>NC_065435.1:12745373-13356199 GCF_024364675.1 Aethina tumida | reverse complement strand
GCAAATTTCGCACCCCCACACAAATAAACATGTAATTACCGAAAAGTAATTGAATAATCTGTAACCCTTCTTGCATTAGATGGTTGGTACGTCTGCGGTTGAAATGCCGTAAGGCGATTAAGTCCATATAAACAGGAAAACGTGTGTCTCATAGGGGATGATCTAAGTGAAAACCAATCTAGTCGTGTCACGCCTACAACCCCAACTAAATCCCCATAATAAGCTCAGACAATTGATGACGTACGCTCGGTGACACAAAACTACCCTCCACAAAAACAGCGCAAGATTAATTCACTTTAAATTTAAATAAATCAAATCAAGGCCAGTTATAATCAATTTGGATATTCGCTTCAAATTTTCTTTAATTATTTATAAATTCCAAGTTTAATTTTTATTTTGATTTATATATCACAATTTTAATAATATAAAATAATATATAATAATATATTATTAAAATTTGAATATTGATTGATAGAATTGTTTATTAATTTATTCTTTTTAATAAAATAAATTGTTATTTACTTTAATTTGCTTATAAATTTTCAAATTTATTTATTTTTTCTTCTTCTTTATAATAAAATAAATTATTTTTTATTTAAAATGCTTTCATATTTATTCATTTTTTTTTCAATATGAATATTAATCAATACTATTTTTAATAAAATAAATGTTTTACTTGATTTTGCTCATAAGTTTTCAAATTTATTAAATTTTTCTATAACAGTATTTGACTGATATATATTTATATAATATTTTATTAATTTATTCTTTTTAATAAAATAAATTATTTTTTATTTAAATTTGTTTAGAAGTTTTCAAATATATTTATTTTTCCTATATGAATATTGATTGATAGAATAGTATATTAATTTATTCTTTTTAATAAAATAAATTATTCTTTAATTTGGTCTTAAATTTTCAAATTTATTTATGTTTTCTATATGAATATTAATTAATAGAATAGTTTATTAATTTTTCTTTATAATAAGCCAAATTATTTTTTATTTAAAATACTTATAAATTTTCAAATTTTATTATTTTTTTAATATGAATAATTATCTATAGAATATTTTATTAATTCATTCTTTGTAATAAAATAAATTATTTTTTATTTGAATTTGTTTATAAGTTTTCATACGTATTTATTTTTCCTTCATGAATATTGATTGATAGAATAGTTTACTCATTTATTCTTTATAATAAAATAAATTCTTTATTTGAATTTACTTATGAGTTTTCAGATTTATTTTTTCTATATGAATATTAATTGTATCAATTAATAATTTATTAATTTATTCTTTTTTATAAAATAAAATATTCTTTATTTGAATTTGGTTATAATTAACCAAAATAATTAATTATTTGCTATGAATATTGATTAATAGAATAGTTTAGTTTATTAATTTATTCTATTTAATAAAATAAATTATTTTTTATTTTAATTTCCTCATAATTTATTTATTTTTTCTATATGAATATTGATTGATAGAACAGTTTAATAAATTATTCTTTTTAATAAAATAAATTATTTTTTATTTGACTTTATAAATTTTCGAATTTATTTATTTTTTATATGAATATTGATTAATAAAATAAATTACTTCTTACTAGAATTTTAAAATTTGTTTATTTTGTTTATATGAATATTGATTGATAGAACAGTTAATTAATTTTTTTTTTAATAAAATAAATTATTTTTCATTTTACTTTATAAGTTTCCAAATTTATTTATTTTATCTATATGAATATTGATTAATAGAACATATATATTAATTTTTAAAAAAATAAATTATTTTTTTTTAACTTGCTTATAAGTTTTCAAATATATTTATGTTTTCTAAATCTATATTAATTGATAGAATAGTTTATTAATTTATTCTCTTTAATAAAATAAATTATTTCTTATACTCATAAGTTCAAATTTATTTATTTTTTTCTAAGTGAATATTAATTATTTATTATGAATATTAATTTATTTATTAAAAAAATATATATATATGTGTTAATATTGATTGATGGAACAGTTTGTTAATTTATTTTTTTTTTTAATAAAATAAATTATTATTCATTTACTTTTTTTAATAAATTATTTCTTATTTGAATTGGTCATAAACTTTAAAATTATTTATTATTTCTATATGAATATTGATTGATAAAATAGTTTATTAATTTATTCTTTTTATTAAAATAAATTAGTTTAATTAGAATAATTTAATAATTTAATAAAATAAATGTGACCTTTCTTATAAATTTTCAAATATATTTATGTTTTCTATATGAATATTAATTGATAGATTAGTTTATTAATCCATTCTTTTTAATAAAATAAATTAAATTTTAATTCAATTTGTTGAATATTGACTGATACAATAGTTTATTAATTTATTGTTTTTAATAAAATACATTAGTTTTTATTTGAATGTGCTTATAAGTTATCAAATTTATTTATTTTTTTTATGTGAATATTGATATAATAATATGTTTATTAATTTATTCTTTTCAATAATAGAAATTATTTTTTATTTGAATATGCTTAAAAGTTTTAAAATTTATGTAGTTAACAAATTCATAAAGTATTTTACCAATTTGTTTATAAATTAACTAATTCATTTACATTTACTACATTTTATTGGTGTTAAAATCTTTAAATAAATTTAAAAAATTACACAAACGTTAACTTTATTTTTACAACAAAGGCTCACCACATATCAGTTAAAATTTATTTCCTTTTTTCTGTTTAAATTAGTTTTCATCGAATAATAAACCGACCCCAAATAAAATTTCAATCGTAACGCAATAAAAACTGTCCTCTTGAACGTCCCCGATTCCTTTTCCGCACAAACCCAGACGTCTATTGACCCTCGATTCGGCATAAATAATAATCACAACAAAAAATAAATAAGCGACCCATAATCAGATTATGACAGGACGCGAACGAATCAACTAAGAAAAAAAAAAAAACAATAATAAAGCAACGATGAATGGCGGCTCCTTTTGTCGATCGTAGGTGTCTTGATTTCAGGACACAATGAAGAGTGCACAGGCCACAATAAAAGCGGCATCTGCACGCTTTTCCTGTTTCCGGTTCACCTTTTGTTCTTGCGTTAAATGTGACGTCGCACGCGCCCCGCGACAACAATGCGACGCCGTCTTGTTTTAGGTGCTCTGATTTCAGCGTGTGTTCAAGATCGTCTTACCAACTTCCTCGGCTCATTTCTTAACCTTCAATTATATATTTTCAACAAGGACAATGGGACATCTGCGAACAGGCCGTTTATAGGCGGACGGCACGGCGGCGCGTCCACTTCATCACGAATAATAAATAATGCCGTTCGTACGTATGTACATACGTTATTTCGTCCCGCTTGTTCATCGTTTGATTCGCCTTTTCGCGACAGCTGCAACTAACAACTAACAACGATAAACGGGGCACAAACAATAAGAATAATTGATCTTATCAAGACTATCAACTTCTTTCTAAACTATTAACCTAATCTACGTTATAAGCAAATTTTAATAAAAAATAATTTATTTTATTAAATTAAAATAAATTAATAAACTGTTCTATCAATCAATATTCACATAGAATACATAAATAAATTTCAAACTTATGAGCAATTTTAAAAAATATATATTTAAAAAAAAAAAAACAAGTAAATAAATTAATAAAATGTTATATCAATCAATATTCACATAGAAAAAATAAATAAATATTAAAACTTTTTAGAAAATTCAAATTAAAAATAATTTATTTTATTAAAAAGAATAAATTAATATATTAATCTATCAGTCAATATTCATATAGAAAAAATAAATAAATATGAAAACTTATAAGCAAATTTAAATAAAAAATAATTTATATTATTAAAAAGAATAAATTAATAAACTCTTCTATCAATCAATATTCATATAGAAATAATAAATAATTTTGAAAGCTTATAACCAATTTAAATAAGAAATAATTTATTAAAAAAAGTAAATGATAAATAATTTATTTTATTAAAAAAAAAATAAATTAATAAAGTGTTCTATCAATCAATATAGAATAAATAAATAAATTTGAAACTTATGAGCAAATTCAAATAAAAAATAATTTATTTAAAAAAATAAATAAATTAATTAATAAACTGTTTTATCAATCAATATTCATATAGAAAAAATAAATAAATTTGAAAACTTATGAGCATAAAAAATAATTTATTTTATTAAAGAAGATAAATTAATAAACTGTTCTATCAATTAATATAGATTTAAAAAACATAAATATATTTGAAAACTTATAAGCAAGTTCTAATAAAAAATAATTTATTTTATTAAAAATTAATATTATATATTCTATTAAATAAATATTCATATAGAAAAAATAAATAAATTTGAAAACTCATAAAGTAAAATGAAAAAAAATTTATTTTATTAAAAAGAAAATAAATTAATAAACTAAAATAACTAAAATAAATAAATTTGAAAATTCAAGTAAGAAGTAATTTATTTTATTAAAAAGAATAAATTAATAAATTATTCTATTAATCAATATTCATATAAAAAAATTAATAAGTTTGAAAACTTATAAAGTCAAATAAAAAATAATTTATTTTATTAACAAAATAATTTATTAAGCTGTTCTATCAATCAATCAATTCATATAGAGAAAATAAATAAATTATAAGGAAATTAAAATAAAAAATAATTTATTTTATTAAAAAGATTAAATTAATAAACTATTCTGTCAATCAATTTTCATATAAAAAAATAAATAGAATTCAAATAAAAAATATTTTATTTTATTAAAAATAATAGATTATTAAACTATTCTATCAATCAATATTCATATAGAAAAATGAATAAATTTGAAAACTTATAAGCAAAGCCAAATAAAGAATAATTTATTTTATTAACAAGAATAAATTAATAGACTATTATATCATATAGAAAAAATAAATAAATTTGAAAAATTATAAAGTCAAATAAAGAATTCTATTCTATCAGTAAACATTCATAAATAAAAATAAATAATAAAAATAAAGTTATATTCAAATTCAAATATGAAATAATTTATTTGATTAAAAAAAAATAAGAAATTAAGAAAAATTAATAAATTTGAAAAGTTATAATTAAATCCAAATATGAAATAATGTACTTTATTGAAAAAAATAAATTAATAAACTATATTATCAATCAATAATCATATAAGAAAAATAAATAAATTCGAGAACTTATAAACAAATTCAAACAAGAATTATTTATTTTATTAAAAAGAATAAATTAATAAACTACTCTATCAATATTCATATAGAAAAAAAAAATAAATTATAAATGAAAAGTTATAAGCAAATTCAAATGAAAAATAATATATTTTATTAAAAAGAATAAATTAATAAACTATTCTGTCAATCAATATTTATATAGAAAAAATAAACAAATTTGAAAACTTATGAACAAATTCAAGTAAAAAATTAATTTATTTTATTAAAAAGGAAAAATAACTATATAATTTGCTTTATGTTAACTATTTTTAACTATTCTAGGTATTCTTAAAAATAAGAGTTAAGATAATAAATCTTTATGATATATATCAAATTATTACAATTATACAAAAAAATAGAACCTCATGACTTAAACCTGTATAAAAATTTATAATTATCTTATATTTATTACAAAAATTTCTTTGTGAAACTAAGACATGGGAAAAACAAATTAATTTTTGGCACACACATATAGATGGCAATTACATATGTGTTGATGATGTGACATTCGTTCGATTAAGCGGGTGGAAATTGTTCGATTTACGGGATCCATTAATCTGTCGTTCTAAATATAGATGTGAATAGGGAGGATGTAAACACGCCATTTAAGAGGAAATCTCTATTAAGTATAAGAAGACCATAAGTGAGAAATAGGGGAGAGAAGCTAATAATGATAGATTCCTGTTATTGACGTGATCACTCCTAGTTAAATGCATAGAAAATTATCTGGAAATAATGATAACCGGGGCGTAGTTCAATTAACATGTCGTAATGAGTCAGTGCTTGATTTAAAAACAATGATTTGTCTTGTTGCAGATCCACCATGTCTTCGGAGGGTTCGACGAAAATATATCCGGAGGGTTCGGAGGCGCCCTCACCGCCGGCCAGGACCTTAAATTTTTCAATAGCCAAAATAATGGAACCCGATAACAAGAAAAAAACCGAATCGGACAAAAGTGACAAAGCTTTAAACCTGTCGTATCCTTCGGCCTTCGAGTCGGCGTTCAAAAAATACGTGCCCAACGTGCTAAGGTCCCAAGAACTTTTACAACAGTACCCCCTGGTGTACTACCATCCTAGTCAACTGATGTTAGGCTCAGTGTATTCCTCATCCCTGCAGCAGGAAGTGAACTCCCCAAGCAACCCGTCAACAATCACCCCATCGAGCATCACCTACCCGAAGCCAAGCCAGAAGCAGACCTCGGTGAAGGGCAACGGAGGCCCCAACGGCGGCATAAACCAAAACCTCATATCCAACAAGCAGAAGACCTTCGAGTGCGGCGAGTGCGGCAAAGTGTTCAACGCCCATTACAACCTGACCCGTCACATGCCGGTCCACACCGGCGCCCGTCCCTTCGTGTGCAAGATATGCGGCAAGGGGTTCCGCCAGGCGTCCACGTTGTGCCGCCACAAAATCATCCACACCTCCGAGAAGCCCCACAAATGCCACACGTGCGGCAAAGCCTTCAACCGGTCCTCCACGCTGAACACCCACGCCAGAATCCACGCCGGCTACAAGCCGTTCGTGTGCGAGTTCTGCGGCAAAGGGTTCCATCAGAAGGGCAACTACAAGAACCACAAGCTGACGCACAGCGGCGAGAAGGCCTACAAGTGCACGGTTTGTTCGAAGGCCTTCCACCAGATCTACAACTTGACGTTCCACATGCACACGCACAACGACAAAAAGCCATTCACGTGCCGAGTGTGCGGCAAAGGGTTCTGTCGCAACTTCGACCTGAAGAAGCACATGAGGAAGTTGCACGAGAACAGCTCGAGCAACATTGATGCGGACTTTGTGACCGGTAATTCGAGTAGTGGGAACGGCAATTCGGTGTACACCGGCGAGCGGGAGCTTCATCATTTCATCAGTCCCTTCATCAGACCCCCGATGCCGGTGCCCGTCTACTCGTCGAAGCTATTGTGACCCTCGTATTGAACGCGAAATGTACTAGCATGTTTCGAAATAACCCCCTTTTGATTCATTAATCATCTGTGTGCTATATTTATAATTGTCAATAAATTTAGATAAATTACAAGGTTATTCCAAACATGCTCCTTATTAATCATCAGTCCAATCAAGTGCTTAATAATTTTAGAAAAATATACAATGAACATTCGTCGACATGTCCAGAGTACATAACTTAATTTTTATGATGATTGATGTTTTATAACCTGTTTATCTGAAATTTGATCTCTCTATCAATGTGCAATATGTGCGGGGTTACGCCCTTTCCGAATTTTAATTGTGAATAAAATTCTTGGATTCAGCAATGCTTAGAATTAAAATTGTAAAAATTATGTAATTTAGCCATGATAAATATACTCAAATAAATGTTATTTACTAAATTATTGTCTTTTATTTTAACTTTGATCAGGAGCTAATTGATGATCAAATTTCATTGATTTTTTTGGTCTCCAGTTTGACTATGACTATGACACATTCACTGACTTATCTTGAGGTAGTCAATTTCATCCTGCAGCACTTCATCCATGTCATCTCTACAAATCCTGTGGAGGGAGTGATGAATTACGAAATCTCCTGTCCATGAAGTCCCACCAGTTTTCAACCAGAGATCTTACTGGCCTTAGCAACAAAGTTACCTCAGAATGTTGAGAACATTCCAAAGAAATATTTGCAATATATTGTAGGCCATTTTTTTTGTTGAAAACCAGGATTTTGAAGGGTGCTAAGATGAAGTATCAACTTGGGTTCCACAATTTTTCTAATGAAGACTAAAAATGGCCGACTATCATGTGCAATGGACCCCAAACCTAACTCCAGCTGTTTGATGTACACAAAAAATTGTTCACCTCTCTACTCGGTGCCTTTTGACCCGATTATCATGCATGGCCAAACAAGATGGAGTCTCATCACTAAAGATAACCTGAATAAAATTGGGGACGATAAGTCCCAAAGACTCGATTCTGCAATAAACAGTGACACAAAGTCTTTCTTCTTCTGATTTGGACGACTAAATAGATCTACATATTCTATTTCTGCGTACTGAAATTTTTTTTACAAGCTATTAAATTCTAAATATGTTTTAGAACTTTAAGTTAGTTACTACATTTATAACATAAATAAGTCGACAAAAAAAGGGCAATTTTCTAGAACACCTTTAAATGTTTTGGTACTACAATAACATGTTAGTACTACACCTCATGCATTCGAAGGTATGTACTTAAATATTTATTTAGCTAAGTAAATAATTAGATCTTTAAATTTATATGGTACATTCCAATTCATTGAACAAATTTTATCGACAGCACAGTAGTAAAACATAGGTCAAAGTAAATACTGGGACTATTCAGTACCATAAAAAGCCCTAGGGAAGGTACGCCAAAAAATATCATGCTTGATGGAGTCTACATCCGTTTGGACTTATCTACCTAGAAGGCCAACATTTTGGGAGCAAAATACAGAAGGGTTTTATATTAAATTTTTTCTCAAAGCTCCCAAATTTATCCAATTATGTTTTAACCAGCTCAATTAATTAATAATAATATATCAAAATATTTTTTTCTGGCGAATTAAGGTAATTTTAAATTTATTATATTGAATCATAATTACAAAAATGAGCTGGATGGCTAGATGGATTTCTCAAATGAGCTTTTAGATTACCAATTGTCAGAAGTTTGGAATAATAATATACAATATTAATTTATTTATTTCAAACTAATCAAATTCTTCAGTTATTTAAAAAATATTTCCTAACATAATCTTAAAATTAATTTGAATAATTAATATTTTATATAAAAATACACATAAAAACGTAATTTTTATAATAGTATAATAATAATTTTGGGAGCTTTCTTGTATTTATTTAAGTTTAAACAGTTTTTTTCAAATTTATTTTAAATAATTTCATATTTTTTTTATAATGGATAAATATATGTGAAATAAAATTTGTAAAAAAAAAATTAAAAATTCTGCTCTTCTAAAATTATTTTAAAGAGAAGAAATTTAAATGAAGTATATTTTATATTATAACATAAATTTATCATTTATACATCAAGAGAGACAAAAAAACAGTAAATATTTTAAATGTTGTAGAAAATAATTTAACAAGATTCAATTAATAATAATGTATTAAAATAATTTTTCGTGGTGAATTATTAAATTTAGGATAGATGTTGAATAAGAATTACATACAAAAATGAGAGGGATTTCTCAAATGAGCTTTTAGTTTTCCAATTGTTAGAAGTTTGGAATAATAATATACAATATTAACTTATTTATTTCAAACCAATCAAATGTTTCTGTTACTTGAAAAATATTTCCTCATATAATCTTAAAATTAATTTGAATAATTAATATTTTATATACAAATACACATAACAATTTAATTTTTATCTCAATATAATAATAATTTTGAAAGCTTTCTTGTATTTATTTAAGTTTAAACAGTTTTTTTCAAATTTATTTTAAATAATCTTACATTCAGTGAGGATTTCATACTTTTTAGATCGGATATAAAATTTGTAAAAAAAATAAAAAATTATGTTCCTCTAGAATTATTTTAAAGAGAAGAAATTTAGGTGAGGTATATTTTACAATTTAACAAGACTCAATTAATAATAATGTATTAAAATAATCTTTCCTGGTGAATTAAGGTAATTTTAAATTTGTTCATATTATTAAATTTAGGATAGTTATTGAATAATAATTACATACAAAAATGAGATGGATTTCTCAAGTGAACTTTTAGTTTACCAATAGTCAAATCAAGTTTTTCTTTTACTTAAAAATATTTCCTCATATAATCTTAAAATTACTTTGAAGTAATTACTATTTTATATAAAAATACACATTAAAACTTAATTTTTATCTTAGTATAATAATAATTTTAGGAGCATATATTTATTCAAGATGAAACAGTTTTTTTAATGTATTTTAAATAATCTTATATTCAGTGAGATCATATTTTTATTATATATATTATACGAGGGAAATCAAATTTGTATAAAAAAATTAAACATTCTGCTCCTATAGAATTATTTTAAACAGAAGAAATTTGTGATGTTTTTATAATATTTTTTATATTATAATAACATCAAGAGAGTCAAAAAACAATAAATATTTTAATTAATAAATTTGAAATAAACATTAAATATTCTATGCTTATTTAATCTAAGAAAAAAAAGTACAACAAATATATAAACACAAACTAGAGAGAAAAAGAATATCTAAGTTATTTCTTCATATGATGTTAAAATTACCATTTTATATAAAAGTCTATTAGAAAAATTAATTTTTATGTGTTCATTTTATTTAAACAAATAACTAAGAAACTTATTTTAAAATTATCATAATTATTCTTTTTTCATAATTAATAATGTGCAAAAAAACTTTTGTAAACAAAATTAAAAATTCTACTTCTGCTGCTATAAATTTATTTTGAAGAAAAATAAATTTTTAGTAAAGTTTATTTTATATTTTATACCAAATTTATCAAATATAAAGCTAGTAGTTTGATGAAATTTGTTTATTCTATGCTTATTTTAAATTATTTTATTTGTAGGTGAGTTATTAAATGGTTGTGAAGAAGAAAAATAATATTAAAATACAGATAAACTACAGAGGCAACTTCACAACATAAATTTGGTTGTACAAAGAATGCGGTGCATCATAAAAGGTAACAGCACGTCATTTTAAACATTGGATGCATATTTGATCTGCTTGCGGTTTAGGAAGTTTAGTGGGCATGAAACCAACTGTACAACAACTATACCGTACGTTCTGATTATGAGCAAAAATCTAAAAGATTACAGGCATTTTATTTCCCCTTGACCAAATCCTAAGAACTGCATCTCCCGTAATATCCTTAAGCAGATTACACAGTGTTATGTCTTGGATATCCGCATTTTGTACCTTCGGTCCCTTTTTACCGAAAGACCGACCAAAGCACCGCTCACACTTCTCGTCCGATAATGGGGCTTGCTTACTATTTATCCGCCACTATTGTCAGATCATTTTAAATGGCTTAACCGCCCCTGCAATTTTGCTCACTACTTGCACAAGTGGTATGTCCGAGAGTATTACACAAATTCGCATTGACAGCACAACAGTTTGTCGGTTTACCTAGTTGTACAACACATTATTATTTGCTACACTTACTCCAAACTTTAATTTGTGCATTACGGAAAAGGGACCGCCCTTATACGAAAACGGCAATTGTGCAACGTCCTGTTCATTTTTAACTTTACAAGCTATTCCGCTTTTTAATGACCGTAATTCAGGATGTACGAAAGATAATAATACAATATGGCACTATTTGTGAATAGGTTTCATATTTTAATATTGAATGGTTTTTAAAAAGAATTGAAAATGCCGATTCATTAAATGTTTATAGACATCCAAAAAGAACTCAAACTAAAATATATTAATATTATGTTTTCTTACTTCCGACTTAACAGGCACACTGTAGAAATATAATTCCGTCTTTTATTCTACTTAAAAATGTGGGTATAATACATTTTGTTCAGTTTCAGTTTCAACTTTAGTTTCCCTTCGCTTATGTTTCAGCTTCAGCTTCGGTTTTCCTTCGCTTAAGTTTCAGCTTCAGCTTCGCTTTTTCCTTCGCTTAAGTTTCAGCTTCAGCTTCGCTTTTTTTTCTTCGCTTAAGTTTCAGCTTCAGCTTCGCTTTTTTCTTCTCTTAAATTTCAGCTTCAGCTTCATTTTTTCCTTCGTTTAAGTTTCAGCTTAAGCTTCAACTTCAGTTCAAATTTCAGTTGTAGTTTCACACATTTTACTTACTTTTTTCTATCAATTTATCAGACTGTAAAAGTGAATATTCAATGTGTATTTTATAAATTATATTACAGAGATTTTATTCCTTGTCTAATTTAATCCAAATTTTTAAAATAATTAGTATTTATGTTAAATTACCTATTTAATTAATAAATTCCCCAATTGTTCTTGTGCGTTCACATCGACTTAATTTATTAAAATTGTAAAGTGGCCGATATTAAAGGGTTTAATATGCTGCGGATACTGTCAATTAAATAAAACGCTTGAGCGGACAGTAAAATAACGGGGAGGAAGTTTTTAACAAGCATCAAGATCGATTTAGATACTAAATGGGGCCCGATATATAATTGTCGTGTAGGATGGGTTTATTAAAGATTAGCAGGGAATTGGAAGGGCTTGTATAGATATATACATATATATATATAGAAGTTCATTAATTGTTCATCCCCCCTTTGTGAGGATCGACACCTTTGGCATTCATAAGTAATCTGGAAACGACGCGTTGTCACTTCAAACGGGGATTATCTGTCTATCTCTGCACGGTGCCCGTTGCTGTGCTCTGCGATTTCGACCTCTGTCTCCTATTCATTCCCCATTTCGCACTCCCTTCAGCCTTCGAAAAACGACAACCACACAGGTCCGCAATCTATCCACCCTCCTAATTAATTTAAATACCCACGTCACTGCTATTTAATTTTGGTTTTTTATTAGTGTTGAACACAAATTTAATTTGTTATTGCCAATTTTGGCCAGTTATTGTTTGAATGACTTTATTACTCCTCCATTTCATTTTAAAAGTAAACCTTAGAACGAGGAAGGATTTTATAATAATGGTGCTTCAAGTACAATTTCGGAGCAAATTGCTTCCCACAAATTAATATTAAATTTAACCCCACGGTTTATAAAAATTAAGGGACTAACATAAAAAATTATGAGATAACCGAAATGAATGAATATGTGACGTTATAAAAATATCTTAGTCCGGTCCAGTAAATTGATCTAAACGTCGTTATCACGCCTGACATAGGTTATCAGACTCCCTTCCATTGTATTCTTTAAGGGTGATTCGGTTTCTATGCAAACCTTATCATACTAATCGCAAAATTTGCTGCTCCTCAATACTTTTATGAAGGTTTTTAATACGGCTTATATCGCCCATCGAATTCAAGCATCTATATGCACTAGAGCTGATGAATTTATTAAGCTGACTGATAAGTTTTCATTTTAATTTTGTCTGGAATATTCACTGAAAAATATAAATATTTTAATTTTTATTATTTGCCAACAAAAAATATTCTTACAATACATTAATTTATTTCTTTTTCATTTTGTTTATTGTGGCATATTTATTTATTTATTAATATAATTAACACAACTAATTTATTTATGCCCGAATTTATAACGAATTAATTGTGAAAGAAAAACATGAAAGTACTCGAACCATATTAAGTACCTTCTTTGTTGTAAAATTTAAAAATTTATCTTTAAAAATACTGACAACGAATAAACTGATAAATTTCTAAAAAATATGAAAGTACTCGAATCTTACCTTCTTTGTAGAAAAAACTAAAAAAATATGCTTGAAACTACTGCCAACGAATAAAATTATAAATTTTTAAAACAATATGAAAGTACTGGAATCTTATCAAAACCTTTTTGTAATAAAAATCAGATATATTAGAACTGCTGTCAACGAATAAAAATAAAAATTCCAAAATAACCATAAAAGTACTCGGCTTTTCACAGTTCCTTTTTTGATACAAGCAAGTTTATTAAACATAATCTGATATATAAAATCATTAAAATATTGAAAAAATGAATTGAAAAAAAAATTGAATAAAAATATAAATTTTGAAAATAATATGAAAGTACTCGAATATCATCGAACACTTTTTTGTAACAAAATTCTGAAATATATGTTAGAACTGCTGACACAAATAAAAATACAAATTTCAAAATAATCATGAAAGTACTTGGCTTCCCACAGTTCCTTTTTTAATACAAGCAAGTTTAATAAACATAATCTGATATATAAAATCATTAAAATACACGAATTGAAAAAAAAAATATTGAATAAAAATATAAATTTTGAAAATAATATGAAAGTACTCGAATATCATCGAACACTTTTTTGTAACAAAATTCTGAAATATATGTTAGAACTGCTGACACGAATAAAAATACAAATTTCAAAATAACCATGAAAGTACTCGGCTTTTCACAGTTCCTTTTTTAATACAAGTAAGTTTATTAAACATAATCTGATATATAAAATCATTAAAGTACTCTAATTGAAAAAAAATATATATTGAATAAAAATATAAATTTTGAAAAGAATATGAAAGTACTCGAATCTTATCGAACACTTTTTAGTAATAAAATTCTGAAATATATGTTAAAACTGCCGCCACGATTAAAAATACCAATTTCAAATAACCATAAAAGTATTAGTTGCTTTTTTTGAGACAAGCAAATTTATTAAATCTAATTTATAATTAAAATCTTTAAAGTACTCGAATCTTATCAAGTACCTTTTTTGAGTAAAAATTAAAAAAATATATGTTTAAAACTACTGTCAGTGAGCAAAATTATGAATTTTGAAAAGAATATGAAAGTACTCGAATCTTTTCAAAGGCTTCTTTGTAATAAAATTTAGAAATATATGTTAGAACTGTTGTCAACGAATAAAAATAAAAATTTAAAAAAAAAACATGAAAGTAGTCGGATCTGATTAGTTACGTTTTTTTGAAACAAGTAAATTTATTAAACCTAGTTTATTACATAAAATTATTAAAGTACTCAAATTTTATCACTTCTATGTTGTAAAATTTAAAAAAAATATATATATATATAAAACTACTGTCGATGAATAAAATCATACATTTTGAAAAGAAATGAAAGTACTCGAGTCTTATGAAACATTTTTTTTTAAATAAAAAATCAAAAATATATGTGAGAACTACTGCCAACGAATAAAAATACAAATTTCAAAATAACTATGAAAGTACTAGGATCTTATCAGTTGCCTTTTTTGAAACAAGCAAATTTATTAAAGCTCTAATCTAATATGTAAAATCATAAAAGTACTCAATCTTATCAAGTACCTTTTTTGAGTAAAAATTAAAAAAATATATGTTTAAAACCACTGTCAATGAGAAAAAATTATAAATTTCGAAAATAATATGAAAGTACTCGAGTCTTTTAAAAGGCTTCTTTATAATTAAATTTATAAATATGTTAGAACTGTTGCGAACGAATAAAAATAAAAATTAAAAAAAAAAAACATGAAAATAGTCAGATCTTACTTGTTTTCAAAAAAGCAAATTTATTAAACCTAAATTATTATATAAAATCATTAAAGTACTCAAATTTTATCAAGTACCTTCTCTGTAGTAAAATTTAAAAAAATGTATAAAACTACTGTCGATAAATAAAATCATAAATTTCGAAAAGAATATGAAAGTACTCGAGTCTTATGAAACATTCTTTTTTGTAATAAAAAATATATGTGAGAACTGTAGCCAACGAATAAAAATACAAATTTCAAAATAACTATGAAAGTACTAGGATCTTATCAGTTGCCTTTTTGAAACAAGCAAATTTATTAAACCTAAAGTACTCCACAGTCCCTTCTGTGTAGTAAAATTAAAAAAAAAAAGTGAATAAAACTACTGTCGATGAATAAAATCACAAATTTCGAAAAGAATATGAAATTCTTATGAAACTTTTTTTTATAATAAAAAAGTATAAATGTATGTTTAGAACTACTGCCAACGAATAAAAATACAAATTTCAGAAAAACTGTGAAATCACTCAGATCTTATCAGTTGATTTTTTTGAAACAAGAAAATTTATTAAACCTAATCTAATATCATAATCTAAATCATTAAAGTACTCAAATCTTATCAAGTATATTCTTTGTAATAAAATTTAAAAAAAATGTTAAAAATTACTGTCGATGATTTTATCGGTTGTTAATCTAATATATAAAATCAGTATAATACTCAAATCATAAGTACTGTCTTTCTACTAAATTTTAAAAAATAATGTTTAAAACTATTGTTAATGAATAAAATTCAAAAATAATATGAAAGTACTTGGTCTTATCAAACACTTTTTTTGTAATAATCTACAGAAATATATGTTAGAATTGTTGTCAACGAATAAAAATACAAATTTCAAAAAAACCATGAACCTAATCAAATAGTACACGAGCCTCATCAAGTACTTTCTTTGTAATAAAATTTAAAAAAAATATATGTTTAAAACAACTGCCAAAGAATAAAATTATAAATTTCAAAAAGAATATGAAAGTACTCGAATCTTATAAAGCATTTTTTTATAAAAAAAAAAATCAGAAATTTATGTTAGAGCCCCTTGATATAGTCCAGATACTTGAACATATGACAGTTATTTATTTTTGTCATTGTTCATTATTTACATAATACGTAAAAAACGATTTAATAAATTTAAGAGTTATATTAAAGTTAAACATTGAAAATGTAAATTACCTTTCTGGTGCATAATATTTTCTTTTCAAGTATAATTACTTAAAATTTATATTTTCCAAAATTTAAAACTAACTTTAAAATTTTATTAGTAATGTAAAACATTTTCTAAAAGCATTAAAATAGGAAAACTTCTTCGACAAAATACGAAGCACGGTTGATAATTCCGCGATTTTTATTAAAAATCAACCGTAAACTTTTCCCTCGGCGAAAACACACATGTGTGTGACGCTTTAAAATTTCCACTGCGTAACCGGAGCAAAAGCGTAAAACCGGGGAAACAAATAGAGGATTTCGAAGGTATCGCACCTGTACGTTTCACATGAATTTTGCGAAGTGTAATATAAAGATCGTGGCTTAATGTCCGTCACAAATGAATCAGTTCACAGTTCGACACCCCCCAACAAAGTTTTCACGGTTCAGATGACGCGCAAGGCTCCGAAGTTGATGCGTTGTTACCGTTTTTGAAAATGCGCCCGGCGCTCCGTAGGGCCCATTCAGTCGCACGCAACCATGCTTAATGTCTCGACTAACGCCAAACATGCTTATAACTAATTATTGCAGATTTGTCAACCGAGCTGAATCACGCAGGGCGAGTCTTAATCATCTTCCGTTACGGCGGTTCCATCGTTCTTCACCTCTCAACGTTTTGACATACTACTGGAATTATTTTATAGTTAATTGTTACTTATTTTTTGAAGACACGTATTAGAATTTTCACTTAACAGAAAAAGATATTGACTTGAAATTTTTATAGAATTTATAACTTGACTTGAACTATTTTTCGAATTTCCGGTTTCTCCGGAAGTGACATCTACTTTGATATTTTCAATGGAACACCCTGTATATTCTTAGGTATTAAATTATACAAGTAATTGCAAATAAAATGACTGTATCATGTCCTAATCCTAAACTTAATGGTTTTCCAGCTATTAATTTTTTTCCAAAAATTTTGACAGATTGATGGTCCGGCTAAAATGTCAATAAAGCCAAAAATTTTGATGTTGGAATGTTTCTTTTTGGCATAAACGTTAACCAAGGACTGTCCTATAAAAAGTCACTATTTGTACATCCAAATTTTATACAGGGTGTTCGTTATTTATGTTTGATTTTGTGCAGCATGTTCCATTGAAAATATGAAAGTTCCACAAAATTAAACGTAAATAAGGAACACCCTGTATAAAATTTGGAAAAACTAATAATGGCTTCATATAGGATGGTCTTTGGTTAATACATATACCAAAAATGAACTTTTCAACTACAAAATTGGGGTCTTTACACACATTTTAGTAATTTTTCCGGAAGTGACATCTACTTTGATATTTTCAATGGAACACCCTGTATATTCTTAGATATTAAGTTCTACAAGTAATTGCAAATAAAATGGCTATATCATGTCGTAATCCTAAACTTAATAGTTTTCCAGCTATTAATTTTTTCCCAAAAATTTTGACAGATTGATGGTCCGGCTAAAATGTCAATAAAGCCAAAAATTTTAATGTTGGAATGTTTATTTTTGGCATAAACGTTAACCAAGAACTGTCCTATAAAAAGTAACTATTTGTACATCCAAATTTTATACAGGGTGTTTGTTATTTATGTTTGATTTTGTGCAGCATGTTCCACTGAAAATATAAAAGTTCCATAAAATTAAACATAAATAAGGAACACCCTGTATAAAATTTGGAAGTACTAATAATGCCTTCATATAGGATGGTCTTTGTTTAATACATATATCAAAAATGAACTTTCCAAACAAAATTGGGGTCTTTACACACATTTTAGTATTTTTCCGGAAGTGACATCTACTTTGATATTTTCAATGGAACACCCTGTATATTCTTAGATATTAAATTCTACAAGTAATTGCAAATAAAATGGCTATATCATGTCCTAATCCTAAACTTAATAGTTTTTCAGCTATTAATTTTTTTCCAGAGATTGATGGTCCGGCTAAAATGTCAATAAAGCCAAAAATTTTAATGTTGGAATGTTTATTTTTGGCATAAACGTTAACCAAGGACTGTCCTATAAGGAGTCACTATTAGTACATCCAAATTTTATACAGGGTGTTCGTTATTTATGTTTGATTTTGTGCAGTATGTTCCATTGAAAATATGAAAGTTCCGCAAAATTAAACATAAATAAGGAATACCCTGTATAAAATTTGGAAAAAACTCCAAAACTATTTTGTTTAGGTATAGGACATGGTGTAGCCATATTATTTGCAATTATATGCATATGTGTTCCATTCAAAATAACAAAGTTGATGCCATTTCCAGCGAAACCAGAATGAAATATTGTTTAAAATAAATTGGAAAAGGAGTTCAAGTCAAATTATAATCGCTATAAAATTGGTAAATTATTTCCTAACTGAACTAAATTATATTTATTGAACTGTCACCTCCAATTCAACAAAGGAACTAAAATGTAATATTGGAAAATTGCATTGTATCAAAATTTGATATTCATTTTTTAGATATCTATAAACTATTAATGTATCTGTCATCAAGATTAAATAAATATATGCTACAAATAAATGGCAAATGTTTCCAATTAATCATCATGATAAATAATTCGTCAACTCGTACATTGTTTAAGTGACAGTCGTAATCAAACATGTTTAAGAATTGAATTCTATTATTAAATTGATTGATTGTGATAGTCACAATTTTTATCTATATTTATATAATAATAATACTAAAAACTACTTTTATGTATTTTAATATAACATTGGACTATTTTTCTAAAATATTTGTTTAATATGACTTATATTTACGTTTTTCAATTCCACATAGAATTCTAAGTAAATGGCTGCTGATACCAATCGAAAAGTTTGGGAAAGATTATTGATATTTTAAGATGCACCAAATTAAATGTAAATAACGAGCACCTTGTATAAAATTTGAAAGTTCTAATAATGGCTTCTTATAGGATGATCTTTGATTAATGTGTATACCAAAAATGAAGTTTCCAACAACAAAATTTGGGGCTTTACAGACATTTTAGTAAAGTGTCAAAATTTTTGGAAAAAATTTGATAACTCCAAAACTATTTGGTTTAGATATAGAACATGGTATAGCAATTTTATTTGCAATTATACACAGAATTTAAAAATACAAAAAAGTTGATGCTACGTACGGCGAAACCGGAAATGAAATTTTGTTCAAAATAAATTGGAAAAGTAGTTCAAGTTAAATTACAATTGCTATAAAATTTATAAATCAATTCCTCTTTCCGTTCTCCATAAACTTCTAATGAATAAGTTGGCGAATCAACTTGTATTTTTTTTATAACAATTAAAAAAATTAGAATACTTGTAAATCATAGAAAACTTATAGACAGATTGTTTAATTTCTCATTTTATTTATGTAAAAATGCAGGATGTTCCATCCATGTCAAATTTCAACTAATAGTAAATTAAGTTCTTGTATTTTTTATTAGTTTTTATAAAAACACTTAAGATTTCCATTTTGTGAGATGCCAAATCATAATGCACAAAAAATAAAAAACCATCAAATTTAAAATCTTTCTTTGTCGTTAAAACTCAGCATTTCTTAAAGAGTTCCACAGTCTTCACCTTTTTTGATTGTATGTGACATTTACCATGTATTTAATTTCAAATCCTTTAAGTGTAAGACAAAAATTATTAATAACTTTCCAATTATCAACCATTCATTAGATTTTTATAGTTTCAGTCATCAGTTTTCTATCACGACTCTATATTGTAAGACTTACTTTGGAGTTTTTCCCAAATTCTGATATAAATTTGTTGACGATCAGCAAGTTTTACAGACTTACCACCGATTGATGGCAGGACATGAAATTCAGCCCTCCATGCACAGATTTTAGACCTTCTACATCCAATAGAGGTGTCATGGAATGAGGTACCTCAAGACGAAATTGACCACTTCATTAGACAATAAGTGTCTTGGATCATCATGGATAATATTGATCAATGTCTTCGATATTTTTGTCTGGATGTCAAATTTCAACTAATAATAAATTAAGTTCTTGTACTTTTTATTAGTTTTTATAAAAACACTTAAGGTTTTCCATTTTGTAAGCTACCAAACCATAATGCACAAAAAATAAAAAATCATCAAGTAAGTCTTAAATATACAGTCGTGATAGAAAATTGATGACTGAAACTATAAAAATCTAATGAAAAGTTGATAATTGGAAAGTTATTAACAATTTTAGCTTTACACTTAAAGGATTTGAAATTAAATACATGATAAATGTTACATACAACCAAAAAAGGAGATGACTGTGGAACTCTTTAAGAAATGCTGAGTTTTAACGACAAAGAAAGATTTTAAATTTCAAATCTTTATTTGTTTATTGATAAAACTCAAAATTTCATAAGAGGTTCCAGTTTTCTATTTTTTTGATTGTATGTGATATTTATCATGTATTTAATTTGAAATCCTTTAAATAGGCCAAAGTTGGTACTAACTTCCCAATTACCAACCACTCAATCGATTTTACCCAGCACTTCCAGGATCAACGGACTACAGATAACTGCACAAACGAAAACCACCTGACTGAAGAACCCTAAACCACGATCCTGGCAAGGACAAGCCGTCGAAAGGATCCTTCCAAAATATCCGTGGACGACATGCAGGGAGCCATCTGTGGACGACCCGACGAGACGGTGGTAGTCGATGAGCCGCCGTTGGTGGGGGTCCCAATTAGATTAAAAAAGAAACCGACGCATATGTTAGACCGACGCAAACGATGCCTAGAACAATAGTACACGAGAGCTAACCCAATACAATCGCAAAACATCGGTGCGTGTGAATTGCGACAGTACATATCAAGTCGGCAAGATATTTTCATTCCGGCAAGCTGCAGTGCAACCGATCATTTCGGGAGGAAAAAAAAATTCCAAATTGAAAAATACGCAGTGTCCTTAGAAGATAATACCGTTAAATGAATTGTTGATGGTATTATTAACATAATTATTTAGAAATAGTAATAATGTTGATTATTTATCTCGAAGGAAGACATACCCTTAAAAGTGTTTCGCATAAAGATCATATCGAAAGGTAAGCAATTTATTTTCATGAACACTTAACGCCTGCAATTGATCCTTCGCCTCGTAAATTGAAAACTGCATTGCCGAATTTCGACAAATTCAATCAATAATTTGCATAGCACATGGCCTTTTGCCAAGAACAGTTGTGTACAGAGCTTTACAATGGCCCGGTCCCTATTTTAAAAAAATCCGGAAGTTACCCTCAGCATACTATTAATCAATAACACCATTCATGGTACAGTTTTGTTTCTCTGTGAAGACGGTGGTTGAAATTTTTACTCGACAACCCAAGATTTCTGTTATTATTATTGTTATTATTAGATTAAGATGTTTACTTAGCACAATATTGAATGACCAATTGTCCTTTTAATGTATAATTGTGTTCCAATATGGATTGGTCAACATTCAGTTGTTGTTTGAGGTATATATTTTTTAATTGTACTATACTTAAAAGTTTTTTTATAAATACGGTGCATTTTCAAGTTGTACATGTTTATTATGGAAATGATACTTAATAACTTATGGATGACAATATCATCATGATATATAATTTTAAATAGTTCATCCTTTTTTCTCGTATTTTACTAATATTGAAATATGCCTGTATTACTGTGTATTATAAACATTATTAAAAATAATATAAGTACTCTTATGATAAGAATCTTATCTTCAGTATTAAAGTTTATTACCTTCAACCTCGAAACTAAGACGTGATGCTTTTTGGAGTTCCATTATTATTTTTTACAATAATATTTTATATCCAAAACAATTTTTTCATCACAGAATAATAAATAAAATTTATTTTTTTTTTAAATTACAAACCTCAGAATTTTACATTGATTATTACAAAATTTTATAAGATAAGATTTATCGTAGTTATAATACTTTGTTTGGGCATCCAATAATTTCAATAAGACTCATTATTCTGTAGTAAAGCAATAATAAAAAGAATCAAGTTCTGAACATTATAACTTAAAAAACTAACTTATTTTTTATATTAATATTTTATATCTATATTTTTCATCAAAGAATAATAAATAAAATTATTTTTTTTTTTAATTACAAACCTCAGGAAAAGGTAAAATTTTTAATTATTACACAAGAGACGATTTAATTAGATTTAAAATAGTTATTATACTTTATTTGGGCGCCCAACGATACCAAAAGTCTGATTAAGTTCATTGCAACACAATAATTAAAACAAATTCTCAACTTCTGAGCATTATAATTTTATAAATACAAACTTTTTATTGGCTCAAAATAAGACGACTATTTAGTTTAGTCAGATTATTAGTTATTATACTTCGTTTGGGCGCCCAACAATTTCAAAAAGTATCATTAATCAGTAATAACATAATAATAAAAAAATATCAAGTTCTGAGCATTATAACTTTAAAAAAAAATTTTTTGTTGATGCAAAATAAGACGACTGAGTTAAATTTATCGTAGTTATTATACTTCGTTTGGGCGCCCAACAATTCCAATATTCAACTTTTTTTTTATATTAATATTTTATATCCATTTTTTGTCATCAAAGAATAATGAATAAAATTCATTTTTTTAAATTACAAACCTCAGGAATAGAAAAAATTTTTAATTATTACACAAGAGGCGATTTAATTAGATTTAAAGTAGTTATTATACTTTGTGTGGGCGCCCAACGATTCCAAAAGTCTGATTAAGTTCATTGCAACACAATAATTAAAATAAATTCTCAACTTTTGAGCATTATAATTTTATAAATACAAACATTTTATTGGCTCAAAATAAGACGACTATTTAGTTTAGTCAGATTATTAGTTATTATACTTCGTTTGGGCGCCCAACAATTTCAAAAAGTATCATTAATCAGTAATAACACAATAATAAAAAAAATATCAAATTCTGAGCATTATAACTTAAAAAAAAAAAATTTGTTGATGCAAAATAAGACGATTGAGTTAAATTTATCGTAGTTATTATACTTCGTTTGGGCGCCCAACAATTCCAATATTCAACTTTTTTTTTATATTAATATTTTATATCCATTTTTTGTCATCAAATAATAATGAATAAAATTCATTTTTTTAAATTACAAACCTCAGGAATAGAAAAAATTTTTAATTATTACACAAGAGGCGATTTAATTAGATTTAAAGTAGTTATTATACTTTGTTTGGGCGCCCAACAATTCCAAAAGTCTGATTAAGTTCATTGCAAGACAATAATTAAAATAAATTCTCAACTTCTTAGCATTATAATTTTATAAATACAAACTTTTTATTGGCTCAAAGTGAGACGACTATTTAGTTTAGTCAGATTATTAGTTATTATATTTAGTTTGGGCGCCCAACAATTAAGTATCATTTATCAGTAATAACATAATAAAAAAAATTAAGTTCTGAGTATTATAACTAAAAAAACTTTTTGTTGTCGCAAAATAAAACGATTTAGTTAGATTTATTCATTTGGACGCCTAATATCCAACTTTTCTTTTTTAAATTAATATTTTATGCCTAAAACAATTTCCAAAAAACAACAAATAAAATTCAATTTATCTGTTTGTCACAAAATAAGACATTTAATTAGATTTATCATAGTTATTATACTTCGTTTGGGCGCCCAGCAATTTCAATAAGTCTGATTAATTCATTGCAAGACAATAAACGAAATAAATTATCAACGTCTGAGCATTATAACTTTATAAATAAACCTTTATTGGCTCAAAATAAGATTATTTAATTTATTTAGACTATTAGTTAATACATTCCGTTTGAGCGCCCAACAATTTCAATAAATCTGATTAATTCATGATAAAAAAATTGAACTTCTGAACATTATAATTCTAAAAATTAGACTTGGTTCAAGATAAGACGATTTAGCCAAACTTATAATTATAACATTTCGTTTGGGCGCTTTTAATTATTTAATCGATTTCATTGTTATAAATTTAAATTGAGTTTGCCAAATTTTAGCGAATTTTCACCTTTTAGTCGGAGAAAAACACCGATATCTAAATTATACAGAGCTGTAGCAAAACATTGTTGGTATAACATCTTAAACATATCAACACATAACACACTTCGTAATTGATGCTTTATTGATTGATTAGATATTTATTGTGGTATTACATTAACAATCAGAAATACACTATCTGTAAATTTCTGTGTAACACGTGTTTGTCAACATTCATTGATTACGTAGAATATTTTTGTGGTATACTTATAAATTTTTGTAAATATCTTTGTTTATATTAATTATATAAATATTTTAGTAGTTTGTGTGTGACACAAATTTCGGTAGATCGCATTATCAGTGTTACATTAAATTAACAATTAAGTAGCCTATTTTTATAAGTAACATTTTTATAATATATGATAAGAATCTTATCTTGAAAATTTAATATCAAAATTTTATTATCTTCAACCTTCCATCTAATTTATTAAGTGGAAAAATTTGTGAAAATTTGTTTGAGTTTTCAGTTTATATATTAATACAAGATTAATGGCAAAATAATATTTATCTATAATTATATTTACATCATTAAATCTTAAACTTTAAAATCCACTTCTCTTATCTCTAAGAGTATTGCATTGATTTTTTTTAAATTTTATTATTATTTAATCTACTTATAGAATTCAGTAAAATTACTAGAGAATTTATATCATTATTGTTAAGCTTAAACCAACATTCACACGCGTGAAAAAAATTAAAAAACCTTATCACTCAACTTTTTAATTTTAAATCAATTTTACTGTTATAATTTTATAATGACTTATGCGATTTTGATAAGTTTTAACATACTTTAGCACATAATTAATGTGGCCTTAAAAAAACTTCAGTATTCAATATTTATTATTAATCTTCTCAAACTAATTTTTATGGTGTGTTCATATTTTAACAAGAGAAACTTTAGTTTTTATTAATTTTTGCTCTTCAAATTCTATATTTCACTTATAGTCTCATTAATTATTAAATATTCAAAAGTAGACTCAATATGGTTCATCACAAATGTGTGACGCTGGACCAGATAATTCAACCTTGTACTGTATCGAAATGTGAGGACCTCAATCAACTGATAAATTTCAATTGGCCTTACAAACTTCTTCTGGTTTCTCCCTTCTTTCCCTCTATTGGTACTTCATCAGTCATCAGAAATATGTCATTTATTGTCGAATTCTGACAGGTTTGTTCTGTGACCTAATGAATTTTTCTCTATATTTGACTATAAAAAATGTTATAATAGATTTAGGGCAGGCAATGAAGAAAACTATTTATATAAGCTTCATAGAAAGATACTTGTCTATTTTTTGTACCATTATTGATTAAAATAGAGTTTTAAATAAAAAGTTATGGCGATGTTTTCATCTTAAATGGACCACACTTTCATTCAATTGATAGTGATTTAATTAATTTATAGTAAATCTTCTCAGTGTCTTTTGTATAGCAAACAATTTACGCAATTTAAATTTTCTTAAAAATCGTTTAAAAATCATAATTTACATACATATTGATTTTTTGTCTGAATGGGAAAAGAAAGAAAAAGAAAATTTACTGCAAATTCAGATTTCCAAAGTAATATAAATTAATGTAACATTTTAAACAGTTCTCAAATTGAATTGGAAACGTTTAAACTAAAACTTTTTAAATACCCTCATAAATCAGAAAAACAATAATGTGTAACAATTCAGCTGGTGTAATCTTTATGAACAAAACATGCTTTCCACAAATATTTGACTGTGTGTTAATATTAATACAACATTTGAAAACGACTTTTGATAAAGGTACATTTATTGATATTTGAAACTCATGTACGACCATGAACAATACATTTTTTATCATTATCCACTATTAAGGGGTCACGATATATTTATTGACAGAAACAAATTAAATAAGCTATTTTAACAAAGTATTTAAGGGGCACTCGGATCAAAAATCAAAAAATGCTTAATAATTGATATTAATTTAATTATCAACTTGTTCGTAATGATGTATAAAAGCAACAATCTGGATATTCCACAGTAAAACATCTCTTGATAAGATTATTTTTATTGATTAGATACAGAATAAAATATGTAACAGTCTATGTGCACCTTTGGATAAAGATGATCTCCAAAAATGTTGGGAAGATGCCGTTTCCGAATCGTAAGTAGATATTTAATTGTCTACCACAAAACCCATCCAGCAACTGAACCCAGATAATTTTTTATCAACTTTCCACGCACAGTAACTAATATCTGTTGTGAGGCTGCCATTAGAGCAAATTTCCGTTCCGTGATAAACGGCACACACATTAATATTGATTAAACTAGCTGACAACAAAAGCAGATCAACGCATGAAAATTAAATTATCCCATTTATGCCCGCGTTTTATTGAACCAGACATAAAGGGAACGTTTAATCGGTTCTGCATTAATATTCCCTTTCGAGAACGTCGTGTGTCAAGACAAAAACCTAAATAAACCGTAAATAAATTTTATACGTGGTCGCACGCAAAGGTAATATTATATAAAAATGGTTTTCTTTGTTATAACGCGTAACTTCAATGAATTTATATTTAATTACAAGATCAATACAGTACTGGCACACGAATTTCAGACAATCACAAGTCAACTAGAATATTTGAGCATTACTGACAAAGTATAATAATAATAATACTGATATGATGATACTACTAATTATCATGATTTGTTCAAATTTCGACAAAATGAACTCCTCAGTTTTTATTAATGTTTGCTTTTCAAATTGTATATTTCGATTATATGTTATTAATATATTAATTATTTTTATTAAATGTTCAAAAGTAGACTCAAGAAAGTCCATCACAAAATTTGTGCTGCTGGATGGGAGTCTTTAGTGATTTTTTATTCAATTAACTTTTGAACTTTGTCAAACATATCGACATATTAGGAATTAATTAATTATATATTAACATAACTGCACTTTAAAATAATGTTTAATAATGAAATATTAGGAATCAAGACCCTTTATTTGCGACCAGTCTAAAGGAGTAGAGAATTATTTTAACAAACGACGTAATTGATGCTTTATTGATTGATTAGATATATATTGTGGTATTAACAATCAAAAACACATTAACTGTAAATTTCTGTGAAACATGTGTTACTCAACATTCAACGATTGATTTCGCAGATCGAATTATCGATGTTTCATTTAAGTAGCCCATTTTTATAACAATATATATAATAATCATATTATAACAATATATATAATAATCATATTATAATAATATAAAAGATATGACAAGAATCTTCAAAGTTTAACATCAAAATTTTATTACCTTCATTAAAATGGAATTCATTAAAATAATTCAAGAATTTATTGATTATTGTTAAGTTTAAACCGTGTTACTAATAATTAAGAAACATCCTTATTTATAATTAAGCAACGTTTATATAAAATACCCTTAAACACATCAAAATAAGATTTATTTAAAGTCATATTAGTTATTCTTCGTTTTGGCGCCCAACTTTTCAATTTTTAAATCGATATAAACTTAAATTGAGAGTGTGGGCCCTTAAAAAACTTTGTAATAAATTTTTATTATTAATTAATCTTCCCAAACTAATTATCATGATGTTTCATATTTAGTTTTTATTAATTTTTGCTCTTTACATTCCATATTTCAATTATATTTTCATTAATTATTAAGGGTTCAAAAGTAGAGTCAAGAAGGTTCATCACAAATGTGTGTTGCTGAACAGGATAATTCAGCCTTCTTCTGCTTATCCCTCCATGTCGAAGTGTAATGATCCCAATCAACTGATAAATTACAATTGGCCCTGTAACCTCCTTTCGGTTTCTCTCTTCTTAGTAGTGAGCATACTCCATTGGTACTTCATCCGTCACAGATTTTAAGCTTCTTCTTACTACCTTCCTTGCTGCTTTGAATCAACTACAACTAACCAGTCGTCTTACGAAACTGATTTTGTCACATTTGTTCATTAGGAATAAGAATTTAATCAGAGTAACTGATTTAAAATTATCAGAGACTAAATTTTAAAAATAAAAATACAAAATATAAAAATAAATAAAATATACTGAACATGATATAGTAACATGATTACGAACCAGGGATTAGTTGCTATTATATATTATATAACAATAGATTATGATAATAAATAAAAATATTGATTGATTGTTTTTTTTTACAGAGAAAGATAGCTATGTTCAGGAACTCTTGCTTGTTATGTACCATCAATACCATTGTCATAATATGCATAATCTGTATAACATTATTTCACATAAATGTTTCCACGAGAAACAGCAACCCCACGTATCGTGATATTGACCGGGAGAACATTTATAGAGACAACATTCAAAACATCGAAAGTAAGAGAGAAAAGATAGACACCAACGTACGAATAAACGAGGTGAGTAACATTAGGAATTAATTTTTATGTATCATTTAGATTGTGTAAGTTAGTTTGATTTAACATAACTTTCTTCATTTTGTTTTTTGATACACAAGATGTTTCACATTATTGATCCATTAGTATTAGAGGTTTCAAAAGGAGCAGTTAAAGGCATCGACTTAAAAATTTAATAGAATAACAACTAAAGTAACTCATTCCAAATTTTACATTTTTGAAATATAAAAAAACTGTTTAAAAGATTTTTTTAGGTTTCTGATTAAATTATTTGGAAAAAACCAGTTCAAATTCGTTAACTTTCTCAAGCATGTTAAATAAAAAACAAAATATTATCATTTAAAGTAACACATGAGATTAGAAATATAATTTTAAATCTGTGAATCAAGTTATTTATTTTTATTTTACATCTAACAATTTTCTAGATCTCTCGAAAGTTAAGCAACCAATATTTTTATAAAAAATTAAGATGTTCCAACAAGTAAAACAGTTTTGTAATAAAGTAATGGTCGTACGAACTTAATGAACTTAAAAATTTAATTCACCAATTTTTTATCAACAAAGTGATTAACTAGAAATTATTTGCCTTTTACCTATTATTAGCTTTTAAATAAGAGACACTGATTAAGTCTAAGCTAAATTAAGTGTATTTTTTCACCATAAATATTGTATTTTAAATATTAGTAGTGGAACATCCTGCATTTTTACATAATTAAAATGAGAAAAAAAATCTATCTATAAGTTTTCTCATATAAATATTTATTATTTCTGCAACATCAAAAAATTTATAACACTCAAACATATTTTTAATACAATTATATTTACAAGTATTCTGATTTTTTAAATTGTTATAAACAAAATACAAGTTGATTCACCAACTCATTCATTAGAAGTTTATGGAAAACGAAAAAAGGAATGGATTTGAAAATGTTATAGCAATTGTAACTTAACTTGAACTACTTTTCCAATTTATTTTGGCATCAACTTTGTTATCTTGAATTGAACACCCCGTATATTTTTGTATTTTTAAATTCTGCATATAATTGCAAATAAAATGGCTATACCATGTTCTATACCTAAACCGAATAGTTTTGGAGTTATCAATTTTTTTCCAAAAATTTTGGCAGTTTACTAAAATGTCTGTAAGGCCCCAAATTTTATTGCTGGAAACTTCATTTTTGGTATACACATTAATCAAAGATCATTCTATAAGAAGCCATAATTAGTACTTCCAAATTTTATACAGGGTGCTCGTTATTTACAATTAATTTGGTGTATCTTAAAATATCAATAACCTTGTTATTTTCAATTGAACGTCGTGTATATTTTTACGTAATTAAAATGTTAATATTCATTTTCAAAACTTTTCGATTGGTATAAGCATTCCCTATACAATTGCTTAGAATTCTACGTAGATTTGAAAAACGTAAATATAAATCATATTAAACAAATATTTCAGAAAAATAGTCCAATATTGTATTATAATACATAAAAGTAGTTTTTACTATTATTAATATAAATATAGATAAAAATTGTGACTATCACAATCAATCAATTTATTAATACAATTCAATTCTTAGACATGTTTGTCTACGACTGTCATTTAAACAATGTTTGAGTTAATGAATTATTTATCGTGATGATTAATAGGGGATTTTTACCATTTATTTATAGCATATATTTATTTAATCTTGATGCAACAAATTTATTTCCAGAACAAATTTTTCAACATTTTATACATTTTAGTCACTTCAATTGAATTGGAGGTGACAGGTACACTGCATATATAAAAGTTTTAGTAATTTCCATTAAGATAAATATTTTGTAAGATTTATTTGCATTAAAATAAATTTGTTGATTGCTTTCTTATGTTTTTATGATAAGTATATCCTACAGGAAGTGGTTTTAAAGATAATAGCAATACACATTATTACGAGCTAAAAACAGTTTGTGTATTTATTAAGCTAACTTACAACAATCTTACAAATCAATGTTGCAGTAAAAACAATGCTTCCTTGCTTTACATACGTAATCGTTTTATTTTTCCTTTAAAATGTTGTATAATAGTTACTTTAAATGCTAAGTGGAATACATAGAACAGATTAAGTAACATTTACAGAGGACGAATGAACAATAATTTGCGTACGAGTACACTTCAAGGTCGTGCATCAAGTCCATTAATTATCTAATTTACCTAAATAGTTGTTGACGATTTTGTTTTTTCAGTGTTTAAACGATGGTTCTGAAAATTTACCACCCTTATATGTTATAACACCGACCTACAGGAGATCTGAACAGTTAGCTGAATTAACTAGATTATCGAACACATTAATGTTAGTACCCAACTTACATTGGTTAGTGATAGAAGATGCCTATAAAACAAATGATCTCATAACTGAATTATTAGAGAGGACTGGTATTAAATATGAATATTTAACAGGTATGGTGATTTAGTCGATCAATATGTAGCTTTCGACACTCTGATATTATATATTTATAATGTTTGGGTCAGAGTACCAGAAGAAGCAATATAACTCTTTAAAATAACTTTTATTCAACAAGGTGATGTGTGAAGAAGCTAAATCTGGCTTATTGGAACTGAAGAAACCTCAGTTTTGACTAAAGAAGCATCTCTTCATGAACTTGGACAATTTTGCTTATAATCGTCGGTTCCAAAAATTACTTTTTCTGGTACCTAACACTTTAGTCACCTGAAATAAAATTTAGGAAGAACCAGAGAAGATGCCAAATTATTATCTTCCAAAGATTTTCTATAATTTTATCAATTTTAGCACCAATGCCGGAGCAATACAAAAAGAAAAAGGGAACGAAACCCAGGGGCGTGTCCAACAGGAACAAAGGCCTGGACTGGATAAGGGAGAACGCGAAGACCGGCGTCTTCTACTTCGCCGACGACGACAACAGCTACGACCTGCAACTGTTCAGGGAGATACGGTATACGAAAAGGGTGTCGATGTTCCCGGTGGGTCTGGTGACAAAATTCGGCGTCAGCACGCCAGTAATCAGGAACGGTCAGTTCATCGAATTCTACGACGGATGGTTGGGCGGAAGGAAGTTTCCAGTCGATATGGCGGGTTTTGCGGTTTCAGTTCAATTTTTGTTGGAACGTCCACAAGCCTCGATGCCTTACACGCCTGGATTTGAAGAGGATGGTTTCTTGAAGAGTCTCAAGCCATTTGAACCGAAGGAAATTGAATTTATGGCTTCTAATTGCACTAAGGTGAGTTTCACGTGACGTTCTGTTGATCTTGATCTTTTTTACCAATCAGTGATGGGCAAAAAACATCCAGTATATTGAAATATCTAAGGTGACCAGTATTAACAGGGTGGTTCACCTAACTTATTCATTAAAAGTTTATGAAAAACAAAAAAGGTATTGATTTGAAACTTTTATAGCAATTATATCTTGACTTGGACTACTTTTCTAATTTATTTTGAACAAAATTTCATTTCCGGTTTCGCCGGAAGTGGTATCAACTTTATTATTTTGAATTGAACATCCTGTATATTTTTGTAATTTTGAATTCTGCAAGTAATTGCAGATGAAATGGCTATACCATGTCCTATACCTAAACCTAATAGTTTTAGAGTTATCAATTATTTTCCAAAAATTTTGACAGTTTACTAAAATGTCTGTAAAGCCCCAAATTTTGTTGCTGAAAACTTCAATTTTGGTATAAACATTCAATAAACAAAGATCATTCTATGAGGAACCATTATTAGTACTTCCAAATTTTATACAGGGTGTTCGTTATTTACGTTTAATTTTGTACAACTTAAAACATAAATAACTTTATTATTTTCAATCAACCTTTCAATTGATATATATATTTGCTTAGAATTTTAAACAAAGTAATTGATTTTAAAATGTAATTTGACTTGAAACATCTTTCCACAGCCCATCACTGATGTTTCACCTTCATTTTAATTTCATATGTTATGTAACAAAAAAAGTATATAATGTAGTTAATTTGTTCATTACAGTAAACATGTCAAGAAAAGTAAACAGAATAAGATCGTATTAGTACAATTAATCTAATTACAATTGCTTGTTACATAATACTTTGTAAGTCTAAGCTTCTTAGTATTTAACATTGAATTCTCAAACTGATTTAAGTGCTTTTTCTGGTGAAAATTGTTATTTAAACAATATTTTAATGCCTTAAGTAAATGTAAATATACATTAAAAATAATATTTTAATTTTAATGTGAATTTATATTTATGTAATTTCATTTCATTTATTAAAATCAAGAAATTATAATTAGAAAAATAATTTTTATCTGCTGATTTCAAGTAAACAAAATAAAACCGCAATTGCATGAAACTAAATGTGTAATTATAATTGACATTGCAGTTAATATATTCAAGAATGTATTTTTAAATAACTAACAATTACATTTATTTAAAACCGGCTGAGAAAATTTAAACTATTGTAATGTAACTTTTGTGTAACTTCGAATTGATATAAATAAATTTTAGCGGCACAAAAATAACACTTCTAATATATTAACTGTTTGGATCTCTAGCACCGCAAATATTTACAAGACGAGATAAAAATTGTGTGCGTTAATTATTTTTTATTTAATTATATTTACTTTTTCAGATATATGTCTGGCACACACAAACAAAGAAAAATGAACCGTCATCACCTCTAGCCGATAAATTTAATAATACAAACGTGTATTTGCTCAAGCAAATTTTAGTTTAGTCAGGGTGTTAAATTGACTGCAATTGATTGACATCCATTAACATATCCTATACTATATCATTATTTTTACAATGTCCAGAGAAAAGCGTACAAATCATTTGACTTGTTTATGAATACTGTCCAAAATCTCTGTTAAAAAAAGGACATGCAATTAATAGATTGTATGTATTGTACATAATTTTTGGCAATCATGTCAAGTTCCTTGTAGTCATAACAGAGATGTTGGTTTTAAAAAAATTGGGACAATTGTAGACTCCTCACTAAAAATCCATCGAACCCTCGTTATACAAAACTTTGCATCATAGTGATTAGGGAAGCAAGTTCATATTTTAAAACTTAATCATTAAACATACCCCCTTTTCCCACTGAATTATTTACCCGCCGAATAAACTAATCATACTAATTTTTTACAAAACTTCCAAAAGATTAGTTTTGAGGGAGTGTAGAAACTTTTTTAGTGCGGAATCTTTTAATTTAGTTCGTTATGAATGTTTATTTAAATAAAACTTGTGATATTTTTATAATAAATATTTGTTGCAACCATATCCCATTAATTTATACATAAATAATTTATTCAAGAATGGGCTGTGTGTTTTTTACATACACTATCTTAGGTATTATTGTAATATACACAATCATGTAACTTATGAATAAAGCATATATTTATCTCATATTTCGGATTTTTATTTCACAAATGTAATATATAACCTTATCGACCATCGTAATGTTTGAATTGCGTTGATAGATAACAAGATTTAATTAATTTATTTAATTAACTTGATTAAAAGCTCAAATTAAGTTTATGCCTTTTGTATAGAAACAAAATATTACAACCTTGAACAATGTGTCGCTGTTTTTTATGAAATAAAAGCTTTATTTAAAATTAAAAGGAAGTATTGGCCATCAATAGCTAGAGCTTTCTCCCATCTTTCTGGTAAGTTTTTGCTGCTGGACCATTCCCAATACTTTCAAACGATTTGAGACTGTTGACTCATCTATTTGTAATGTTTTTTCCTGATCTGTTAGAGTCTGACATCGGTCTTGATCGAGTAATTCCCCCAATTCTTTGTCTTTGTCAAATTTATTCGGTGCGCCAGAATGTTATTTATCTTCAAGTTCAAATTCCTTACTTTTGAAGCGTCGAAACCAGTCTATGGATGACATATCTAACAGAGCATTGTCTCAACAGTCTCAACAAGAATTCTATGTCCTTCAGCTGCACATTTATTTTGAATAAAATAGTCCAATAAAATTCCCCCACAAATGACATAAAGCAGACATTTTTAGAAACAATAAATTAAAGGCCTAAATAAAGTTTACCACAAATGATTTATACCTTAATAAAGAAACAAAATAAATAATTGATTTAATGTTGTCTTATCATTTACAGTCACATTATAAACAAAGTAAATATTTTATTAGGACTCAGATGTCACACAACATTGATAATTTTATATACAGTTTTTATTTCTTTCTTATTGATCAGATAATTTTAAATTGTCAATAACCATAAATATTACATATAAAGCACAACATGCTGCATCATAAATTAGAAATGTAAACTTACCTGTTCTAAACAATGTACATAAACGTTTAATAATTTGTTTCCTAAGCAAAGAGCTGTCCACAATTGTTCACTTTTTTGTAAATAAATAATTAAATCAACTAAATATATACCGTACATTGATACAAATATTTGTAAGAGTTAACAAAGTTTTACCTAACCTTACATTTTAGATGGGCAGATTAATAAGTTTATTTTGAAAAAATAAGGAAATTATTTAAAAGACACAATTAAGCAAAAACTAATAACTAATAATTAGAATTTTTTTAGTGTCAAAAGGTTAGTATGAAACATTTTTTATTTTAAAATAAATAAATCAAAAAGATCCAATATCTTTATAAAATTATTGTTATTTCACAATACGAAGAACATATATTAAAACGTGAATAAAAATAATTCATCAACTTTTTCATTATATTAATAAAATTACAATACAGAAACTAACACATTAGAAAAATTAAACACGAAAAATTGTCTGTATATCCTAAGCATTTTATATACATATAATTGAAAGAAAAGTGAAAGAACAAATCTGTTTCAACGTCCTTAAAATATATTTCACCTATAGTTTGTATTGTTCAGAAGTAATTATAAAAAATATGAATTAACTGACTGATGAATAAGTTTGTTACTTTATTCCTCCAAAATATACAAATTAAAGAAATAACAGAACGTATTTTTTGTAGAAAACTGTTTAATTTACATCAGATTACGTATAACTTTTAAGCTATATAAATAATTAAGGATTGAAGTCAGGATTTTTTCGAAGGATTACAAATCCTTCCATAATGGGAGTAAGTGCAATATATTCTTCAGTCGCCAATTCAGCTCGCTCTCCATAAGCCAAGAGTACAGGTGTGGTATGAGTTTGGAATCCAGTTATGGTTTTAGGTTTACCAGCTTGACCCACAACGTCTACGGCCTGTGAAAAAGATTATCAATTAAAACAACGTTCTATACAATTAATCAAATAAATGAACTTACTAAACCAACCCTAACTGGGACGGGAAGGGGGTTGAGATCTTCGTCGAAGGTAACTAGCATCCTAGGTTGCATGGCAGCTGCTAGAGTGTACAACAGGTAGTGGGACCTTCCCAATATAACTATAAAGAACATTATTAGTACACCAATAACAACAACATTCCATCTACTTACTGTTCTTCACATCAAGGAAACCAACAAGGGTAGCCATCAAACCAGCAACAGCTACAGGACTCATCAGTTGCCTATCACTGTGGTATGGGCTGAGCGTAAGCGTTCCCTTTCCAAGATGGGTTAGACCTTGAGCAATACGAACCATGAAGAGATTATTCGGATCCTTGGCGTGGAACTGAGCCAATTGTCTCAACATAGCAGCAAGGCGAGCATTATTCGTACCAGCTCCGACCAAACCCATTGCGAATATAGAGTTATGCGCCACTTCGGCGTCGCTGTCATGCGAGAACTTGCTCAAGGTATCCAGAATGTTTAGCTTAGGGTTCGATACAGAGAGTAAACCTAAGGCCAAGGGAACGGCACGACGAATAACGGGCTCGCAGTACCTCAATAAATCACCAAAGGTGCGGAAAGCCATTTCTCCTCCAATATCTTCACCCATACTGATCAAAGCAATACCAATGACGGCAATGGCTTGTCTAGCAGATAAGTCCTTGTCTTTGTCGTCCTTTTCCTTCGACTTTTCCTTGGAGTTTTTATCTTGGCTACCCCTGCTTTCGTCTTTGTCACCGGGTTCGTAATGCTCAGAACAGATGTGCAACAAGTGCTGGACTTTCAAAACGTTGCCGGTACCAGCATAAGCACAAACATCCACCATAGTAGTAGCCATGGACTTGAAAGGCTCCGGTATGACCTCCAAAGCGGCAATGATCATATCAACTCCTTCTTGTTTGCCCAAGTGACACAGACCCAATCCCAAGGGCAAAAATCGTGCGTAAGTATCCTTCAAGTCTGCCTCGGACTTCTCCATCAAAATCTGCATGATTGTTGTGGTCACTTGTGCATTTCCGGAGCCAACCGCAATCATACCACAAGCGAGAGCAGCCATACCAATCACTTCCATGTTGGACTTTGGATCGCTGAACACCGGGAACAACAAACTAAGTACCGCCTCACGGTTGGAACCAACATACGCCAAACCCAAACCAACGATGGCGCCAATCCTCATTATATTAGTGTTGTGAAGTACATAGTCGCTTAGCAAAGCCAAAGCGGGATCGCATTCGTTTCTTACACCGCAGTTAACGATGCCGCAAGCCAACAAGGCACCTGACTTAATATGATCCTCTGATGAATATAAATATTTATCAATTGGAGTGAGGCCTCCATCAACGTCCCAAAGCAGCACCAAACCGAGGGAAGCAGTCGCACTTAGCATGCCATGTTCCTTATTCTTGTACAACCATTTATTGCCATCCTCCATCAACAATTTATCTTTACCAAATGCGGCATTGACAAAACCGTTCACGAAACTGGCCGCCAAATTTTGTCTGGCCGAATCTACTTGACTGCCCCCAAATTGAGGTCTGGTGTTCTCCAAGTGAGATTTGTAGACGTCTTCAGGCGTTTTTGGTTCCATAATATCGAGCTCTCTTGCCAAGTTCAGGAAATGATTGTTCAAATGGCAGTTGGCCATTACTTCGATTAGGTCTTCATATTCTGGTGTGGTATCTGGAATTTCGATGTATATTTGCTGTCTTCCTAGCATGAAGGCCAATTGCTTTTGGATGGCACTGTAAGTTACACATAGAGGATATTAATTGAATGTAAATGCTTAATTTAAAATGTACTCACGTGTCGGGGCAAGACATGAAGATTTCCTCAATCAAGCTATGGTCATTTAGCTGCATGGCCAAGCGAAGTGCTTGTGGATACTGATCAAATTTACGGAATAACAACAAAGCTGTTTGCAACAATGTTGTGTTCTCAGGATCAGCTACGTAAGGTACACAACTAAAAATAAACACACAAAGGTGACCCAATGAAGATAGAATAAATAAAATAATATTACCTGGTTAGATACAAGCAAACCCTCTGATAAATATTCTCATCAACATAGTTCTCCAGTAAATCCAACCTTTCAATTTCCATGAGAAGATCACATGCCTCAGCTTCAGCATTGTGTGCCATGTTGTATGGAACAATCTGTTTTGCCAACAAAATGAGCTTATCCTTCAGTGCCTTGTCGAAGGTTAAATCAGTCTCGGCCCATTCACTGGCAATTTCGCCCGCCAAATGTCTGACGTACTCGTGGCCCCACTCGCCAATTTTATCCAACTCAGATAACAAACGGAACTTGAGACATTCCCTGCCATCACCCATTGTCATGGCCAGAACAGATATAATGTCCGCACATACTTGCTTAACGTTTTGATCAGTAATTTTTTCATAAACTTGTTTCATTGTATCATAATGGGGCCTCATGAACTTCAACGGCTTCGGCACGGATGTCATTGAAGTTGTTGAGGCTTTAATGTGGTTGCTGAGAGCTTGCAAAGCTGGGAGATACAAACCGGCATTGTTTTCCTAAAAAAGGTTTTTAAGTCAACATCTTCGTTAGTTTTATAATTAAAATCATTTACTTGCAGTCTCTCCACACACATATTGAGTTCATCTTGGAGCTGCTTATCCTCGTCCGACTGAAACAATAGAAATACAAATTAACAACAGTCATGATACCATAACCTCACTCTCAACCAATTTGATTTTACGTTGTTTTTAAACGTTTTGCGTTAACATTTCGGTGTAAATTAATGTAATTTAATAATTACCAGTTCATTTTTATCATCCTCCACTTCCTTTTTGGTCTCCACTTTAATTTCCTTTTTAGTTTCGCTCATTTTGTTTGGGTTAATACTGTTAAATTAACGCAAACCTGATTGATGTGCTAAAACAAAATAGTTTGTATTAGAAGGTGTTGGTGTGGATTTAGGTAATAAAAATACCTATGAACTCTTTTTATTTTCTTTAATTTAGTGGGAATCTCTCAAAATCTTAACACAGTTGATATCATAACTTCAGAGAAAAATATAGTGCTCCGTCATGTCTGTCAAAATACCTACGTTGCCGGATTGTGTTCCGAAAATATACAAATTAAAATCTATAAAACGCCAGACAGGATTTATTTGAGCTATTCGGCGTAATAACTGTTTGCAATAATAAATGATTTAATGCAAATTAGATTAAATGATTAATGCATTTAAGTGAAATAATAATGATAATATTTTCGGAACGCAGCTGAAACACCAAACAAAACGTTTGTTTTGTGGTTTAAAATCAAAGTTTTTGCAGCTTAAAGAAGTAATATTTAATTAAATATATAAATTTAAGATTATATACTGTACAATTTAAAATGTTTACTATGTTATTTTAGAAGTAAATAAATTGAAGATGTTTGTAGCTTGTGAGGTTCAAATTTGGCGCTTCAATAGAGACGAAAATTGTCGAGCGAAGCAGCGAATCCGAGCTAAGGAAAATATCGATGGTGCTAGCTCCTATGTAGAATAATAAATAAGATACTCTAAGTAAATATTTGGAAACATTAATTTTAAAATATTCATTTGTGTTTAAAAAACATGCTTCTGCACGAAATTACATAAAATCGCAAATGATAAGTATCCTTTAATTAACAATTATGCAGGAAAAAGGATATCCTTTTAACCACTTTTGGATACAAATTTCAATGGAGTAAGTTTAATAATTTAAGCCCTATTTATCACCCTTGTTTCAATCAACTGCATGCTCATTCTGATTAATTAACGTTGCAGCAAGACTAGCAGCTCTGCTACAACACACTATTTAATCATTATGATGTAGTTTTTTTTTAAATATTTTGTCTCTGTTCTGTTTGTTAATTCATGAATTAAATTTTCAAGTAATTTGTAATCTGTGATGACTGGGAAATTAAATTGAAATTGGTGTGTGAGCATAGTATAACGCAAGTGGTTATGCTTTAAGTGTAAGGGGGATAAATTTCCTCCAAAGCCAGTGATATGGTAACTATGAATTCCGAAAAGGCTGCTGCTAAGCGAAAGCCAGAGGCTAACAATGGGGGATGTACTGGAGTGACCAGTAATGAAGAAACAATTCCGATTGCACAGCCTTCCACCTCTGAGGAGTCACCAAACCACCTGCTTTACAAAAAAGTAAGTTTACTTAATTTTAATTATTATCCAGTATTATTTTATTGAACAGATCAAATTTTAAAATTTTAAATAAAAATATATATTAAATTTCCTATGTTTGAGACAGTAACTTCTCCAATAATAAGTTTAATTAATATTTCAGTCATCATTATAATTATCAATTAGTAACAATTGAATGAATACCAAAATAATTCATTAGATATAAAAACAATAGTAAAAATTTGTGATAAAATACCAGCTGTTTTAAATAGTCTATTTGTTGCCAATATCTTCATGAAATTGTTTAAATAATTTAAAGGATTACTCATCAAATTAACTGCTTCACACAAAAGTGCTGCTTAATTTAAATTAATTCCAAAATGGTACAATTTTTACTTATATTATTTATGTATTCTTTAATAATCAGATAACTTAATAATTTAATTATTAATTTTTTTAATAATTAATAGTCTAATGAATTAGTCTTAAAATAAAACAATATATCTTGTTTTATTTAACTGATTTCTATAATTTTTTGTCAATAAACTTCTTGGCAATGTTTTGTTAGTTTTTTTCGCAAATTATAATGATTATCTTGAAATTTAAATGCGGTCATATTTCCTTGTCCGTTTTATCAGTTCTACAAAACTGGTATGTGCTTTAGTAATAGTAAAACAATTTGTTGCCACAAAGATTAACGTTAAAGTAATTAGTAATAGCATACAATAATATTGACTACTTAAAGAAAATATAGAATATATAATAGTATCAGACAAATTATTATAAAATATACATTCTAAATATATATACAGGGTGAACCATCTAACTTATTTATTAGAAATTAAAGGTATTGACTTGAAATATTTTTAACAATAACTTTTTATAACAACTTAACTTGAATACTTCGCCAGAAGTGGCGTCAATTTTGTTATTTTCAATGGAACACATGTATATTTTTGGTTTTCTAAATTCTATATTTAATTGCAAATAAAATGAATAATAATGTTTAATACCTAAACTCAATAATTTTTGAGTTATTAATTCCAAAATAACGATGTTATTAAAATTTTATAATACACAAAATTAAATATAAATAACGAACACCCTGTATAAAATTTGTCAGGATTAATAATGACTCATTAAAGAATAGTCCTTAGTTAATGTGTATGTCAAAAATGAGCTTCCCAGCATCAAAATTGGTGGATTTACAGATATTTTAGTTAGACCATCAATCTGACAAAATTTTTACAAAAAAAATTAATAACTCAATTGCAATTACTTGTAGAATTAAAAAATCCAAAAATATACAGGATGTTCCATTGAGAAGAACAAAGCTGACGAAACCGGAAATGAAATTTTGTTCAAAATATATTAGAAAAGCATTTCAAGTCAAGTTATAATTGTTATAAATATTTCAAATTAATACCTTTTTCTGTTATCTATAAACTTTTAATGAATAGACTATGTGAATCATCCTGTGTAGAATATAAGTCTCCCAAAAAATAATTGCTTAATAAGTGACAGGCAGTTTAGGGTTGTTGTTGTTGTTAGTGATACAAATTATTTTGGCTTTTCACTAATTAGTTTCCTTTCAAATTTAATCGAAAATGTTACATTTAATTCCTTCCAGATGGAGAAAATTGTTGAAAAAATGCAAGATGAGACAACTGGCGTGCCAGTTCGCACAGTGAAAAGTTTTATGTCGAAAATACCGTCAGTTTTTACCGGTTCCGATCTGATAATGTGGATGATGAAAAACCTGGACGTCGAGGATCAGCAGGAGGCGCTGCATCTGGCGCATCTCATGGCCGCCCACGGTTACTTCTTTCCAATCGACGATCACATGCTCACTGTTAAAAACGACAGCACCTTCTACAGATTTCAAACGCCATACTTTTGGCCGTCCAACTGTTGGGAACCGGAAAACACCGACTACGCCGTGTATTTGTGCAAGAGAACGATGCAGAACAAGACGCGTTTGGAACTGGCCGATTACGAAGCCGAGAATCTTGCCCGTTTGCAGAAGATGTTCTCGAGAAAGTGGGAGTTCATATTCATGCAGGCCGAAGCGCAGAGTAAAGTCGACAAGAAGCGGGACAAGTTGGAAAGGAAGGTGCTAGACAGTCAGGAGAGAGCCTTTTGGGATGTGCATCGCCCCATGGTAAGTCACATCCATTCCATAATTACCGTTTATACGTAGGACAATTAAACTTAGTTGTTGGATGCTGAGATTTCACATTTTACAGCCCGGTTGTGTAAATACTACGGAAATTGATATTAAGAAAGCTTGCCAGATGAACAAGCCAATTCATGGCGTTAAAAATATGCATGTGGGCCCACCAAGGATGTCACCTTCAACATCTGGGAACATCAGCAAAGTGACAACTGTGGAAGCCGTCAAGAAGCAAATATCACTTCTTAAATCACGACTTGAAAGAAGAAACATTAAAGTGTCAAAAGCAGCGGAATCGTACGTATATTTTAATATTATGTTCAATAAAGTCACCTAAAATAATAAAATTCTTTATCTCTAACAGTGGTGGCTACTCAAATGAGGCGAAATGATTTATTAATATGAAAAAACACATTTTTTATGTTTTTATTCTTTAAAATAACTTAATGTTCAAACAAAGGTTGTAAAACTAACACTTAGACAACCAATAACAGTTTTAAATTAAATTTCAATGAATATTCCAGATGCACTTTTAAATGTGCCTCTTCGCTTCAATTCGTGTTGTATATAAATTTTGAATCTAACATTCGCGCATGTGCTTTAAGAACGGGCTATTGTTTGAATGGGAGGGGACTAAATGCCGACACACACGAAGTTCCCAAACATCACCGATGTTTCAGTTTCAGAAACTACTTGATCATGTGTGTATCAGGTGGATTCAGTTATGGAAAGATTTTTAAAACTTCATTATTTTTATTACGATATGGCGCCAACCGATAATAACACGAAAAAATGTATTAACATAAGAAAACGTGGTGGATTCTTTATTAAATAAATGTGTATTTCCAGTTTAAATCACTATGCAAGTTGTTAAAGAATTAAACCGTCCCTTTCCTAATTTGAATATTTTAATAAATACGGGACCAAAAAAACTCATTTTTATTATATTTTAAATAAAAATAGAATATTTTTATTCTATATTTAATGTGCCGCCACTGCTCATAATTTAACGTTTTTCGTAGCAAGCTATGATGGTAAAAACTTAAGAACTTGACATAATTAACTAACTAATTTATTCTTTTTACTAACACTACCCTTTTATTGCCGTACAATTAAATAAATTGTACCATTAAGTTATTATTTTTCCAGATTCGTTGCGTACTACGAACAGTATTTAGAGTACGATTGCTTTTTCGTCGCTCCTGAATACCCGAACCCGTGGATTGCCGACAATCCAGAACTGTGGGAACAGGAGAAACAGGCCAAAGACATATCAGCACGTAGAGTGAAACGTTGGGCTTTCAGCCTGCAGGAACTGTTGCAAGATCCGGTCGGTCGCGATCATTTCGTACGGTTCCTGGACAGGGAGTTCAGCGGCGAGAATCTCAAGTTTTGGGAGGCGGTGCAGGAACTGAAGGCGTTGCCCCACAGCCAGGTGCAGAACAAGGTGGCGGAGATCTGGGCCGAGTTCCTCGCGTCGGACGCTAGTTGTCCGATTAACGTCGACGCGAGGTCCTACGAGGTCACCAAAAAGAACATGGAAGTACCTGACCGATGGAGCTTTGATTGTGCAGCGGTGAGTGTATTCATATTTTATTTATTACGTACTGTCTGATTACCACATTAATTTTATCATGTGTTCACTAAAATGGTCAACATTGTTTTATGTTAGGTCTCGGGAAAAGTAATTTTTTTCCAACGTTTTTATCACAAGAAAAAAATACTGGGTTCTTGGAAATGAAGGAAAGATCAGTTTTGACCTTCTCTTCAGAATTAAAAAATTAAATTTTAAATATTTCATTCGTTTTTGAGATATTCCCTAAACAGAAGGCTACGGTGTACTTTATATTAGCACCTTGAATAAGTTCTCGCTGTTTCTTCAAAAATGACAGTAGCAGTACTTCGTGCACGGATTTTCGAATGGTAACACACCTACAAGGAAGTACTGTATTTAAACTTAAGTTTCAGTGTATGGTACTTCACTTTAGTGTGAATGTGAAGTAATTTTTATTGGTTCTGAAAATCTACTTCTACTTTTGTGCCAAATAAATTGTATTTGAGGAGGAATTTTATTGCACTATTTTATTCAAAAGAAATCTGCAGCTTAAGCACACAGAATTCTTGTTGAGACGGTGACAATGCTCTACCACATACGACATACAGAGACCAGAACGGCGTTCTCTGACGTGTGAACTATTGCTTCAACGGCAGAAAAGAAAATGTTTTTTGGACCGTATCGGTGACTGGCGATGAAAAGTGGATACACTACGATAATCCAAGCCGTAGAAAATCGTAGGGTAAGCCTGGCCATGCATTAACATTGTCCGCAACACCAAATAATCATGGTTCGAAGCTTCTTCTTAGTGTTTGGTGGAATCTGCAGGGTGTAATTTATTTATTAGCTGCTCAAACCGAATGAAACGATAACGAGAGATCGTTTGAGTCGAGCCATAAAAGAAAAACGACAGCTATACGAACAAAGACACGACAAAGTAATTTTGTTACATGACAACCCTCGGTCTTTTGTTGCAAAACCAGCGAAAATCTACCTGGAAACGATTCAATGGGAAGTTCTACCTCACCCACCTTAAGATTTTTTCCTATTCCGTTTAATGGCACATTGCCTGGCTGAACTGCGCTTCCATTCTTACGAAGATACTAGAGAATGGATCGGTTCTTGGATAGCCTCAAAAGACATATTGTGACATATATTCAGACGTGAAATTTATATACTGCCAGAAAGATGATAGAAAGTCGTGGCTGGTGATACTTTGACTGAAATATTTTCATTCCTTATATTTTAAATAAAGCTTTTATTTTACAAAAAAAACAGCAGGAACTTATTCAAGGTCCTAATACAAGAATTCTTGTTTAAAAACACACATTGAAAATAATCTACAATTATGAATGATTGAATTTCAGGCTCACGTTTATCATCTTATGAAAAGCGACAGCTACTCTCGATACCTGAGGTCGGAAATGTACAAAGAATTCCTTAACGGTTCAAAGAAAAAGGTATGGTCGTATATTTATCGGAAATATTTAATTAGCCGGCGTAATGAAATTTAATTTAAACTGGTAGATATTTAGGTCTATATTGTTTATTTTACAGACATCGGTAAAAGGAATCCGTTCAATAGTGTCGTTTTCAGCACGCAAAGACAACATAACATAGATTACGTTGCAAAGGAAAAAATCATGTATTCTAATTGTGACTTATCTAATTGATAAGAATCTATCGACAATACAAATACTGTCATTGGCAGATATTTAATTATTTTCTCATTTCACTGATTGTGATTTATTGAACATTTTTGAACAAATGATATTGTGCCATAGTATTATGGGATTATATGGCAAAAACTAATATATTGAAAATGATATTCTTGAGATAATTATTTATGGTTATAGTGACTCAGTAAGTTGTTAAATACTTTTGTGTTAAATAATATCATTAGACTCTTAATGTGTAAATGTTTAAAACTCAACATGTAAATAAAGAGAATAATGAAAATATACGTTATTAGGCGAATTTTGTTAATTTATTTTTTAAATTAAAACAATTGTGATACAAGCACAAACTGAATTTTGAAGAAATATAAAATATATATATATATACATGTATATTTATAGAATATGTGTAAGACATGTTCTCTTACAGGGTCTTTCACTACGAGCATTCGTTAAAATATCTCACAACTATAACGCACAACAAACCAGTCTTTTAAAGAAAGCTCAGTGTAAGGCACCTTATGACTACGATAGTAAGTTCAATGTCATCTCTAGGATAGCCAATCTGAAATCCATCCATTTGTTTTATCTTTTCTCGGAACATCGAGCTCAACGGGTCACAGAACTGAACCGAACACGAATGTGTTCTGATAATGTTATTTACCTATGATGGACGTGATGATATTCTGAACTACCATGGTATTACTAGCCTGTGTTATAGTTGATACTGTGTCACTGTCACCTCGATTTTTCTTTGGCGTGGCTTCAAATATTAACGTTTCGTTGCAGTGTTACTCAAAATCGACAAAAAAAAATGAAATAATAATAAAAAACACTGCCATTTAAACATACATTTAATGTACATTGTTCAATTTTACAGTGTAATAGGGTAAAGTGGATCAATCAAAATTTTCTAAGTCTTTCTCCGATGTTTCTCATAAGTCGACATCAAACTAAGGAAATTATAAAACTATTTTCATACACTCAGTTTTTTCTTCTCACTTTAGTATTGCAACCGAAAGTTAAGGTAGTTTTTTAGGTAGTAATTCGCAGGTTCACAAGAGAGGATCATCCGATCGCATCGTAGTTGTTACAATCAGATAACATTTGACTTTAGTTATAGTAAGTATAATGTAGAATTTACAAAACAGACAATAGCAGTATTATAATAATATTTGGCTGTTTTTAAATTCGATTATTACATTTTTGAGGCCAGACATGTGAAATTTTGATTTTTTCACGGTTCAGATGTTAAGAAGGGTCTAATTGATGTACCGTTATTAAAGACAAGCAATTATTTTTAGATTAATTATAAAATATGGCAAGTCATTATGCATATCCTGACGAATTCCAATTATAAAGATAGGAGTAGCTTTAATTGTTCTGTGTAATGGTGCATTGATTTTTTCTTCTTAAGTAGATGTTATATTATAGTATTGTTAACAGATCAATAGACAACAAGCAGCACACAGTACAAGTTTTATTTAATTTAAATTTAAGAAATAGACAATTATTTCCGTAATCTAGTGCTTGTAGTGTATTGATTGGTAAGTATTGCAATGATAAGTAGGTTAAAAAAAAATACAGTGAAACAACAGCATCAGGATTTCCAATTCTTAAAGACGGACCCTTAAAAATGAGTTGTATTATTTTATGTCTGCAGTTATCAAGTCCAACATGTGATATGGGCATTCGTTTTTAAGAGTTTGTATTCGTATGTTGTGGTTCTACTTTATTATACAAATTGCCAAAAATGTTGCATTTTTGTTTCCCTGTGAGAATAGTGTAATTAAGAACCTAAACAAAATGTTACATACAGATATTCCTAATGTTATTGTGTACAAAGCTTACAGACATTATTAATTTGTAAAGGAATTGAATCGTATTTCATTAGATTTTGTCCATACATAGAAAAATTTATCCCACAATAAAAAAGCCAAAAGAAACATTCTGATTTATTTTACACGTACCCTAACTTTTCCTTTAATCTAAAATTTTGTTCGAAGAAATTCAAATTTATTACACCACTTTTTAGCCAGTGCTGCCAACACATTTATTTTTATGTGAGATTATTTTTGTATTTATAAGTAAACTTCATTTATAAGTTGGTAAAATCAAGTTTATTTAATTATTATTAAGTAAGATGGTACAGATTCAATTGATGTCCATATTTTCTTTTAAATCAAGAAATAAATAATGATTTTGTTCAATCAATTTGAAATTCACTCTCCCACTTTTTATCCAGTGCTAGCAATATATTTACTTTTAGGTTACATTATTATAATATTTGTAACCTATATGTGTTTGTAAACAAATTTCATTTATAAGTTGGTAGAATCGAAAGTTTAATTAATTATTAAAGTAAAACAAATATTTACAAATTCTTAGAATCAATTAATACTAATTTGAATAATGTAAGTATAATTTAAGCCATAAATAATTAAAATAATACTATGTTTGGCAATATATTTTTTAATAAAAACTCACATTTAGAAACAGATATTTCAGTTGAACCAGGCGAAATTTATTAAACATTATAAGAATATTTGTTAAGTCATTTAAGAATTCTGTTAATTTATAAAAAATGAAACAAACTGTTTTACATGGTACATGTGTTGTATGAAGAAAAATTGAATAAGTACAAATAAATGTGAAAAAATATTCTTATAATTAATAATAAATTGATTCAGAAGCATTTGTTTCAAGAAACACAGTACTCATTCTAACAATAATTTACATTTTTAAAGATATGTAAATACACAGCTGTACAGTCTTTACAGATTTATAACAATAAAATTTTCTTAAAATAATTATCACAAATATAATAGCAAGATAATATACATTTACCACATTATTCTTTGTGGATAATCGTAGTTATTCCATTTTAACTCCCTATTAAAGAATGTATAGAATGTGAGAACGTTAATGAGAACATTTGTCAAGAATTCAAGACTAATACTCTCTTCGGTTGGATTTTTTAACTTCAGTCTGAACAGTATAAATGGGACCAAGAAATACCGAAATTCTATTAATTTTTGCATTATAAGTACTGGAATTATACAAATAGTATATGGCAAAGCAAAGCCAACATCTTGACTCCATAGTTTTTTCATGATAACATACATAGCAAACACATAGACAACAGTTATCAAATAACGGAATGATTCATATCTTGCATAAAATCTGTGCCATATATAGAAAATGTAATGCCTATTATCTGCCAACATATAAGGATGCACCAATGTGTTATGATGCACGATCAATACACAAATCACAAGCATGGTTACAATACTGGACAGATACTTTTGTGCGAATCTAACAAAATTAAAAACTTCGGTCGCAAAAAATGGCCATCCAAAGAAACAGGAAAACAAAGCAAAATAAAATAGTTGAGGAACATGCAAGGTGGCTTTATGGGCAGTTTTGTCACCCACAACAATGCCTCCATTTAAATAAATAAACACACCAAAAGATACTATTATGGATAAATAAGCGAGAAAACTAAACCAAAATTCCAATCTGCACTTCAAGAAAAATCTCTTAACAATTAAAAGGAATGTATCTTTTAAAGTCCAAATGTCCTAAAAATAAACATCAATTTTTTCACAGTCTAAGTTATTATGTAAGTTTTACTTACCTTAGTGGAACTTTCTATGGTAATGTTTGTGTGTTTTATTGAACAATGGTAGATTTCATCTAATACTATTTTCCCTAAAATCATCAAAACCCAAATGATATTTGTTTGCCTCATTATAATTGAAAAGAATCCTAAAAAATAAATTAAATGTATGTTTTAATTGGGGAATAAATTGTTAATTTACCGAAAATTGACCCACAAAAATCATAACCCTTTTCGTGAAACAATACCATCAACAAAATAAATGTCAATGACATGGTATCAGTGTAATATAAATGTGTAAAGAAATATAGAGGCGGAAGGATCCCTAAGTTTGTTGCCGACAAAATATTTTTCCAAGCAGGCTAAAACAAAAACAAATATGTACGAAACAGGACAAAACAAAATAAATAAATTACCTCATCTTTATTGTATATCTTTAAAAGGAAATAAAACAAGTAAAAGTTTAGGATAGATGCTGCTATATTTATCGACCTCAAATAATAAACGCCGCATTGTTTAAGGGGGCCCAATATGAACGAACTCACTAAATACAGACCAGGCAAAGTGGTAATTTTCGGATCCCACTATAACGAAACTAAAATCAGTTCAATTAAATCATCGATATAGTTAAATACCTTATTATATTCATATTTGCAATAAGCCTGTCCAATTGCCAAATGAAATTCTTCGTCAACAACAACTTTGGAGGTTAAGTATACGTTATCGAAGATTATTTTGGTACAAAGGAAGTAAATTATTGATGTGACCAAAAGATAAATTGTTGACATCGATATATTCCACATGGTTGAACTTGTTTTATTATTCAACTCCTCATAACAATGCTCATAATGTCATCTTATATTTGGGGTTATCTTTTATCATATATTTCTAACCAAAAACCGGCTACTATTTTTTTTGCACAGAGAACGCGAAGATGGTTTACGTTGACTAAATATTGTTACATGCACTTAGAAAACTATTTTTACATTATTATTAACGACGAACATGTGGGACTACGTGTACACAAATATCTACATCTACATGTAAACAATATAAACAAATTACTGGTTTAAACAATGATGTAAACATTACAGAACAAAAAGACAGTTACTTATTTTATGACCAGACTATGATAATGACTTTTTTTGCAATTTCCAGTACTAGTACAATTTAGTAAAATTATTATTTATTGTTAATTAAATGCACACCTCCAATTAAAAGTAATCAAAATATTTTATATTTTATTTAAAATAATAACAATCTATTCTTTCTACAATTAGTCATTTTATTCCTACTTAAATATTAAACAAAATAAATGGGCATTTAAAAAATATATATTTATTAATTAATTTATACATAACTTAAAAAATTATTAATATTTTTTTTGAGTACACTTCCAACCTCCAGTCAACGACTCTTCAATTATTCTTTGATGTTTTAATCGAGACTTCATGTCGTTCCATAAATTTTCAATTGGATTTAGTTCCAGACTTTGCCCTGGCCACTCGAAAGCCTCAACATGATTATCTTTTAAACAATTTTGAATAACCTTGGACGCATGCTTCAGTCATTATCATGCATAAATGGTAAATTATCGGTGGCAAATGGTTCCATTACATCTTCCATGGTCCTGTACCATGCCTAGAAAAAGAACCCCAAACCATAATGTCCATCCATCCTACAATATTTAAGCCTTGATGTTTCATATTAATTACTATTTTTCTCTTCTCTGGAGTGCAATTCTTCTTTCTTTCTACTGAAAGTGAGCTAAGCAATAAAATAGTATAAATTTTACTACGAATAAATTCTTATTATTAAGAGTATTGTTAAATAGTGGTACAAAACCGTAAAAATAGACTAATATGTTTGTTACAGTAATATCTCAGTGAAATAAAAATGTGGCAAAAAAGTATAGAAATATATATTTTAAATTAATGAAATATATTTTATATAGTTACTGGATAAATTTTGAAACAAATCCTTTTATGAAATAAATTGTTTAATTTTGTGCTATTTCACTGGCCACCACTTATCTAGTATTTTTGAATGGTTCATATAAAAATTAACAATTTGAAAACTAAAAATAGTACATAAACGTATTTAATGACATCCTCAAGACACAAATTTAGGGGAAATCCAAAGAGGTCGGATTCAAATTGGATGATTTGGGATGGAATGTCCCAGCAACAATACTTTTACATGTATACAATTATTTGTCTACATGGTGCAATTTGGTACATGTGGTGGATTAATTTCAAATGTTATTGGTAAAAGGATAAAAAAATTAAAAAACTAGTCTTTTCGATTTATATAAATTCAAAGTGTGTATATTAAAGTTCACCAATCCTAAACTTGTGCTACATTTACAATTAAGACTGTTGGCAACCCTTCTGTGAAATGACATTATCCCCTCTCCTTCGTAACATCAAACACAGTAGTCCGCGGAATCTGTTTAGGTTTTTCCTTGATATCTGTGATGTATGTAGTGATAGGCCCTTCGCGCTTCATCCATGTTGATTTTTGACTTTTATGTTTAGGATTTTGAAAACCAGTTATCAGATAACACAAATCAGAATTGGTGTGATGTTACATGCACTACGAATTCAGTCACCAACAATCAAAACAATTCATTAAAGAATGTTCCAAACAAAAGGTAAGGCCAAATTGTCAATGTTGTTATTGTGTGCCCGTGTTCATTTCATTTGAAATTTTAGCTAGTGATAACAGAAAGAAGGCACTACACTAATACTTAATGTTATGGATCAAGTGCTATGTAAGATTGAACATGACACACCTCTGCTGTATGAAAGTGAAACAGGCAGTGTCCAAACAAGCCACAACATTGATGGGACACTGGACCCATACGTTTCGGACACAGAAATTGGTAAGATAAATTTATGTTTAAATTTAGACAGTTGACAACAACTTTTATGTGTCAAAACATTTTACTTTAATTACACCAAATTCACACTCACATGCCTCCATTTCAACAAAAATTTAACCCAATTTATTTTTCAAAGAATTTACGTTTATAAATAATTCAATAAAACTAAATAATATGTATTTTTATGTTCAACTTTTGTCCAATTAGATAAACACAGACAGAATTTTCAAATTATTTGTTAACTTTATGACACATAAAGTTAATAACATCAATATTTGTAATGTTTAAGTATATGTTTATTTATGGTGATGTCTTCAAGACCCTACAAAGACTGTTATAATTTTCCATTATGTGACTTAAGTACTGTCACTATTAGTTCAACTGGCATCGTGAAACATGTTTAATTGGTATCCAATAATATTACATTTTCGACTGTTTTCAAACATATATGTATATATTTTTTTAATTTAACAAAATGGCGGTAAAATTATCACTAACGCTGTATGTATGGAAACTGGAAAACTTTCGTCTAATTAGATATATCATTATCTCTGGTTTTCAAAAGTCTTGCTTAAAGATAATGACACCAACATTTGTTGTATTGTTTATGTGTATGTTTATTTCAGTATCTTCAAGACCACTGAGTCTTGTGTTAATTTTCCGTTAAATAATGTTAATTATTCTCAGTATTAGTGTATTAATTAATCTGGGAAATTGTTGAATGTCCAATAAGATTTGTCCACAAATAAAAGTTCTTACACATTTTTGCCTTATTTGTATGCTATATTATTAAAAATTATATTTATGATTGTATATATTTATTGTCTAATTCTTTTTTGGATTGATAAAACAATTCTTAGAAAAATATAATTATTTTTTATTAAAGATCACATTCCTGCAACATGTATACTATTTGTAGATTAGGTAATGGACTTGATGATTTTATATCATACAAATTGTCGATTAAAATTGAATATTTATGTGTTACCATTATGTAATATTAATTTGTTAAAAAATATTTTATTGTTTTTATTATTAATACCGGATGAACAACGTGATTCAAACTTAGTTGTTATGTAAATATATTTGATAATGCATATTTTTTTTATGATGTATGATTTCTACAATTACACCTAAAAAATTACTCTGTGAGTTTTGGTTTAGGGCCAAAAAGGTTACATTTTATCTATAAGTACATAATTTCATGCATTACAATTAAAAAAAAATGTCAAAATCCGACGAGAAGATATAAATTTTATGTGATGTCCCGCTTTTAAATGAGCCACACTGTATATTTATGTTCAAGACCCTACAAAATATATTATAATTCTCTATTAAATAATATTAATTTCCATTCGCATTTCTTCCTTGAGTTAAATTATAAATGTGATGTCGCCAGAATAGTTTTTAAAGTAATCGAGTAATAACTCGATTGCAAAAATTAGCGTGCACAGATTTGTTATATTTGTTCCGCCCCGGAATTCACATCAGTCTCAGTGAATCCAGTGTGTGAATATTGAATGATTAGAAGACACCACAACGACAAGGCGGGGAAGCAAAATGGGAAAGAATAATTAATTAATAAGAACTTCTTGGGTTCAGTTGAAGGTAAGTTTTAAGTAAACATGATGTGTAAACAATCAATAAATTATTGTCAGTTAGCATTAATATTCTGTGTAATTTTAGCATTGAGTAAAAGTTGGAACAATGTACAGATGCTTTCAGAAGTAGTGCTCCTTCTGGCATAAGAATGCCAGGGAGAGACCAACGCTGGCTAAAATTATATTTGAGGAAATTAAAGAGAATTCAGAACCATTGCATCAAAACAGATTTATGACCACTTTTTGCCATTTTTAAATTATTCTTGCAGGAAAATAAATAGTCAAATGTAAAAATAAAATTAAAATATTTACAACATCAAAATAGGTGTTTTATTCAAAATATCAAGTACCTGCTGTAAATCATCACTTAAATTGGCAACCACCTCAACATCAGACCTTTTAGAATATAGGCATTTATTTATTAAATGCTGACTTTAATGTTTGTATAATAATGATTTAATAAATATGTTTTTCTTATTTCTATATTATTAATGACAAAACTTTATTTATAGTTGCCTATAATTGTTGTGTATAATTATATATTATATTGGTTTTGCATTGATAAAACACTTCTTAGAAAAATATTTTTTATATTATTAACATCTGATATCACGGACGTGACTCCAATGTAGTTCCTGTTATGGAAGGAACTATAGAATAATTTAATTACAATAAATAAACAGCCATATATTCGATCATCCACGATCACTTGACTAATACACGTTCTGTAAAAGATACATCGATAAAAACAATTCAAATGAATTCATTCAATACTTGGGTGTATGCCTTTAATAATTATTCGATAGTTCCTACTACTATTACTATGACGTTTATAAACGAAATCAAATTAATTTACTTTACTTTTCCATTGTGAGACTGCAAAATTAATTAAAATTTATTTGTCATGTAAAAATTGTCAACAAAAGCAATTATAATTTTCTAGTAATATTGATTATTGTAAATATCAGTTTTGTGGACATATTCACTGAGAAAATTGTCTTCTGAAAGCTAAAATTTAAATGATTATTACTGGTAATTTTGATCATTAATAATCATTAAATTTAAAAAGATTTGCTTAGTGAATTAATTAATTGTCCAACATCCAATTGGATATTGAACTATAGATTATTTATTAAACATTGATTTTTAGCTTTAATCGTATTAAAATCAAAAACTGGATGATGTGCAGGTGCTCTAAACTATGTAAATCACAGTCAGTCCAATAATCAACTCAACAAGTTATTTATCAATAAATACACCCGATTACGTAAATTGCAAAAATAAATTGAATACGGTGATTATTCAGTTGATAAAAAAGTGGGCTGACTGGAATTGATCAAATCTAAAACAATGAATGCCTTTAGCCAAAGACATTTGTTCCCCCCATTGGATTTTTGAGTATTAATACGGATTAACTGTAATATACTTGCTTATTAGCACATATGTTTAGTGCAAAGTAAATATTAATTATTATTTTAAGTTTTAAAGCTTTATATCTTAACAGGTACACTGATATTTCACTTCGTTTATCTGTTATTATTTACATTGTATGTGATAGATGATACTATTAAGTAATTCAATGTACAAAATTAGATATATAAAATAAAAACTTCTTAAACTTTCCATGTACTTATTATTTTAAGATCACCCATACAAGATATACCCATGTTTGATAATATTACACGTTGATTTTAAAACTTTAGATAAGTCATGTCTCGTGTTGATAAAAAGAAATATTTTCATAAGATTAGGCAAGAAACGATATTTAAATCAAATAATTTATATTGTGTACTAGATGAAAGTAAAACAGTTTTGTTTATAATTTAAACACGCTCAACAACTACACCGATTTATTACAAATATTTAGATACTTTTTTATGTATTTTTTTGGTAAATAAGGTGCACTGAACGTAAGTTTATTCTCCTATGGAGGTAACCAATTAGATGTGTTTTTGGATTTATGAGTTTGTCAACATCACCATTATAATAAACAATTTTTTGTCGATATAAATTAATACTAAAGAAAAGATAAGGTACTTCTGTAGCACTTGAATACTATAAAAATATTATAAAACATAAAAATTTAAGTGAAATCCAAAGGTATTAACTTCGGAAGTGGTCAATTTGTCGTGGAATAAACTTGTAAACTGGCAATGTGAGCTAATCCGTTTTGGGCTCAGATTCGGAGTTACCAAAGTTCTTCCATCGCCCGAAGAAGACGAACCGTCGGGCAAATTTGCAAACGTACGCAGCTCTGTATCGTCCAACGACAGTATGGACTCGTTGACGGCGTTAACCATTGACACCGACAGTGAAAATGATCATTGAACTGTTTCTTTAGCCAAGCACCATAAGTACTTATTTATATTTGGTATTAGTTCTGTGATAGAATGTGTTAAGCTTTTTTTTAAATTTTATTTCCAAATGCCATGTAATGTAGGATTGAAACTTAATTGTATTACTGCCTAATTGCAGAGGTTACTTTTATTATTTGTTCGTTTGTTTTTTTTTTTTGTTTATTTTTACTGTGATGTGAGATCAAATCTCAGTGAAGCTACATTTTAATTTCAATTCCCAACATTTTTAAACATCTTTACACAATGGTTTATATCTGTATATGGACATTCATAGATCTCATTTTTAAGCTCTTTAGTTAAGTAGCCAAATCTATATCGTATTTATTGTCGTACTTTTGTTATGGTACAAATTGTAACGCTAATAGACGAAATCAGTGAAATTTGTCCTTAAACTTAATCAATTAATTGATTGATTTAAAATCATACTTATTTAGATACTTGGAGAATCCAATTTAAATTTTAAATTATCAAAATAACTGGTGATCAATATAAAAATCGTGGTTCATTTACCTGTTTTTGACAATAAATTATCTATATTTTAATTTACCATAAATCATTGCTCGGCCAGATATTTGACGCTGTTCCTACAGACATAAAATATACTTTGCTATTTATATAAGCTTTGGAAATTTTGATATAAACATTTTATTCCACAACCAAATATGTACAGGGTGTGCCACTTTGGGCCTTTAAGCTGATCTTTTGATAAATCAACATTAAACTATTGAAACCATCACAACCCACTATTTTTATTATTAGTTGAAAAATTACGTTTTAATTTCTTACAGAGACATGTACCAAAGAGAAACCCACTCGACCTCCAAATTTACTAGACAAAGCATTTTCAATAGATGAAGCCATATTGGCAGTACCACTGGAACCCACCCCGGTAACCTGCCCGAAGCAGGAAGAGAAGGCTCCCTCTTCCACGGAGGACAGCACATCAGAAGACGATTTCGTCGTCATTGAAAACACCTCCAAGGACATCGACGAGACGCCACCCATTTTAGAAGCCAACACCGAAATTATGGACCAAATTGGCCCGGAAATCGACCTAATCCCCGCCGACGACACACCACTACCGAATTTAACCGCATCCCAAGATGAATTCGACACGTGCGACATCGGCCACAAGTTAGACGTGTTGGCCGGCGGCGATTCCGTCCTTGTCGGCTCCCCGCCCTTCGAGGAACTAAATGCCAGTGACATTCCATCTGTATATTGTGTACAGCTCCGTAATAATACTCCGTTTGTTTCCATCTTAAGAAGACCATCCTCTTCAAATAACTCCGAACATGTACCTGATCCCAATAGTCCCAGTAGTCGTAGAGTTTCTTTTCCAGAGGGTGATTTTCTGGTTTCCTACAGGGAGCCCGACGTTCCAACACCTTGGAAGATTGGTGAGTTTTTTATTTTATTGTTGGAGCTTGAAATATGAACGAAAAAGGCCTTTCAAGTACTTCTTGTATCTCAGCAGTTATGCATGTAGTTTTAGTGTCTTTCATGGATAATGAAAGGACTTCAAGTACTTTCAAATGTACTTCAAACAAATTCTATGGGCTTGAAGTACTTCCAAAACTACTTAATTTACTATATATGGAAACAAAAGCAATTTTTATTTAAGTGGACTAATTAATACTTTGTTCTTCAAGGACCCTCAATTATTAACTGTGGGTACTTGATAATTGAAGCGCATATTTTAATATAAATACTTCCAACTCTGTCATTACATGTTTTTTACTCTGAACTATTTTGTTTTAGATACTGATATGTCTTGGGAAGCCATTCTGAATGTGTATCAAAATTCCTGCAAAAGACACAACACCATCGAATTAGATAATATTAAAGAACAAATTCGGGTAAGTTTTTAATATACAAATTGTTATTATTCGTTTTTTTTATATACTAAAAATTAAATATATTTATCACCTTGTTTATATAAAATTAATAAATTAATTTGGTTGTTTTTCTACTTATTAATATAAATTTAATTAAATTACTTGATTTTATGATTAAAAAATGTTGTCAAAAAATTTCCAGTACTGATAAAGCTGATTATATTATTATATTCTTTTAATATACATATTCATGGGAGTAATAAATTTACATATTTGGTAGATTAACTAAATAAATGTAGATAATTATTTAATCTTAAAATGGTTTCTTAATAAACTAATTATTATTGAAAATATATGCTAATTTTTGATAGTTCAGCTATTTAGGAAACCTCAAAACAAGGATGATAACACCAACTTTTTGTTATTTAAATATGCGATTACACTTTAATGTATTTAATTAAAATTACATTCATCGTCAAATCGTTAGAATTAAATGAATATTTCTTATTTTCATTGTCCCATTTCCTTTAAATCCTGATATCTTATCTAATTTTGTTCACCTAGTTCATCTCCTAAATTAGGATTTGAGTGCAAGAAGTGTATTTTTAAGAATTTTAAAAAAATAAATATAATATTTAAAATATATATATTTAAAATATAAGGTACAAAAATATACAATATATTTATATACAATACATGAGCTTACAAATTTGAACCCTTTAAACAGATACCACGTAAAAATTATAGACAAATAAATTATGTAGAAACTTGTTATTAAGTTAATAAAAAATTGCTTGATTGCCGATTGAAGTTTGATGTCGTACACAGGAAATAAAAAACAACACAAACCATTCAGCAACATTGAACCTGTCATCTGTGAACATAACGTCCGAAGTGAACGAGACCCTCGAAGACATACTCAAGGTGTCGAACTTCAACACGCTGGTGTTGGGCGACAGCAAGTTCACGCCGTCGACTATAACCGAATTCCTCAACATGCTCGAATATTACGAATCGGTTTGTCACATCGAGCTGAGGATGAAGTTCGACGACGAGGAGACGTGGAAGTGTTTTTGTAACGCGTGCAGCAACATCAAGGTGCTGGAATCGATTTCCTTGAAGGAGATGTCGGTGGATGAGAACTACACGAGACCGTTGATACACACGGTCAGCAGGAACACGAACATCACAACATTGAAATTTGACGGGTGTACACTAGTTACCTTGCCCAGTTTTTATTTAAGTAAGTGGTCTGGTTTCTGGGGTACTCGTTAGAGATGGGGCTACTCAGGTTTTTGTTGAATTGAGCTAACTGAAATTAAATCCCACAACTCTTCAGCTAATAACCACAATTTCCATAAGTTTTCAATAGGATTTATATCCGGACTTTGCGCTGGCCAATCGAGAACCTCATCTTTTAACCAATTTTGAGCAACTTTGGACGCATTCTTCGGTCATTATCAAGCATAAAAACCCATGTAACTGGTAAATTGTCGTTGGCAAATGGTTCCATTACATCTCTCATGATATCTCTATACATGAAAAGGTCTATTTTACCAATAATTTTCTATAATTTCCTCTGAAAGTGACTTATTGAATAAAATAATGTACCACAACATTCAATTTACTCAATTAGTAAAAGTTGTGGGAGTTAATTCTAGTTAACCCAGTTTAAAACATAGAGTTAACCCATCTCTAGCACCCACACTAAGGAGTACCTAAAAATGCTTAAATTTTTAGTTGAAAATTTAATCAACAACACAACGTTAAGAGAATTGTATCTTCCATCAACCGGATTATATACGAAAGAAGCGGAAGTTCTTAGCCGTTTTTTAACCATGAATTTCTATTTGAAAGTCTTAGACATTAGCAATAATTTTATTGGCGATCGTGGATTCGAGGCGCTTTCGAAAGGTTTATGTAAACAAGTCCGTATTGGTTATGGATTGTCTGTGTTGGTGGTTTTCAACAATCAAATAACTGAGAAGAGTGGACCCTGTATTAGTAATATTATTGTAAGTGTATTAATAACCAGCATAGGTACTAGAAGTATTTATTTTATATATTTACAGAGAGAATGTAAGAACCTCCACACACTGAATATTGGCTTCAATCACTTGACTGATGAGGTTTTAATGCACATCAGCGCCAGTTTGCCAGAAACTAATTCATTGGAAGGTTTAGGGTTACAGTGTACTTTACTGACATGTAAAGGCATTCAAGTTTTAGCTGAAGCTGTACAAAAAAATAAAACTCTTAGAGTATGTCATTATAATTAACAGTGTGGCCCATTTTAGGAAGGAACACCTCCCGTAACTTTTTTATTAATACTTCTATTTTGGCCACGTTTTCACACAGAAATATCAAGACTATGTGGTGGATGAGGTAGTGAGTTTCTTTGAGCCTTGAGGACGGCTTTTATGTCGAATTAATAAAAGAGTTACGGAGTTGTTTCGACCTTAAATGTGCCACACTGCCCAACAACATGTTACAACCTTGTTCTTTACAGAAAATAAACTTAAAGGGCAATAAGGCAATTCAAATCACCGGTGTGGAGAAGCTGTGCCACGCACTAACGAATACAAAAATAACTAAAATCGAAATAGACGAAACAAACAGATCGTGCAATGTAAGTTGCTGATCGGGTAAAAAGTGTGTTAACATTGAATGTTGAACGGCAATTTTAGGAAGCGGACGCTTACAAAGAGTTAGTGAAACAAATAAACGAAATATGCACAATAAACAAGAGTCTGGAGACGGAGACGCCGGCGGAGGACGAAGGATCGAACATATCGAAGTTGATATCGAGGAAGGTGTCTCTGAGCTGCGATTTACGTCATGTGGTGATTGCTCAGCCGGTCGTGGCGCCCGTCCAAACCGGTAAAAGTCGTTTTTCCATTAGCAGGGTGTCGGATTCCAATGCAACGCATGCGGCCAAACCCAAAGCCAATAGGTAAGTCAGTTTTGATTTTTGTTGTTAGAAAATATTTGAGGTGTTTCACCTACATGATTTATTAAAGGTTTATAGAGAACTGGCTGTATGTACTACAGGAGGAACTTTAGTAAAAAGAATTATTTAGATTTTCTTCATTACTGGACGTGTTCTACCTGCTCCCAAATTTTGAACACCTATTTTATGTAGAAACCTTTGATGAATCAGTTAAGTGAGTCACTCTGTATATAGGATAGAATACCAAATCGGCCACGTTTGAATCCAACTCTGTATTGTATTTCACTCAAATTCATACAAAAAATAATTAAAATCAATAAGTTTTTGCCAACGTTCTACAAGCAAAATCATACCATAAGAAAAAATATTCTTCTGGGTTCTTAGGACTGAAGAAAAAGTTACCCTCAGTTATAATATCTTTAAAATTAAACCGTTTATTACTAGTCTATACTATAGTCATCATCTGTTGGATGAGGTGGAACATTTTGAAGCTCATTTTGAGTCTCTAATGCTTCTGTAGCACTTCAATACTCTAAAAATACTATGACAAAGTGAAATCCAAAGGTGTCGCCTTCAAAAGTGGTCAATTTGTCATGAAATAAACTTGTAAACTGGTGATGTGAGCTAATCCGTTTTGGGCTCAGATTCAGAGTTACCAAAGTCCTTCCATCGCCTGAAGAAGACGAACCGTCGGGCAAATTTGCAAACGTACGCAGCTCTGTGTCGTCCAACGACAGTATGGACTCGTTGACGGCGTTACCCATTGACACCGACAGTGAAAATGATCATTGAACTGTTTCTTTAGCCAAGCACCACAAGTACTTATTTATATTTGGTATTAGTTCTGTGATAGAATGTGTTAAGCTTTTTTTTAAATTTTATTTCCAAATGCCATGTAATGTAGGATTGAAACTTAATTGTATTACTGCCTAATTGCAGAGGTTACTTTTATTATTTGTTCGTTTGTTTTTTTGTTTATTTTTACTGTGATGTGGGAACAAATCTCAGTGAAGCTACATTTTAATTTCAATTCCCAACATTTTTAAGCATCTTTACACAATGGATTATATCTATATACGGGCATTCATAGATCTCATTTTTAAGCTCTTTAGTTAAGTAACCAAATCTATATCGTATTGTATTACTTTTGTTATAGTACAAATTGTAACGCTAATAGACGAAACCAGTGAAATTTGCCCTTAAACTTAAACAATTAATTGTTTGATTTAAAATCATATTTATTTAGATACTTGGAGAATCCAATTTAAATTTTAAATTATCAAAATAACTGGTGATCAACATAAAAATCGTGGTTCATTTACCTGTTTTTGACAATAAATTATACATATTTTAGTTTACCATAAATCATTGTACGACCAGATATTTTGACGCTGTTCCTACAGACACTAAATGTACTTTATTGTTGACATAAGCTTTGGAAATTCTGGTATAACCATTTTATTCCACATAACGGAATATGTACAGGGTGTGGCAGTTACTGATATAATTAAAATCAGCTGACAAAAACGATCTTCCATTCAGTCATTCCTTACCGAAGTCACACAACATCTAATTTGTACTACTACAAAACATTCTGTTGTTATTGACTGAAATAACTGTCGTTCCTAATACATAATTATTCAATATTATCATCAACTGGTGATAACTTATGTATGGGGTTATGCAATACAGGAATAGAAGTAGGTATATATACGGGTTTAGTTTAACGCATGGTTTCAATCCAAAGATATGCCAAAGTATTGTAAGGGTCGACAAGGTGAAACACTTGCTGTTGTGCTTTGGTGCTCTACAGCTCATGGACGCTTTCCTCTTTCATTTTGTCTTTGTCCACTCCAGCTCTCTAAATACTACTAGTATTTATTAATAAAAAGAATCAGTTCTTAAATAGATTTTGACAATTATAGTATAAAAATTACGTTACGTAGTTTTAACATACTGAACACATCAACCAATATTATTGTCATATTGATTGATGTGAACCTAAATTTCATATTTTTGTGAGAAATACAACGCACAACAATATTATGCGTGTGCAACGGCAAACAAATACTTAAATAATGTAAACTTGTGACTTAATTTTTTTCCGTCGTCTTAAAACGCGTACTTCATTCAAATTAATGATAATTCAGTCGGTGAAAAGTAACAAATGGGGCCATGTTTTATATGTACATAATAAATATTTTTCTCTTTTTACGTTTTTCTATATATTTTTTAAATGTTGTTTGCTATATTTTTGGAATGTTATGTAGTCGTTTGTGTGTGTGTCATTCGGGTAGATTGACGAAGGTCGTCTTTACTTAATTTTTAAGAAAATTGTTTTTGTCTATATATTACAGAGTACCTCAAAATATTGTTGGAAATTGTATGACCTGTACAATATTGAATGCGTATGTGATATATGTTGTGTGGTGTCGACAAAAACTAGTAATTTTAAGTTTGATACAAATTAGAGTAATAATGAATGTTGAAGAAATGGCAAATGCCCTGTATATAATTAAATAAAAAATACGGGAAAAGTAATTATAATCAGTTGTATAATAAATATATTTTTATATTGATGTTGTTAGATACCTTGGGATTAAGATTAGGAGTCTAGTTAGTAGAAACTTTGGTACAAAACAAACTTATTGTTCCATATGTTAAAATAACCAAAATATTTTGTTAGAGTTATACCATTTACGCATGCACGATGCATTTTGTTATAGGTTTATTTATATTTATGTGTATGTGATAAATGGATGTGATACGTATGATATCTTAAGAGTATTTTAACAAATAACCATTATTGTCAAAATTACTTGTATTTATAATAAAACGTTTCTCTTAAACCGAATTACTTTGATTGTTTTAATACGTTTCCAAATCTTCCAAAAAATTTCCTTTAAAATATTCTTTGTCGATACAAATTAGGACCTTGAATAAGTTCTCGCTGTTTCTTTTACAAAATGAGAGCTTTATTTAAAATGTAAAGAACAAAAATATTTTATTCAAAGTATTGACCCCCCTCTAGCCACTACTTTCTGCCATCTTTCTGGCGGCATATAAGTTCCACGTCGGAAAAATAATATGTCTTTTGAGGCTCTCCAAGAATCGATCCATTTTTTAATATCTTCGTAAACATGGAAGCGCTTCTCAACCAGGCCATGTGCCATCAAACAGAATGGTGAAAATGGGGGCTGTGTCAGGTGAATACAGCGGGTGGGGTAGAACTTCTCATTGAAGTGTTTCAGGTAGGTTTTCATCGCAACGTGAAGCTGAGCGTTGTCATGTAACAAAATCACTTTATCGTGTCTCTGTTCGTATAACTGCTGTTTTTCTTTTAGGGCTCAACTCAACCGTATCAATTGAAGTCGACAGTGATCTCCTGTGATAGTCTCATTCGGTTTAAGCAGCTATAATAAATTACACCCTGCAGAACCCACCAAATGCAGAGACGAAGCTTCGAACCATGAATTTTGGCTTTGTGGACGATGTTGATGGCCGGGCTTACCCCACGATTTTCTACGCCTTGGATTATCGTAGTATATTCACTTTTCATCGACAGTCACAATACGGTGCAAAAAACATTCTCTTTTCTGCCATTAAAGCAATAGTTCACATGTCAGAGAACGACGTTCGACGTCACTTGGCTTCAATTCTTACGGCACTCAATATCTTTGCTTCTGCATCATTCCCAACACTTTTAAATGTTTTGAAACTGTGGACTCATTTAATTGTAATGTGTTTTTATGATCTGCTAGCGTCTGACATCGGTATTGATCGAGTAATTCCCCCAATTCAGTCTTCAAATTTTTTCGGAGCGTCAGAACGTTCTTCATCCAAAATTTCAAAATCATTATTTTTGAAGGGTCGAAACCAATTTCTGCATGTCGTATGCGACAAAGCATTGTCACCGTAAGTCTCAACAAGAATTCTGTATGCTTCAGCTGCAATTTCTTTTGAATAAAATGGTGTAATAAAATTCTCCACAAATACACTTTATTTGACTCAAAAGTAAAACTTTTCAGAACCAATAAAAATTATTAAAGTGAACTACAATCCACCAATATTTAAGATCAGATATAGTACTTCCTTGCATATATATTACCATTCGAAATTCACACAATTTTGAAAAACAGCGAGAACTTATTCAATATTTAAAAATGCCAAGATACCAAAGTTTGAACCTCGTTATCAAAAATATGAAGCAGGGTGATAGTTTAAGGTAATAAAAATAATAAACAAACGTTTGTTTACATGTTGAATTGTTACGTAAACATAAGAAAATAAAATACGATTGGTTATCATAAGATATATTCTGGAAAACAAGTCAGATGGAGATAAAATTATATACAAAATATCAGTCTAGCTTATTTCATTCTTGATTTTTTTCCTCATGAACGCTGGCCGGAATAATTTTTGATTCAACAATTGTAACATTAAAAATACGATAACAATGATACAGACTGAATATATAAAGTGTAACTTATTCTAAACTCTTAACATTACATAATTATATAATATGCTAATTATAACAACATTAATATACATATATAATATACATATTTTATTAATTCAGATCAAATTTATAAGGCAAGTTTATTAAAATATATAAAATAATTGAGATCGCTAATGTATATTTAAAATTTATACAAAAGTATATCCTTGTTTAAAATATTTGCGAATTTTTTAATTAAACAACCTAACATTGTATGTTTTCCTAAAACAGTAAAATGACTTTATTCCTTAATGTTCTGACTTATTGCCACATTTTAGTTTATGACAAAACGGTGTATAAAAAAGTACAAAGTTCTTTATATCAAAACACAGTTTTCTCATAAAATTGTTACATTAAACTACACATGCATTAGATTATCACAGAAATTTTAAACACCGAAGTTTTAAATATACAAAAGCCTAATATAATCCAGTAGGAATGATTACATTATTTATATTGCAGATATTATAAACTTAAAAGTAAGGTCTAAATATTATATAATACAGGAGGTAACAAATTCTTAGTTAGTAGGAAAATACAATAAATTAGAGTACAAATGATTGAGTTTTAAGGAATAGCTAACAACAATTTTCAATAATATATTTTAAACTTGTATTAGTTATCGTTATGACAGCTAAAAATAGTACGTTTCACAAAATGAGAGATTTGGATAAGTTCCCAATGTATCACAATAAAAATTAACTGTTTAAAGAATATTATTGGTTAGCAAATTCAGTCGTTCACAAATAAATACATAAAAAAATTTGTTCAGTCAAATTACAAAATATCCTTAAATAATGCCACAAAAGAGAGGAAAATTATTAGTGGGTGTAGAGAAGGGCACGAATTCGAGAGATACTAATACAATAATGATCAAATATTAAATCTATATGACAACATTATATTATGAGAGAATTCCAAACTTAAGAAAAAACAGTTTCCCACTTAAATGTAAAAATCGTTGATCAGTTCTTTTTTAATATTATTGAGGCAGTGAGATGTCTATATCTATATCACATATACAAATGTTCTAGATAATCAAAATTTGGTATTAAAAAATGTAACTGAAACCATCAGTTAAATACATTGAGCTCACATTATATATTTTTTAACAGTTTTTATACAACTGAAAATACACAGCCTGTAAAATATGATTGATGACAGCAGGCATGCGATTTCTAAATTGATGAGACGTCAAGCCAAATTATTAACAACCAACAAATGACTTTTATTTTTAATTAATACCAATGCGTTCAATAATCGGGAATTCATTGATTTTAACTAATTTATAACAGTACAGTTATTAATTTCAAGCCGTTTAAAATTGCTCAACAAATCTTTTTGTATCACAAATATCTAATTACAATTTCTGATAACATCTATTATTTCAAAATATCATTTTTAACAATAACAATAGCTTACACCCTGTATAAACTCACCGAAACTAGTTTTCTAATGTAAAAATAAAAATACAACTTCCTATCCAATTTAGCTACCAATTTTTAAGCGAATTCGATTTTTTACAGCTTGAAGGGTGTGTAATTTAATATATGCAACAAGATTGTTACTTCGTTTTTGATTATTGGTGTTAAACACGTAAATTCAATCACAGATCCGGGTTTGGAGCGATTGTTAGTGTCACCGAGAGGCCAGATTCTTTGATTAAGTTGACAATGTCGCCGTGACTTAGGTGCATGATGTCGATGTGGTTCACCGCCACGATATAATCACCTACCCTTAGTCTGCCGCATCTTTCGGCCGGGCTGTCTTCTATTAGTCTACCTGTGGCCCAAAAATAAATTTGTTAATGTCAATGTTAGGAAAGATGTTAGGTTGTCTCACCTATTGTCGACCCAATTTTGTTCACCGACGATATAATGACGAAGCCGAAGCCTTCGTTCTCTGTGCGTTGTACGGTCACGTCGTAGGTCTGGCCGGGGTGGTGATTCGTTACGATTAAAGGTGGTGGATGGCCGCTGTTGCTTGGCGGCGAGCTATCGTGCGACCACGGCATGGAATAGCCCTGTTGACCGATGGGTGGTGTCGGGTAAATCCTCCTTCGCAGTATCAAGTTCACTTGTCCTCTTCCAGCTGCCGAGTTCATGAGCTGCACCACTTGTCTGTGGGAAGCCTTGAGGACCGACAGACCGTCCACGCTTACGATCTCGTCCCCGGATCTTATTCTGCCGTCCAGGTCCGCCGCTCCACCGGTCACTATGTGGCCAACGGCAACCTTTAATGGGAATACGGTTTAAATTGTGACTTTTATTTATTTTAATTAATAAACTAATATTCTAAGGTGATGTCAGAATAATGGTTGACATGTTCTGCTCCACGAACCCAAAATTTTCTCTCGTGGCTTAGATTTACTTGCAGAAGTTGGGTAAAAAATTGTTGGTATTTCAAAATGTTTCAATAACTAACTTTTATATCTGTTAAAGCAGGATAGAACCAATTTTATTGAACTTGAACACATAACTTATCTAAAATCGTCTCAAGTTACAAAAGCATTCTTGAGTATAACAAAGGCCCGTTGATAAAACACAGTTTAATTGTCGGCTTTACTTGTCGGTTCTGTTTTGTCTTTAGTGACTATTAACAATATTAACAACACAAAAATGATAAAAAAACATAATTGTACAAAGATATTAAAAAAGTATATGATTACGTGTAGTGTTTACAAAAATTATAAAAAACACAAACAAAGAAATTGTGTAGTGTTTATATAATTTCAGTGTATGTTTTAATTTTGATTAATAGATGATTTAATACAACATTCCAAAGAAGGTTTTAAGGTAAAATTGTATTTTTATTAACAAATTAATAAACTGTTTTAATTAAACTATGTAAAATTAATCAATTATTATATTAAAATATATTTGTATATAAATTTACTCTCTGAATCCACAAGTAAAGTTAAAATTTAGAAAGATGTAGGGTAAATTAGAACGTTTATTAATTAATTATTATTATACTATTAAAAAATAAATATATATTAAGACCAAAATAGGAAAAATTTACCATCCAAGACACTGGGGAGTCACTTTTTATGCAAATTTGCTGACTCAATTCACAAATAAAGGTAGAATTTAAGACACTAGAAGATTTTAAGTAAAAATAGAACATTTATTAATACATTAACTATTAATAAATTATTTTATTTTAAAATTTTTCAACTCTTGAAAAATATATATTTATTAAAAACAAAATTTCGAAGATTTATCATCTAAGACATTTCAGAATTACTTCTTATGGTAAATTTACTGACTGAATCCACAAATAAAGTTACAGGGTGTTCACTTAATTAATTCATTAGAAGTTTATAGACATTCGGTTAGAATGCTTATATCCTTATGCAGAAAAAGAATATTAACCGAGATTTTTCCATTTCCATTGAAAATAACAATGTTTTTAATATTTTATGATGCGTAAAATTAAATGTAAATAATGAACACCCTGTATAAAATTTGTGAGTATCAATAATGGTTCCTTATAGAACAGACCTTGTTTAACGTTTATACCAAAAATTAACTTTCCAGCATCAAAATTCGTGACTTTACAGACATATTAGTTAGATCATCAATCTGTCAAAATTTTTGGGAAAAAATTAATAACGCAGAAATTATTGGGTTTAGGTATATGACATGGTATAGCCATTTTATTTGCAATTAAGTGTGGAATTTAAAAATCCAAAAATATACAGAGTGTTCCACTAAAAATAACAAAGTTGACGTCACTTCCGGGGAAACCGGAAATAAAATTTTGTTCAAAATAAATTAGAAAAGTAGTTAATAGTCAAGTTATAATTGCTATAAAAAATTTAAATGATTACTTTGTTCCGTTCTCGATAAACGTCTTATGAATAAGTTAAATGAATCACCCTGTATATACTAAAATGAAAATTGAAAAACTTATCTAAGACATTTCAGAATCATTTATTTTATAAATTTACTAACCAAAAACTTTTGTTAAGAATTAAGAAAGTAGAAAATTTAATGTAAATCTGTACGTTTATTAACAGAGTAATTATTAATAAACTGTTGTACTTTTTAAATTAATTAACTCAATTAAAAAATTCAAATGTAGAATGAAACTAGATTTTTAATTACACTAGTCCGCGATATTTGAGAGTCTTTTCTTATATAAAATGGCTGACTAAGTCCGAATATACTTAATTTTAACTTTAAAGTTCAACTATAAAAAATATGGATATAAAAACTAGTTTTCAAATGTCAAAAAACGACTATTTCTTAGTAAAATTATTTGTCGAATTCGAAAAATAAAAAATAACTTTTATAAAGGTTTAAAAAAGCAAATGGGTTTTTTATTCAAATTACAGCATTAAAAATAAAAAATATTGACTGAATTTCTTAATTCTACGTTGTCTGTATAATAGATAAATTTATATTAGTCAAAATTAATTTTAAAATTTAAAAGTCATGTTCATTTATGTAAAAATAAAGAAATTCATTGATAAACACAAATTTAATTTATTTATCACAGATTAAGTTTCAACATCCAATAAAGAAACTGTAGAAAAATTTCTTTATCTAAATCTAATTAACAGTTTAATTTATTTTTTCAGACTTGTTTCTAAATATAACACAAAATTGTCATCTTTATTTCTTTAATTATTTTGAATTATTAATTATAAATAATTTATGAATTTATCATTGAAAGTTAATAGCAGAAAAGCACAATATTTATCAAACAAAAACACTTTTGTTTACCTGCGACTTGTCTTCGATGCCGCCGACTATCCTAAACCCAAACCCCGTTTCCTGTCTGTTGAGCGTAACGGCCGTAGTAACATACTCGCTGTTCCTCGAATTGTACCACCAATCGTAGCCATTCTTCTTCCCGTTGCTCATGTCGTACGAGTCGCAGGTCTCCGCAATGCCTGACCCACTTCTTTGATTAGCACAGGTGAAACAAGTGCAGTCGTATCGGTGCGGCAACGACATGTACAGACCGAATTTGGGATCCACAGGCGGTGGAAATTCGTACGAGGGTTTGCTGGGCATGTTGTTCTCGCTTATGTCTATTTCGACCTCTTCCTCAGGATTGTCAATGAGGGACAATCTCAGGCGAGACCTTTCCGGATTGTACGAGTCGTTGTTGAAGTCTCTTCTTAGTAATTCGTGGTTGGTGTTGGAGTTTAGGTCTTTCACTGGGGTTTTGGTAAGACTTCTGGTGTCAACTAAAGGAGTTTTAGGTCTGCTTGGTAAGACTTCTCTTGGCTGAGTGCTGTATATGTCGGCTGTGGGTGTTTTACTTCTATATGCGCTACTTATATCTTTACCCCCAAATCTATTGTCTAATTTCCTAGGCTTATTTCTAATATTTGGCGTTTTGTTTGTGCATCCTCGTTGTACACAAATCGTTGCTTCGCTGTTGTACGGGCAGTTCTTCAACACCTGCACAACATCGTCGTGTGACATGTTTTGTAGGGACACCTCGTTTATCTCAAGGAGTATGTCCCCCTCCATGAGGTTTTTACATCGTTGTCTATCTAATATTTTCTTGACCCTCTGGCCACAAGCACTATCAGCTATTGTAAAACCGAAACCGAGATTTCCTTTGACTATTCTAACACGTACTTCTACTTTACCTAATGTGAGACTGCCTATACCTTTCAACAGATCATCTATGTCGTCGGTGCTGTCTAAGACGTTCTCTTCGTCTCTGGAGACGTCATCCCCATCCAGAAAGTTATAATTGGTGTCTAGCAACCTTTTGTCGTTAGCTATTGGTTGTAGATGCCCGTCCACAGCTATTGTGGTCACCACCTCAGTGTTGGGGTCATTGGGATCAAACGGCAGGGGATACCCCCTACAAACCTCAAGCGAAACGGTGGACCCAACGCTGATGTACTGAAACAGCCTGACTATCTGGTTATGCGTGTACCCCAATACACACGTATCGTTCACAAAGACAATTACGTCGCCGGTCTGCAGTTGACCGTCCAGCCAGGCCGGCCCCTTGGGCACCACCGACTTGATTTGCAAGAACTCGTCGACCCCATCGTCACCGCCCACAATGGTGAATCCCAAGCCTCTAGACGACTTAACCAAGGAGGTCCTGAAACGCTGACCGCACAGCTCGGACGGGTCTTTAGTGAACGACGTCCTGCTGGCCCTGGCGGAATTTTGAGACGCGGCCCTTTTGGCTTGTATCACAGGGTTTTCGTATTGGGTTCTGCGGTTCACGTGGTCGATAAAGTAGGTGCCGTAGTGGGGGTCGCTGATCTTTTCCCAGCCGTAAGGCAGCTCGTCGTCCAGACAGTCTTCCAACGACTTCTTTTGGAATTTCGAGAGACGAGGGTCCAGCCAATGAGATGTTCCGGTAGAGTGACTGGAACAATAATATTTTTTTTAATGGATATCATGGTAAAATATTCCGTAGAATTCGAAAACCATTAACAATGGTTAATTTTACAGCTTTTTTAGCTTTCAGGCATTAAGAAAACAGATAACCAACACACAAAATATTCCACTACTTAAGGGTATGGCTCTTTTACGAACATTTTGAGTCCAAGTACTTTTTAACCAAAAAAATATTTTCATACATTTTGTCTTGTCTTTTCACATTTTACTGGTTGTGTGTGAAAGGTGTGCTGAATATTTTTTGTACTTCTTACAATCAGTTTCTCGTTTAACTGTTCAGCAGTAATTACCTAGCACACCTTCCTCCAATAATCCTGAGACCTTATTTTCATAGTGATTAAAATTTAGTGAAAGTGTTCATCTTGTCCATAATTTTTATCTTCTAAATTAGGAAGAAAGTAATCTGATGAGAGTGTTGGATATGCATCTTTAAGCACATATTGACAATTACAGTATAGTATTTTTAAAAGTAGTAAATTATTATCAATTTTTACATAATTATCAACCCTCAGATGTATAGTAGTAATGTTAGTTATTGGTTTTTATTTGTTTTTTACATATCTAATGCTAAGGAGTTAAGTTTGATAAGGTTGAGACGAAAAGACAAAAAAAAATTTCATATTCAATTACTCATAATTAACAAATTATTGTTTATGGGTTAAAAATGATCTATACAGTCATTTAAAATAATAATAATAATAATAATAATAATTGGTTTTGATATGAAGAGGTTAGATTAGGTTGGATTAGATTAAACAAAATGTTCGTAAAAGAGCCCTCTATATAGTCAAGTAAAATTATTGGTTTTGATCTGATTTTTGACACATCTAGAAAGTTATGTTAGGTTAGGACATATCTAGTAAATTAGATTAGGTTAGATTAGACAAAATGTTCGTAAAAGAGCCCTCTATACAATCAAGTAAAAAATTATTTGTTTCGACCTGATTTTTGACATATTTAAAAAGTTAGGTTAGGTTATCCCAATTTTCAAAAATAATAAATATTTTTTGTAAATAGATTTATTAATTTCAAAACTATAACATTATGTAGTTGTATTAAATTATCTGTATATTATAGTAATTTTTATTAAATAAATAATTTTAAGCACTCAATATCGCTAATATAATTTATATAATTATATTCTTAAATATGTATGACATTTTATTCCGTAATTAATTGATTAAAAAAAAACAAAACCATTCAAATGTCATATTTAATGCTGTCACAAACTAATTCGAATTGTAAATAAAAACGTTACAGAAATGTTTTCACCTAAAATAGGTCACACCGTATATTGTAAATGATTGATCGATTACAACGCACCGTATACTTGGAGATTTAAATGTTTACAATTGTAACGAAAACAAAAATATTTATCTGATAAAAAGCAGAACAACCACTACTGTGCCAAATTTATCAAACATTTTTGGTGTTAAACATTATTATGTGGGTGTTTAAACATCACAGGGTAAGACAGGAATCATTTCACGTACACTATGTACAGTGGTGTCCAAAGAGGTCACAATATTAAATTAAATAGCAATAATCATCTATGAAAATGATTTTATTGGTATAACGTTAATATTAAAAATACATTTTAATGTATGTAATTCTTTAAAATAGAATATTTATTAGGTATAGTTAAACAAAGGTAAAAGGGTAATATGTTAATACAGTCAGTAACATTTTTATATTAAATTTCAATCTATATTTCTCCAGAGGCACTTTTAAATGTGCCTCTTCACACCAGTTAGTTTCATAAGTATATATTTCTAATTGTTCCAACATTCACGCATACGCTTTAAGGTTGAGCTATTATTTTAATGATAAGGGATTTGAGGCATGCCTCTAGCCAATGAGATAACTCCAAATACCGACACGAACATTGCCGATTCTTCAGTTTTAAAAACTAAATAAATATATATTTTTTAAATGTGTGCTATTTCTAATCAGCCACATAGCAAATTTATTTTATTTAAGAATTAATTTAAGCAGAAAATATTTTGATATGAGTACAAAATGAATAAATGTAGAAAAATATAGTGTAATTATTTTAAATAAAATATAAAATATTTTGATTGCATTCAATTAGAAAAACACACCGCTTTTCCTAATTAACAATAAATAGTAATGTGTGCCCATCACTGTGTGTCTAAATAAAGTAATTTACAGAAAATTACATGGATTAATAAAAATTTTCAAATATTATAGCTACTTTTTAATTGTTTGGCATATAAATAATATAAATATAAAGTAACAAAAAATAATGATTATAAACATTTTTATCTATAACGATCGCAATATTTTAGAAACTAATTAGAAACAATTTAAATTAAATTATACTTTAAGTATATCACATAATATATTTTTTAATTAAATAATTTACTGACTAATTTACATTTTGCACTATTATAAAGGAAACAGTTACGTTTTACAGTTTTGTTATTACACATTTTACTTCACACTTACACGCAATTAACATTTTAAAAAACTTTTTAGTGCGTGTGCTTAACACATATTTAAATTAAACTTAATTAGATTTATAACTTACTTTTCTAAAACCAATTTAGTGTAACACTCATGAATGTCTTCCATAATTTCCTTGTTGCGTCTAAAATGTTTTATCAACTTGATTTATAATTAAGATCTAACTATTTTCAGTTCATTAAAACTAAGAAAATCTGAGTAATGATTTCACAACATTTATCAAATACATATCAAACATATTTATCTTAAAACTAAATTATATCTAAAACTGTGAAACCACACATCTTGTTTATGTATATTTCAAAACACATGTGAGTTATGAAAGACAGATGTGGCACACACTTTGACTAAACATAGTTATTAGTATGTATCTCTCTCAAACAAGTTTTACAAACAGAAAAGAGCCAGCATCAACTTTTACTTTGACATCAATTTGAACTTTCAATTCTCGCCTTTGAACTTACCAACTAATTGAACTTTTCTAATTGAGAAAAATAGGACTAAGATGCTGTACATTATTTCTAAGATTAGAATGTTAAATAATAATAAATAATTGATACTTACTCAATGAAATAGACTTCACCACTTTCCGTGTAGGCCTTTTCCCACTTCGCAGGCAACGGCCCCAATGAGTCAGTATCATCATTGTCAGTATTATTGTGATGACTAAAGTTGTCCTTTTCCTCAAAATACCCGTTCGCCTCGTTATGCACACTGCTACTATCCGTTTCTACCCTCAAAGGCTGGGAAAGGGGGTTCTGATCACTGGTGTGACTCATATTCGAAATTCACTAGTTTCAATTCATTTAAAACACAATCCAACGCACACGTACGGCACACTCATGAAATCAGCATCTTTCTCTTGACATTCATGCGGTCAAAATGAATGGGAAGTGCATCGTTACGAGCAAAAACAACACAAAATAAACACTTTAAATGCCGTCTTACTCACTGTGTGAACTACATTTGTGAAAAGTTTTTGCGTACTCGCCACATTAACTACATTATATTTTTCATTGGTCGAACGTTACGTACTCGGTGCATTCTTCTTTGTAAAAAAAATTCACATCAACACGCATTACTATAGTGGTTAATAATAAAAAATGTAATGTAAACGGTTGTAAAGAATTTCCTGGTTGCTGGTTATTTTGTTGAGTTAATGGTGGCTGAAGTGTTCGTCAACAACATCCCACACGCAGTTGCCACATCTCCGAAAACTATTTCCTGTTTACGGAGATGCAGTCGGCATTTTCAAAACTCCCTGCCATCTTTTGATAATTATTGGTTATTTTTGTTATGTGCAATTTTATGAAAAAATTCTTATTGTTTTGTTAACGTGCGTGTGTTTAATAATTGTGGCCCACAGAGGGCGCTCCTATTTTAAAAATTTGGCCTGGGATGTCACACAATTTGCCTAATATTGAATGTTAAGTTTTCTAGGTGTTATAGTTTATTTAGAAACTAATTGTGATAAAAAAGAACACCTACAACTAATATATTTTTATGGTGCAAAAAAGGTCTGAAATTGATAAGTTTCTAGAGAAATAGAAATTCAGAACATCTATTTTTGCGTACTTCACAGAAACTTTTATTTATTATTAACACGTGTTATATAGAAAAAGTTTGCTTCTATTGTACTTTTAAATATTGAAATAATATAAAAATATCTTTAACCACTTCCCAAATTTCAAAATGTTTATAAACATGTTTCCGTCATTGTTGGTGTTGTTGACACACTTTCCTATTGAACTTCATGAGCGATTATTTCGACATCTCCCACGTTAGTTCGATTGTTTTGTAGAAATAGGTTTTAATACGTTAAATGTATTCAATCTGTAATGTTTCTCTTCTTAGATCCTTTATTAACACGGTAGATTTACTTAATTGGATGAGCTACTGTGACGACTACCCAAAATTTGTAAATATAGAAAAATATATTAGATAAATTAAATTTGTCTAATTAAATTTCTTGTAATTATATTGTTTATTGAATAAGTTACGTTTTAGGTAGTCAGGTACTCCTACGTATGGGTGTTAAGGATGGGTTAACTCGAAAGGAGTTTTTCAAGTTTTAACCAGTCAGAATAAAAACATATTTCATAATGCTATACGTTTTTTTTTTTGTTTCTTTTGTTACACTTCTTAAAAGTAGAATTTATATTATTTTATTGACTAACTCACATTCGATGAGAAGAAAGAAACTTAGCACTCCAGAGAAGAGGGTAATAATATTAATATGAAACATTAAGGTCTAAATATTGCTGACATTGCTCCTCTCGAAAAAATGAACAAATAATAAATATGAAACAACACACTCAATTGTAAATAGAATTAGAAAGCATCCTAACAAAAAAGCAACTTCTTTTATAGACATACAAATTTGAAGAATCAGTAAACGAAATCCTTTATTGTATTCTAGACAAACAAAAAATGAATTAATTGAGTCATACAAAATCAATGTGTCTAATAGAATAATCAGACTTTGAATGAACAAAACTTGCAAGGATGTATTTCAGTAAAGAGACCATTGGTATTAATTTTTTTAAAATTAACTTTTTAAGAAGTTCTTTATAAAATTAAGAATTTTTTTAAGAAATTCTCTATAAAACTGAGACAGTTATTAAACTTTGTTAAAATATTCTTTATAAAATTAAGATAGTTACGAAACGTTTAAAGAAATTCTTTATAAAAATGAGAAAGTTATTAAAAGTTATTTTGTTCCAGACAATTATAAAACTTATTATGACATTTCAGTAAAGGAACCATTGGTATTAAAAAAGAATATTCGAACTAGACTAAAGTGTGCACAAAAATATATTAATTATCCTCCAGAATTTTGGCGAAGAGTGCTTTGAAGTGATTAATCCAAGTTCAATAGAAAAGGATTAGGTGCTAAATAATAAGTTAGTCGTCCTCCAAATAAAAGTTTGAACCCCAGATACTACAAAAGCTTTATAACATGGTGTCTTCCAGTCAAATAAAAAATGAATTAATTGAGTTATACAATATCAGTGTCTAGTAAAACAGTCAGACGTGGACTGAATTAATAAAACTTTCAAGGATGTATTTCAGTAAAGAAACCATTGGCATCAAAAATGAATATTCGATCAAGACTAAAGTTTGCATAAATAGTATTAATTAGCCCCCAGTATTTTGATGACGTAGATGCATGTGGTGGAGGAAGTGCTAAGATTTGGGGTTCCTTTTCTTGTTATAGTATAGAGCCATTACAGAAAATTATTGGTAAAATGGACCGTTTCATGAATAGAGATATCATTGTAGATGTACAGGCACCATTTGGTAACGATAACTTAACAATATGATCCAAAGCATGGGTTCAAAGTTGTCCAAAAGTGCTTATAGATCCTGAGAGGTTCTTGATGGGCCAGTGCAAAGACCTGATCTAAATCCAATTGAAAACTAATGGAACTATGAACGAAATAAGGTTCGAAATAGTTGAATTTCTTTATATTAAAATAATTTTAGTATTTTATAAAAGTAAATATTACTTTGTACGATTCTCATGAAAAAAATGAAAGATGCAAACTAATGGTGTTATTGGTAAATAAAAATGAAGCTTTAGCTTAAGTTAAGTTAGAAGTTAAGTTGGCATATTACAAAGCATTAAACCATCAAATTTAAGTATGAATAATTGACCAGAAAACACTAGTGGATATATTTCAAATTTGGTGCGTATTATCATACATTTTATTGGTGCACACTTCATAATAATTTTAACCAATGGGAATAGGAAACCAACGTTTACGTTGCAGTGGACCAGTGGACTGTTACGTATCAATGCGATGCGATAGATCGAGAATAATTAAATCGTCCGTTGTACATCACGTAGATCGACTAGTCCCTAACCTAAAAGGGGAAAATCCCGTTTGCGTAAAGAAGGGGTGATTCCATTTCACATGGCAATTTTTATGTGTCGTGCGTCCCGACGAGTTGGTCGTTTTAAAAATTGTGCCATGTTTACGTTGACGGACGGCATAGGCCATCTTTGTTGTTCTACTAATCACAGGAATCGATGAAGTGGTGGGGGGGAACCATTGGTGGATCCGCAAAACGTTTCGTTTTGTCTTTCACGGAACGTAAAGTTTATACGAAAATGTCCGTTTCGAATTATTTTCCTACCTACTCTGTCCGATGGTAGTTTTGACGGGTGCGCTGCTGTCACGGCCGACCGACCCATTATTTATTTAACAAATGCTGATTTTCGAGGCAGGTAAAGTGCGTTCTGGACAAGGTACTTTTACCCAACCACCGTACGAAGTTTCGTGACTTATGTTGTTGCTGCTGCCGCTGCTGAACCAGTGCCCTGTGATGTGAACGAGACTGAATTAAGTCCGTTGTGTTTTTCGCGATCCAAGCATGAACGATCGGTTGTATGTTATTCATCCGGGAATTATGCTTTAGAAGAGTGTCGTCAAAATGACTACAAAGGTGGAAAAGCCATGTAATGGTTCTGTTAAGAGCAGTCCTGGTAGCTCTAAAGGTTCTCCAGTAAAGTGCAACAATTTCATTTACAAAGAGGAAATTTTCGAATTCGAAGTGCCCCCGGAAGCACCTGTTTTTTATCCGACCGAAGAGGAGTTTATGGACCCACTTGCTTATATTAGCAAAATACGACCGACCGCCGAATGTACGGGAATATGCAAAATAAAACCACCTTCGGTGAGTATTTCGTTTTTATACTATTATATTTTTTCTTGCTGTTGTTACGCGTCTCCGAGTGCCCTATTTGTTGCTTTGTGCATTTTTCAGCAGACATATTCCTTTGTAGATACATTATATTGACGGCCATATAAAAAAATTATGTGCTGCATTTCATCTAGCTTATTTTTTTTTAATGTCACGGTTTACATAATATAGTCAATTAATATTTTTATGCCTGGTTTTTAATTTTCTTTTGCGTTTTTTTTTTTTCGTTTTATGATTACATGTGTAACAACCATTTGAACTTTTTAATGTTAATTATAGATGACTAAAATTGGCTGCCATTTTATTTGTAGTTTTTCCCTTTTTTTCATATCCATATTTTGTTTATGCAACAATTTATCCACTCACTGAATTCGTTTGCGTTACATCAGATTGAATTTTGATAAAAATTGTGAAAATCCTAATTTATCAGCCATTTAGTTATATTACATTGTTTGACAAACTTAGTGCAGTAATAATAGGTGTGGACAAAAATAAGCTTTGTAATGGAACTGAGATAAATTAATTTATGTAATTAAATCACTGGTGTTGTAGTTTTGCATTTAAACAGTGACTTCTGGCACAAACGTAGTTTTCTAAGCATTGTGGTTCTGGGCTCCATGCTTTACAAATGTCTACAGCAAAAAAAAATGTAATTGAAGAATTAGTTTTTTACAAGCTACTTCACAATTACGAAATAAAATCTAATCTACTCTTTTTTTACGTCAAAAGAACACAAGAACTAGTCTCAAAATGGTTGATTTTAACCAAGAAACAATGAGCACATGTTGTGTCTTTTTAAATTGTTGTATATTCTTCATGTAAAATGACTTTGTGAGTCTAAAACTCAATACTGACAATAAAATTAACATTGAAGTACATATTATAGTTTCATATCAAATATTTACATGTATAAAAAGTACTTTTAAAGTTGCCACATCACGTTATCATTTTTTATGATTGATTTTTAATTTTTTTTTGTGTGTGATTACGTGTGTAACAACCATTTGAACCTTTTAATATTAGTTGCAGGTGGCCAAAATTGATCATAATTATAAAATGAAATCTAATCTACCCTTTGTTGGAAGAAGAAGCAACAAAACACATGCTCTGGCTTATATTTTCTTCATGTAATAAAATTTTAGTATCTTTTGATCTGTGTATCTAACTTAAACCAAAATATTGGTAATATTATTGAGTTTATTTATCAATAAATTGGAGTTTCATATCAAAGATTTATATGTGTAGAAAGTAATTTTGAAGTTGCCATACCACGTTTTCAAAATATTACTGTTTTTATGACTGACTTAGTATTTTTTTATTTGTGAGTACGTGTGTAAAAACCATTTGACCCTTTTAATATCACTTGCAGATTCCTAGAATTGATCATAATTATGAAATAAAATGTTATCTACCCTTTACTGGAAGAAGAAGCAACAAAACACATTTTCTTCATATAATAAAATTTTAGTATCTTCTGATCTGTGTATCTGACCTAAACCACAATATTGATAATACTATCGAGTTTATATATCAAAAATTTAACATTGGAGTTTTATATCAGAGATTTACAAATGTAGAAAGAAATTTTGAAGTTGCCACGCCACGTTTTCAAAATATTATACTTTTTATGACCGACTTTGAATATTTTTGTTTGTGATTACGTGTGTAACAACCATTTGAACCTTTTAATATCAGTTGCAAGTGACTAAAGTTGATCGTAATTATGAAATGTAATCTACCCTTTACTGGAAGAAGAAGCAACATAACAGGTGCTCTGGCTTTTTAAGCTGTTGTATATTCTTCATATACGATAATTTTTGAATTTTTGGTCCATCTATTTGATCTAAAATTCAATTTTGATCATAAAATTGGATTTGTATATCAAAAAATTGACATTGGAGCACATATTATAGTTTCAAATCAAAGATTTACATGTGTAGGAAGTAATTTTGAAGGTGCCACATTATGTTTTCAAAATATTACACTTTATGATTAATTTTGAATTTTTTTATTTATCATTACGTGTGTAACAACCATTGGAACCTTTTAATATCAGTTGCAGTTGCCTAGAATTGATCATAATTACGAAATAAAATGTAATCTACTCTTTACTGGAAGAAGAAGCAACATAACAGATGTTTTGGCTTTTTAAACAGTTGTATATCTTCATATAAAATAATTTTAGAATTTTTGGACTATTTATTTAATCTGAAACTCAATATTGATGATAAAATTTGATTTATATATCAAAAAATTGACATTGGAGTACATATTATAGTTTCATATTAAAGATTTACTTGTGTAGAAAGTAATTTTGAAGTTGCCACATCACATTTCCAAATATTACGCATTTTATGACTGACTTTGAATTTTTTTTGTTTACTATTACGTTTGTAACAAACATTTGAACCTTTTAATATCAGTTGCAAGTGACTAAAATTGATCATAATTATGAAATAAAATATAATCTACCCTTTACTGTTGTATATTCTTCATACAAGATAATTTTAGAATTTTTGATCTATCAATTTGATCTAAAACTCAATATTGATCATAAAATTGGATTTATATATAAAAAAATTGACATTGAAGCACATATTATAGTTTCAAATCAAAGATTTACATGTGTAGGAAGTAATTTTGAAGTTGCCTCACCACGTTTTCAAAATATTACACTTTTTATTATTGATTTTGAATTTTTTTTATTTGTCATTACGTGTGTAACAACCATTGGAACCTTTTAATATCAGTTGCAGTTGCCTAGAATTGATCATAATTACGAAATAAAATGTAATCTACTCTTTACTGGAAGAAGAAGCAACATAACAGATGCTTTGGCATTTTAAACAGTTGTATATTCTTCATATATAATAATTTTAGAATTTTTGGCCTATCTATTTAATCTGAAACTCAATATTGATGATAAAATTGGATTTATATATAAAAAAATTGACATTGGAGTACATATTATAGTTTCATATCAAAGATTTACTTGTGTAGAAAGTAATTTTGAAGTTGCCACATCACATTTCTAAATATTACACATTTTATAACTGACATTTGAACCTTTTAATATTATTTGCAAGTGACTAAAGTTGATCATAATGATAAAATAAAATATAATATACCCTTTACTGGAAGAAGAAGCAACATAACAGATGCTTTTTAAGCTGTTGTATATTCTTCATATACGATAATTTTATAAATTTTTGGTCTATCTATTTGATCTAAAACTCAATATTGATTATAAAATAGAATTTATATATCAAAAAAATAACATTGGAGTACAGATTATAGTTTCATATCAAAGATTTACATGTGTAGAACAAAATTTTAAAGTTGCCACATCAAGTTTTCAAAATTTTACACTTTGTATGACTGATTTTTAATTTTTTAGTTTCTGATTACATGTGTAACAACCATTTGAACTTTTTAATGTTAATTATGGATAACTAAAATTGGCTGCCATTTAGTTTGTAATTTTTCCTTTTTTTTCGTATCCATATTTTGTTTATGCAACAATTTATCCACTCACTGAATTTGTTTGACTTACACCAGATTGATTTTTGATAAAAAATGTGAAAATCCTAATTTATCAGCCATTTAATTATATTTACATTGTTTGACAAACTTCTGGCATAAACGTAGTTTAGTGGTAGTAATCTACTCTTTTTTACGTCAAAAGAACACAAGAACTAGTCTCAAAATGGTTGATTTTAACCAAGAAACAATGAGAACATGTATCTTTAAATTGTTGTTTATTCTTCATGTAAAATGTGTTTGTGAAAATTTGGTTTAAAACTCAATATTGATAATAAAATTAACATTGTTGTACATATTATAGTTTCATATCAAATATTTACATGTATAAAAAGTTACTTTTAAAGTTGCCACATCACGTTTTCACTTTTTAATTTTTTTTGTATGATTACTTGTGTAACAACCATTTGAACCCCTTAATACTACTTGCAGGTGACCAAAATTGACCATAATTATGAAATAAAGTCTATTTTACCCTTTACTGGAACAATAAGCTGGATAATACATGCTCTGGCTTTTTAAACTGTTGTATATTTTTCATATAATATAATTTTAGTATCTTGTGATCTGTGTATCTGACCTAAACCACAACATTAATAGTATTATTAAGTTTATGCATCAAAAAATTAACATTGGAGTACATATTATAGTTTCATATCAAAGATTTACATGTGTAGAAAATAATTTTTAAGTTACCACACCATATTTTCAAAATATACTTTTTATAACTGATTTGTAGATCTGATAGATCTTGACTATAATATTGATAATAATAGTGTATTTATATATCAAAAAATTAACATTGAATTACATATTATAGCTTAAAATATCAGATGTGAAAAAAAATCTAATCTACCCTTTATTGGAGGAATAAATAACAATAGCAACAACCATGATTAAATTTTACCAAGAAATACTGAAGTACATGCCATAGCTTTTTAAATTGTATATTATTTGCATAAAATGACTTTAGAAACTTGTTAAACCTAAAAAAAATATTTACATATATAAAAAGCAATTTTAAAATTGCCACATCACATTATCAAAATATTACTTAAATATGTATTGAGCTGATATTATATTTTAAAATATTTTCCTTTCAATTTTTAGCCATAGTTAAGTATGAATTTTTATTTAAACACACAATATTTTAAAAATCTTTTCATACATCTTTGTTTTGTGTTGCAAAATATTTAGATACACAGCCTTATCACAAATTAATCCTGTATTATCTTGAATTAAAACTAAATCATACATTAACAATAAATAAATGTGTTACTTTGGTCATCATGTAATTACTTGGAGGTGATATGTTAATTATTACAGTATTGGTATTTCCCAATTAAGGTACATAAACCAAGTAATCAGTCATTTATTAGCCATCCACATACAGCGTTAATAATTTAATTACATGAGTTTCCATTAAACAACGATAATTCAATAGGGGACACGAGCAAAACAATTTTTATTTAAACGTTAAATTGCTTAAACAACATTAATCAGTTCATTAATAAACGATTCCGTTGTCTAGAATTGGCAACCGCCATTTGCAGTGGACGTCGACAAACTGCGATTCACTCCCAGAATCCAACGGCTCAACGAATTAGAAGTAAGTGAATTCGTTCCGCATCACGGGGCCCCCAAGTTAACTGCATCGTTTGTTTTCTCGCAGGCCAAGACCAGAGTGAAACTGAACTTCCTCGATCAGATAGCCAAGTTCTGGGAACTGCAGGGCTCCTCCCTGAAAATACCGATGGTGGAGAAGCGGGCGTTGGACCTCTACACGTTGCACCGGATCGTCCAGCACGAGGGCGGCTTCGAATGCGCTTCCAAGGACAGGAAATGGTCCAAAATTTCTATTAGGATGGGCTATCCGCCGGGCAAGAGCATAGGAACGATACTCAAGACACATTACGAAAGGCTGCTATATCCGTTCGACGTTTTCAAACAAGGGAAAACCCTGAACATTGTTAGTTCCCTCAGTTTACAAGCTAAAATCGATGATTTAACGTGGTTTTTGTTTAGAAACTCGAGGAGAATGGGGACGAACTGGAGAAGGCTGACAAGGATTACAAACCACACGGGATCGTGGGGAGGATGGCCATCAAGCCGCCGCCGGAGAAGAACGCCAGACGCTCCAAACGTTTCGAGAACGATGACACTAAGACTGATGTAAGTATAATCTTCATCTCTTGCAACAAGAGTGTGAAGTATTTTCTTGTTTCTCAGAATTTAGCTATTAAGGTTAATGATGAAAAGGAAGATCCGGATGATTTAGAAAATAAGGAACTGAAACGTTTGCAGTTTTATGGCGCTGGACCCAAAATGGCCGGATTCAACGAGAAGGACAAAAAAGAGACGCCCAAACCCAGGAGTAAAACCGTCAATTACGAATTCGATCCGGTGAGTCACATTCGCAACTGGAAGGTATATTTAGAAAGTTATTTTGTTGGAGAACTTTCATAACTGTCGGTATGACGACGAAGAAGATAACAAGTTAATTACACTACTTATCAATAAAATCTAAAACACCCAGAAAACATTGATTTTGTTAATGAAATGTGGTATACATGTTAATAGTAACTAAAATAATATTTTTTTGTAAATGGAAACTTAATTTAATCAATACTGTATATAGGGTCACCGCCTAAAATTCACACAGGTTGCCTGAGGCAAAGAATTCCCCATTACTCGAATTTCATGCCTCAATTGTTCCAGGGTTGCTGGTCATCTGAGAAGATTAGTCAGTCTTCTTGCTGTCGTATCAAGCAACACGATCAATCGGGAGTAAGTCAGTATAAAGAGGTGGCCGTAACATGAAATACGAAGTCGAATTGTCCGGATTGAAGCCCCCCAAATCATTATCCCGGCTGTTTCAGTCAACGGAATAAGCTGGATCAAGTCACTCTCCCCGGTTTTCCTGGATCCTCAACCCCTAAGCAAAACCTGGATTCCCCAAAGAAGGCAATTCTGTCACAGTTCATTCCGATCGTGGATCAGGAGCCAGTGGATGCACCAAAAGGGGGGTGGTTAACTGCGGGGTCCAAAAGACACGACATTATGTTCAAGCTGTCGCATAATTTGTGTGATTAAAAGCCAGTAGTAGCCTTTCTGTAGTACCTCTTGGTCGTCCAGAGCATCTGACAGGACCTTGCCTTTCTACAGATCATACACGCTTACACACAACCTAAACCCTCCGAAATTTCTCTGATGAAAAAAAAACCACCTTCCCTAAGCCCAGCAGTTGGTTCCCATTCACCATCAACGCCTTCTTACCCGGGACATTAGTGGATGCTCACTTTGATTGTATGAAATAGAATTGAAATAAATAAGCAAACAATAACCCTTAATTAATATTAGATAAATCATTTCTCGGTGTTAGGGTTTTATTGGTAAGTACCAAATTTCTCCGCACTCTCTTATACAAATTGGCGATTTACTTTTTATTTACAATGGTTTGTTATGTTACCACAAAATTTGCATCCCTTCTCTGTAATTTACTTAACGCCAATGATGTCCAGTGATTTATTCATTATGTCGTTTGTATAATTTCAAGCCACAATGGGTTTCAAAGGTTGAACTCGAAGATCAGGTGAGCAATTTGAACAAGAGAGATCCATCCACCTACATCCTGCAGGCATTGATGGAATTGCGGAGACTTATACGACCGATAACTCTCTACAGTTCTCACGGTTTCATATCAATGTGTATCGTATTGACATGTGTTTCACAATTTTATGTGTAGGAGTACGCCAACAGTTTCAGTTGCTCATAAAAATTTCACAGAGTTTCACACACATATTAAAGGAAACTGTTTGGAGGCTCCTAAAATGAAGTAGTAACTTTAATAATTGGCAATTTGTAACTTGTCCTGGTTTCGCAGCTGGCAAAATACGTTTGCCACAATTGCAACAAAGGTGACGCCGAAGAGTACATGCTGTTGTGCGATGGATGCGACGACAGTTACCACACGTTCTGTTTAATACCACCCTTGGGGGAGATCCCCAAAGGCGACTGGCGTTGTCCGAAATGCGTGGCCGAAGAGGTGTCGAAGCCGATGGAAGCGTTCGGCTTCGAACAGGCCCAGAGGGAGTACACGTTGCAGCAGTTCGGCGAAATGGCGGATCAATTCAAATCTGAATATTTCAACATGCCTGTACATGTAAGTTTGATCGATTTGCTACCACTGAAATGTGCCTACATGTCGTTGATTATATCAGATGGTTCCGACGAGCACGGTCGAAAAGGAGTTTTGGCGGATCGTTTCGTCGATCGATGAGGACGTGACGGTCGAGTACGGCGCCGATTTGCACACCATGGATCACGGCTCCGGATTTCCCACGAAGACGTCGATGAACTTGTTCCCGGGTGATAAGGAATACGCCGATTCCAGCTGGAATTTGAATAATCTTCCCGTTTTGGAGGGTTCCATACTTGGGTACATTAACGCAGACATTTCCGGAATGAAGGTAAATATAGCATTTATCTAAATTTATTTGTTGTATCTGGTTTGATATTTTAGAAAATTAGAATATTTATTGAAAAAATAAAATATAAATATTTAATATGTTTATTCATATATCAACAATCAAAATTATGTCTAAAAAATAATAGTCCTTTATCCTATGTTTTTTGTAGCTCTTTTAATAATAAATAATAGATATAACAAATAAACCCTATATCCTGTAGTCTGTGTATGTCACTGAATTTTTAAGCGTTTTATAACAATTTAGAAATACTCTATTACAAATTTTATTTAATTTTTTTTTGTATTTCTTTTAATAATAAATTATAGAGGGGTCAAAATATAAAGAATAATCTTACATCCTGTGACCTGTGTACGTCACTGATTTTTTAGTGTTTCAGAACAATTTAGAAATACTCAATTACAAATTTTATTTAATTTTTTTTATCTATTATAATAATAAATGATAGGGGGTCAAAATATACTGAATAATCCTATATCCTGTGACCAGTATACGTCACTGCTTTTTTTTAGTGTTTCATAACAATATAGAAATACTCCATTTCAAATTTTATTTAATTTTTTTGTATGTATTATAATAATAAATAATGGGGGGCCAAAATATAAAGAATAATCCTCTATCCTGTGATCTGTGTACGTCACTGATTTTTTTAATGTTTCATAACAATTTAGAAGTAGTCTATTACAAGTTTTATTTAGTTTTTTTGTATATATTATAATAATAAATAATGGGGGGTCAAAATATAAATAATAATCCTATATCCTGTGACCTGTGCACGTCACTGATTTTTTTAGTGTTTCATAACAATTTAGAAATACGCTATTACGAATTTTATTTAATTTTTTTGTATCTATCTATTGTATAACAATATAGAAATACTCTATTACAAATTTTATTTAATTTTTTTGTATGTATTATAATAATAAATAATGGGGGGGGGCAAAATATAAAGAATAATCCTCTATCCTGTGATCTGTGTACGTCACTGATTTTTTTAATGTTTCATAACAATTTAGAAATACTCTATTACGAATTTTATTTAAATATTTTTGTATCTCTTATAACAAAAATAATAGGGGGAGTCAAAATATAAAGAATAATCCTATATCCTGTGACCAGTGTACGTCACTCATTTTTTTAGTGTTTCATAACAATATAGAAATGCTCTATTACAAATTTTATTTAATTTTTTTGTATGTATTATAATAAATAATGGGGGGGGGGCCAAAATATAAAGAATAATCCTCTATCCTGTGATCTGTGTACGTCACTGATTTTTTTAATGTTTCATAACAATTTAGAAATACTCTATTACGAATTTTATTTAAATATTTTTGTATCTCTTATAACAAAAATAATAGGGGGGGAGTCAAAATATAAAGAATCATCCTATACCCTGTGACCAGTATACGTCACTGATTTTTTTAGTGTTTCATAACAATTTAGAAATACTCTATTACGAATTTTATTTAAATATTTTCGTATCTCTTATAACAATAAATAATAGGGGGGAGTCAAAATATAAAGAATAATCCTATATCCTGTGACCTGTGTACGTTACTGATTTTTTTGCTGTTTCATAACGATTTAGAAATACTCTATTACAAATTTTGTTTAATTTTTTTGTATCTCTTATAATAATAAATAATAGGGGGCCAAAATATACTGAATAATCGTATATCCTGTGACCTATGTACGTCACTGAATTCTTAACTATCTCATAACAATTTAGAAATACTGTATTATAAATTTTATTTATTCTTTTTTTGTATCTATTATAATAATAAATAATAGGGGGGTCAAAATATTATGAATTGCCATAGGGTAACATGTGTACTTCACTGAGTTTTTAAGTTTTCATAAAAATTGAGAACTATTTCTACAAGTTTTATTTAAAACTTTGTCTCTTATAATGAAATATCAAATAAATAATACGAGGGCAACATATAATCAATGACACAGTATCTATGATGCTTCCTTTCCTTTTTAATTCAAAATACATGTCCAACACTTCTATAATATTTATATTATTTATATATTTTGATTAATTAAAACATAGACCAGCTAACTAAAAATTATTATAATACTTATTGGTAACAAATTTACTAGAATTGCGACAGTAAATTTACAATGACAAAGAAATCGAATTCTATAGGTCTCTAGTAAATATTGCTATTTGAACTGACCCCGTAAATTTCACGAACGCTTGCGCCTTTAACGTACAGTCGCGTCACAATTTCCGGGCTGGGCCAAAACGATACATGAACGATGTAAATTAGGTCGTCGCGTTCGACCGTAACGCACGACAATACGGGGCCCGATCACTATTTTCAATACAAACCAAAATGTACGGAAACGGTAGACTTAAAATTAAATTGCGACGCATAATTGTCGACAGGTTCCTTGGATGTACGTTGGAATGTGCTTCGCCACATTCTGCTGGCACAACGAAGATCACTGGAGCTACTCGATAAACTATCTACATTGGGGCGAAGCCAAGACTTGGTATGGCGTGCCCGGTAGCAGGGCCGAAGCTTTCGAGGAGACGATGAAATCGGCGGCACCGGAGTTGTTCCAGTCGCAGCCCGATCTGCTCCATCAGCTCGTCACCATCATGAATCCCAACATATTGATGAGAGCCGGCGTTCCGGTTTACCGGACCGATCAGCATGCCGGAGAGTTCGTTGTCACGTTTCCAAGGGCTTATCATGCAGGGTTTAACCAAGGGTAAGTACTTTTGTATGGATTAATATCTGTTTCACTAGTTTTTTTTATAAAAATTCTGAAATACTCCTACCTAATGTTCCTCTTATTTATTTGTTGTCTTTTATAATAACGAGGAACCAAAATATAGTAACCTCTTATGACATATGTACGCCACTGGATTTTTAAGTATATATATTAAAAATTCAGAAATATTCCTACAAATTTAATTTAAAATCTTTGTTGTATCTTTTATAAAAAGAGGGGGTTCAAAATGTAACCTACAGCTCTGTGTCTGATGGCCTATGCACACCACTGAATTTTTAAATATGTTTCTAAAAAATTCTGAAAAGTTTCTATAAATTTTATATATTTTTTTATATTTTATTATAATGAGGGGCCATCATATAATAAATATCTACATCTATACCCTGTGGCATATGTACGCCACTGCATTTTTAAGTATATATATTAAAAATTCAGAAATATTCCTACAAATTTAATTTAAAATCTTTGTTGTATCTTTTATAAAAAGGGGGGGTTCAAAATGTAACATACAGCCCTGTGTCTGATGGCATATGCACGCTACTGAATTTTTAAATATGTTTCTAAAAAATTCTGAAATGTTTCTATAAATTTTGTTTATTTTTTTATATTTTAGTATGAGGGTCCATCATAAATATATACATCTATACCCAGTGGTATATGTACGCCACTGAATTTTTAATTGTATATCTTAAAAATTCAGAAATATCCCTACAAATTTAATTTAAAATCTTTGTTGTATCATTTATAAAAATGGGAGGTTCAAAATGTAACATACAGCCCTGTGTCTGATGGCCTATGCAGGCCACTGAATTTTTAAATATGTTTCTAAAAAATTCTGAAATGTCTCTATAAATTTTATTTATTTTTTCATATTTTTGTATAATGAGGGGCCATCATATAATAAATATCTACATCTATACCCTGTTACATATGTACACCACTGCATTTTTAAGTATAAATATATATTAAAAATTCAGAAATATCCCTACAAATTTAATTTAAAATCTTTGTTGTCTCTTATAAAAAGGAGGGTTCAAAATGTAACCTACAGCCCTGTGTCTAATGGCCTATGCACGTTTCTATACATTTTATTTATTTTTTTATATTTTATTATAATGAGGGGCCATCATATAATAAGTATCTACACCTATACGCTGTGGCATATCTACAGCACTGAATTTGTATTTGTATTTGTGTACTTTTTGCTGTTTATAATAATAAAGAGGTCAAAATATTATGAATAACTGGATTTTTAAGTCACAAAAATTCTGAAATGCTCCAACAATTTTTAATTTTCTTGTAATAAAACAAATTATTTGAAAAGTTAATCAGTGACTTTGAACATTGTCTACAAAGACAATTGCATGCTCACAATCGCTAGATAAAGATTATACAGGTGTAAATTTTCTGTAGGTACAATTTTGCTGAAGCGGTAAACTTCGCGCCCGCGGATTGGTTGAGAATGGGTAGGGAGTGTGTGTTACATTACTCACACCTCAGACGGTTCTGCGTGTTCTCGCACGACGAGCTAGTTTGCAAGATGGCTCTAAACACCGAAAAATTAGATATAACTATTGCCGCGGCTACTTACCAAGATATGCTACAGATGGTCGACACCGAGAAGAAGCTGAGGAAGAACCTATTGGATTGGGTAAGTGATAAATTTTATATTTAAAGATCCCCAAACCAAAATCATCATTCCGGTTGACAGGGTGTAACTAACGCTGAACGAGAAGCCTTCGAAGTTCTTCCAGATGATGAGAGACAATGTGACGTCTGCAAGACGACGTGTTTCTTATCTGCCATGACGTGTTCCTGTAATCCAAATTTACTTGTTTGCCTGAGGCATTATAAGAACCTTTGCGAATGTCCACCGAGTAAACGAACGCTACGTTACCGCTACACCTTGGACGAGCTACCGGTAATGCTCAAGTCTTTGAAGCTGAAAGCTGAATCGTTCGACAATTGGGTCAGCAAAGTGAAAGACGCGTTGGACCCAAAAACACCAAAGACCATGAATTTGTCTGACCTTAAGGATTTACTAAGTGAAGCTGAAGGGAAGAAGTTCCCCAAATCCGACTTACTCCTTACCTTAACTAGTGCAGTTGAGGATGCTGAAAAGTGCGCCAGTGTAATACATCAATTGGACCTCAATAAAATGAGAACTCGAACCAGAAATTCATCTGATACAAAGTACAAACTAACTGTGGAAGAGTTGACGCTCTTTTGCGAAGAAATAGATAGCCTAGCCTGTACATTAGAAGAAGCCAAAAGTATTAGGGAATTATTAGAAGAAACTAAGAAATTCGAAGCCGAAAGTAATAAACTACTATCAATGTCCCTTAGTAAAATGTCCCTAACCGACTTAGAAACTTGTTATAACCACGGAAGTGCACTTTGTATCGAATTGCCTAGATTAAAAACGGTCAGTACCAGAATGAAACAGGTACAGTGGTTGCGTGATGTGAACACCTACAAAAAGAAGACGGAAGTACTAGGTCTGGAGTCGATTAAAAATTTAATTGAACAAGGCCAACAATTACCACCCAACCCCGACATGGAGCTGGAACTAGCCAACTTACAAAAGATCATGATCCAAAGTGAAGAATGGGAAAGGAAAGCTAATGAAGTTTTGGAGTCTGAAGACCATAACGTTCTCATCCAGGTGGATAAACTGTTGAAGGAAGCCTCGAAAATAACCTGTTATCTTCCAACCGAAGGACACTTGTATGACTCTATGAGGAAAGCACGTGACTGGCTAAGAATGTTGGAGGAAATGAACTCGGCTGAGTACTACCCTTACTTCAGTGCGATGGAGGAATTGATCCGAAAAGGCCGCAGTCTCACGTTGCACTTGGTTGAGGTGGACAAAATGAACGATTACTTGAACTTGGCCACAATTTGGAAGGACAAGACGAGCAGAGCATTTCTGCGAAAGAATTCATCTTGCACATTGATGGACGCTCTGTCTCCCAGGACGCAACCCCCCAACAGTAAGCCAACGAGGAAGAGAACTCAAGAAGAAGAGAACGCCATTGCTTTAACGAATACAATGGATCCAGCCACTGTTGTGGCCTTGTTCAAGGAAGCCGAAGACACCGAAATGAATCTGATCAAAAAGCTGCGACAAGTCAATTCGGAAAAGAGCCTAGACCCAGCCGACGGTCACACCTTTTGCCTATGCAACAGAGGCGTGTCTGGTGTGATGATGCGATGCGAGCTGTGCAAAGACTGGTACCACGCCAGCTGTACGCAACTTCCCAAAGTAGCCACAGCTAAATTCAAGGGGTCAAGTTTCAACAGCGTGGCCTTACACCTGGGGTCGAAGGATTGCAAGTTCATGTGCCCCAACTGTCACAGGACCAAACGCCCCAGACTGGACGTCATACTGGGGCTGTTGATGTCCCTACAGAAATTGTACGTGCGTGTACCCGAAGGCGAGGCGTTGCAGTGCCTCACCGAAAGGGCCATGAACTGGCAGGACAGGGCGAGGCAACTTTTGACACATCCCGAATTGGACTATGCGAAAAACAAACTTGCCAGCGTCAGCCAGAAGTACTCGGAAGCTATCGCCAGACAGAGAACGGAGAAAATAATTACGTTAGAACTGAAACGGGCTTACAAGAATCCGGATCTACATCATCGTGTTCAGGAGATCGCCCAATATAGTGGTTTGGTGGACGATTTGATGTGCTACGACGGCGGTATAACGAGCCAAGACTCCGATGATGAGGAGAACTGCAGCGACGATCGCATGGGTGAGCACGCTTACTCTTTGCACGTGCCGAAGATGGACGATGACGATGAGCACGCCCTTCATCTGAGTTCGGAGATTAAGAAGCAAGTAGAGGAGCTGTTGATAGAGGGTGATTTGCTGGAGGTGTCATTGGATGAGACGGCTGCCCTTTGGAAGGTCATTCAAGCATGCAGGGATCCAGAGAAAGACGTAACTCTAATTGATTTTGATGTAAGTAAATTAATTAGTCCTAATTAAGTAGTTTAGTAGAGATGAAATTCCACAATCATTTACCTCAATCACGATTATTTTTAGTGTTATTTAACAATGAACCAAATAATTATTAATTACATTCCATAAAACCCAATTAGTTAAAAATTTGATTAATCATCCAACATACTTTAAAGTTATTAATAAGAGTTTTATTATAATCACATATCAAAATTATTGTTCATAATTTCTTAGTAATATCGAACTTTGCCAGTATATTCAACTCGATTAAAAACGAATTGTCACAACTGATTCATCAAATTCTACAGATTTGATATTACAAAACAATAAATACAGGTGATAATATATTTTCACTTCCTGCCATTTAGTACAATAAAGCCAATTAATAAACATGGATGTTCAACATTATGCGGTTATTAAAATTTCTGAATTGATTAATTGCGTGATTGAGAAGAGTATGACAAAATCCAATGTGGTGAGTATGCTAGACAACTTAAAGAAGTGGAATCTCTTGAGATTTGGCACAACCAAAATGATAATTTATTGTTGCAGGCCCAATTAAAGACCACCCCCAAGAAACGTGGCCGCAAACGTTTGTCCGAGGAGGTGGTGACGGAGAAGAAGGGCATGAAACAGACGAAAATCGAGGGTGAAAAGAAGATGCGGGGCAGAAAAGTGAAAGATACCAAAGAGGAGGGCCCGAAGAAGAAGGGTGGCAAGCGCAGAGGTAGACGACGTCAGTCCACCGGGTCGGAGGACGAAGACGATGAAAACTGTGCGGCTCCGGGCTGTTTGAAGCCCCTCGGACAAAACGTTGATTGGGTGCAGTGCGACGGCGGATGTGAACAGTGGTTCCACATGGATTGTGTAGGGCTGTCGGCCGAAGATATTAACGAGGACGAGGATTATATTTGTATGAATTGTTCGCAGAACATCAATTCGGCAGACAGTAGATCGAATAGTCCTATGTCACCGGATTCTACACAGCCTTCTACATCAATGGACGCTTGTTAGTGCGATCAGTAGTGATAGGTTCAATTTTTCTCTAAAACCATTACATGAATGTTGCTTCGCATATTTCATGAGGTATTATGGCAAAATATTTTGACGGAAATCATTGTTCATGATTACTATTAATTAATATTATGTAATTTTCGTATTGATTATGTCGTTTATTAATTGCATTATGATGTTCTCAATCTTTTTATTTAATTAATTTTTATTATTTGTTATTTACCTCTGAAATATAACTAGTCAAAATTTGTGTATTTGGGTTCGAGTTCGGTGACTTGAATCTGTCTGATGATGCCAAAATCTGACAGAAGTATTTTAGTATTATCTAGCCTATTAATTACATACACAGTTCATTTGTGATAATTTTAAAAATTAAGAAATGTAAAATATTTTATTTGTATCACTTATTTGTATATTCTTTGTGTTACTTTATTTATCCTCATTTTACATCTTTTCATTGTACATAAGAAACCATGTTTAAAAGATGCAGATAATATAGATATATTTTTACGTGAACGGTCACATCCTAACAGTAACAACTTAGTTTTGGTACACTGTGTTAAGTTGTGGTAATGTATTCTATTATACATATATAGCTAAATATATAGCATAACATACTATGCTTAACATATCTTTTTTGTTGTCCCATGTTTTTATCAATTTTAACAAAGAACTTCCCTTTCTTTTTACACAACTATACAAAGTATTTATTAAAGTTACATAAAATCAATTATACCGATGTAACTAATTTTAGAAGGTATCTTTTATTTTTTATATTTTCTGTACATGTTATTTAATATTATCAAATGTTTTCGAACTTGTCAATAAATACATTTTGCATATTTAGTATGACTGTTTCAATTAATCGTTACGTGGACTTACTCCCCATCCCAATTAAATTCAGACATGGTCAAACAGGGAGAGTATAGACTTCAGTTAAACCATCTTTTTATATACAAGTTTAAGTGTATAAAATTATAATTAGAAACTATTAATTACTCCAGTATAGGTACATATACAACAAAACAAAGGTTTGTTTAATTTTTTTGTATAAAAAATAAATTTTAAAAAACAAACTGATAATTAGTATGGAGTGTGTACAATTTACTTATTGTTAATAATGTTAAATCACTTAATTTTACATATAAGGTGTATTTAATTAATAAATATGGTTTAAACAATATTTGTCCTATTTGGAACAATTATTTTGTGGTCCACTGAAAGTAAAGCCAACCTGGAGGAAATGGGACTTAATGAAATTAATTCAAGAAGTGTGAAAAGTCTATGCCATGAGGGTGGACCAAAATTATAAAACAAAAAGGATATTATATAAAATGTTCATGTTAAATATAATAATAATAAAATATTTCAGGCAAAAGAGGTGTATAAAATAAAACAACATTTTGTTCAGTACATTTGTTTAATATTTTTTGTATAAAATATATATTAGAAAATATTCCTTAACCATAAATTTTAAAAAACAATAAAATAGTCTCCGTATAAGGAAGACATAGAAAAACTTGAAAAATAATTAAAAGTATGTGATGTTTAGGTCTCAACAATTGAATTACAGTTAATGATGTTACACCAGTGATTTAAATATACATATAAAGTGTATATAATTAATAAATAAATATACAATATTTTCTCTCTCATGGTGAGCCATTTGGCAATTTATCATTAAAACAAGCAATAGAAAATAACATTTAAAATTCAAGATTACTAAAAACTAACGTTAGTTATGTGAAGATAAATATCATATTAAAGCCTTCAACAACAGAAATGGCCATTTAATGTTAGAATCACAGTATGTTCCAAAAAGTTCTCGTCAAATGGATGGATTTTAGGTTTCAGCACCATGTCATTACAAAATAAGGCTCCTTTCAACTACTGGAAAATATTACTGCATTAAATATAACACCAGGGAAATCTATCGTGCACATAAGCAACTTACGAAAATTTTGAATGTGCAATTTTGCAGGTAACGTACGGGTTTTGCAAAATTTTCGGTTGGGTCTCCATCACCCTCAATAGAAGGTCATCCAAATAATCCTCCAAATCTTTCAACTTCTTTTTTTGTTTGTCAAGTTCTAGTTGGGTGTCGCACAGCGACAAAATCAAATCCTAAAATAATAATTTAATTTAATCTTAAATCATTGAAGTTGTGTGTGGTGTACCTCTCTGGTTTTTCCTTCAAACTTCTGTAGCAACTCATTTGAGATTCTGTTGTTAATTGGTGCTACAGGCATTTCATTCTCTCCTCCTATAACAATACGTTCATGAGCATTTTGACGCTTCTCAAGTTTCGTATCTAACTCATTTTTCTCTAAAAAAACAACATGGCCGTAACTACAAATAAGGTAAAAGCATAAAATACAACATACCTTTTCTGAAATGCTTAAATTTGGAAAACATGCCTTCTTTTTCGTCCTTCTTGACTGGCTCAGGTGTTTTATTAACTTTTGCACTAATACTGTCTTCGGCGTTGGACACCTCAAGCAAATCAGCAGGATCCTCCTCTTCAATTTGTGATGATAGTTTGGATGAGTCCCAAGACCTTCTGTTTAAAGACTCGCTGCTTCCGGGTTTCAGCAGTGCTACAGACAAAATCATTAGTTTAAGTTTGGGAGTATTAAAACGACTAATATTTATTACTTTTGCTTTTGTTTCCAAACAGCTTGGACTCCCACTCGTCTTGTGCTTTTGGCTCCTGGCGAGGAGGTTTGGCCGGAGGTGAACTTACTTTCCTCGAATCCGATACGTTGTCAAGTGATGTAGTGGTTCCATTTAAGTTTTGGCTCAGAGAACTCGCCGAACTTTTGTGGGAGAGGTCGTCAAACTGTAACACGTTAAGCTGTATTATTTAATTTAATTAAAGTAATTCAACCTACATTAAAATCGTCGTCTTCGCTCACAACACCAGGATCCGCGTCATCCATAGTTTGTTTGCTCTTGAACTTGTCGAAACTGGTGTTGCTTCTGATTTTCAAACTTCCGACACTTCCAATAGAGGAACCGCCGTCGTCGAAGTCGCCGTCTTTTTTCTTTCCCCTAACCATTTTCGAACCGATTGATTTTGCGAATTTCTTTATGCCCTTGCGTTTCTCTACGCTGCCCAAGCTGAGTAGACTGCCTCCGACACTTTGGGCGACCGCCGACAGTTGCCCAATTGATGATTTATGCTTTTCTTTTTTACTCAGGTCTGTTAAACTGCCGGATTTTACAATGAAACCTATTTTTACTTCCAATCTTCCTCTTTCTTTGTGTTTAGTTTCTTTTCCTGAAAAAAAAAATACATAAAGGTGTTTTCAATTTATGATATTTTGTCCAAAACTATTTTATTTAATGTAAACTTTTAAAATAAAATTAATTTACATTTATAAAAACTACTATATTCTTTCTTTATAAAATGTTACATATACTTTTTTGAATTGAACTGGACATAAATATAGCAACTTTAATTGTAAAATGATTAAATCTGTGTTGTGTATATTTAATACATACAGGGTGTCTCAAATAGGTTAATTTTGGTTGTTACGAGTATTTTCGGACCACAATCTCAAAATTTACCAGAAATATTGTCATATCTTAAGTAATGTTAACTTAATTTGTCACATATATGTATATTTTTGTAAATTTTGATTTTTTATAACATTTTAAATGTAAATTGAAATGTGCTTTACATTTCAAATTAAAGAAATTTATAGTAGTGGTCAATATTGTAACAATTTTTAAATTGTTAATTATTTTAGTCATAACTTATTTAATGTTTAACTGTTGAAATAATATTAATTTACTATTGTCTTTTGTACAGTATCATAAAAACTGCTATATTTCTACTCTATTAGATGTTACAAATATTTTAATGTTTTGAGCTGGACATAAATATAGCAACTTGAATTTTAAAAGGGATTTTTAATTATTAAATCTGTGTTATTTAGCAATTAACAATTTATATATCATTTCTCCCTGGGAGAGACTCGACCATTTTCTGAATATACAACAAGTCCATATTTCTTCAAGGTTCTTGAATTCCTGTGATGAGTTTATTTAAATTAGTAAAATTTGTAAGTTATAAACGTGATCCCTGTCTGGAGATTGGGACGGGCAATATTAAACATCGATGCTTTAGTCTCTTAACCAATCCTTCACAATTTTGGGTTTGTGTTTGGGATCGTTTTCATGTTGAAACAAATTTATTAAGAGCATCATTTTTTCAATATATGGAAGGAAATTGTTGCTTAATATACCCTTGTACATAAATCAGTCTAAGGGGGTTTAATTGAACTTCCACCATGTTTCTCTGTGGGTATAACAAACTGTTTGTGTAGTTTTGACTCTGTAGGATGTTTAACAAAAGCAGACCCATTTTTTTATAAATTAAATTTAGACTCGTTACTAAAAAACATTTGTCCTACTGTTTTGTGATTAAATAATTATAATAAGAAAAAGACTTCTAGTAAATAATAGAATTAAATTAACAGAAAGCAATGAAAGACCATAAAGTAATTTGTTGCTATAATTTTATCCACTGAAATACAAAAAAGCAGGCAATTTTTTTTAAATAAAATTATTTATGTACATTATATTTATTCTTTAAATTTAAGTAGTAAAGCTCATAATTTATAAATTAATCAGTTGCTATAATTATGGCCACTACTGTAAATAAATATTTGAGTTAAGAAAACACATTTTTATAAATATATTGATAATCTTTAAATTAAAATAATAAGCATGAAATATTATATTTATGAAAATATAGATTATAATTTATTACATTTTTTATAATAACAAGTGAATGTCATGAATTAATAATCAATTTAAATTATATTATTAATTATAATTTAGATGTGTACTTTTTTAATTAATTAATTTAGTGCTATCACACCCATTGTAATTTTATTAATGCAGAGACTTAATTAACTGTTTGTGTAATATAAATAATTAAATTTTTCTAACGTACGTAGGTGTACTATTTTAAATAATTAATATTTGTGCGAATATTTAATTAAAGTAAACTGATGTCATAAAAATAATTTAACCTTTTTTCTAATGTATTTGACAACATAATTATAAAATTAACTAAATTGCTTTTATTATATGAAAAAGTAATTCATATATATATATATATATATATATATATACGTTAATAAAATAAGTAATACAAGAAAAATGTGTATTTTTAGCTCACACATATTTTAATCATAATTTTATGATAACATAGAAAAACGAAAAGAGAGATAAGGACCGTGACTTAACCACTAATTTCGTATGTATCAACCGCGAAAGTTGAAACATAATGTAAAATAACAATTATTTTAAACAATCAATATTAGTACGAATATTTAAATGTAAAGGTAATACATTTATATTATTTTACATACGTTAATAAAATAAGTAATACACAAAAAAGTGTATTTTTAACTTAATAATTCATATGCATATTTTAATCATAATTTTATGATAACATAGAAAAACGGAAAGTGAGATAAGGCCCGTGACTCAACGGCTAATTTCGTATGTATCAACCGCGAAAGTTGAAACATAATGCAAAATAACAACAGCCTTGCCCAGCTTGGCTGCAATAGAAAAATTACATTCTTCAACATACAATGACACTAATAGGTTGAAGGTCAAATGTGACTGAATCAGTTTGTTATTATTTCTTGATGTAAATGTGATAAGTCATTACTTCACCCAAGATTCTGATTCAATCAATGTAACAATTAAAAAAATCGTTGATGAGTCACAGTCTATAAATAAAAACAATAACTGATTACCTGGTTTGTTTTTTGATTCGAGTGTGTACCATTTGTTCTTGGGTCTTTCATATATTTCTAGACTGTTCAGAGGGATTTTGACACGGCCAAGAAATTCATCAACAAAGCTGTGGTGATAAGCCGTCAGTACTAACTCGGCTGTATTTCCCTGATCAGGTATTGGTCTGTAAAAATTATAATTACATTATGAGGCGTTATTTATGTGGGAAATAACTTACAGTTCACATTCCTCTCTCCATTCCACTGAAGGTGATGCATTCTTTTTAACTGATGTTTGATATTTAGTTTTCCCAAGCCCAATAGTAACGAAGCAGTCATTTGTGTTGTTTTTGCCTTTGGTCAATAGATCTGCGCCTCTAATAACTAAAAACAACAAAAGGAAAATATTTATTAAATCAAATATAAACAATATTAAGGTCACAAACTCACCAGTTACGTTTACATGAGTAGGCATCCACATTTTCGCAAATCGTATTGTTAATTAGTTCCAACCGTGAAGGAATGTCTAGTGAAATTACGATTAATTAGGAGATAACGCGTTAGAACAAAGATTTCACTGATCGCACTATCACAATTGTAAATAAGTCCAGTTTTACGTCCGTTACGTTGATCGAGCCCAATCGAATGCAGAAACATTTAAGTGGATCACAGGCAAATAACTGTTTTGGTGGCTCTTCTCATTTTTTTTAGGTTATTCTACCTGTAATATTCACAGATGACGTTCAACCAAATTACCGTCACTCACGATCGAAAATCGGAACGCATAGAAAGTTCTCAGACGCACACCGCACACCATTGACAGTTCAGTCACGTAAAATTCCTATGTTTTCATTTACCTTATCGTCCGTGTTTTATGTGTATGATTTGACATATGATAGATAAGAAATTTGTCAGAACTAAACCTTAATTAAACTTAAAATCGTACACAAATGTCACGTGACCGTTTTTGATTGAATTCGATTCATTTCGCGCACCGTGGCGCAAACCTTTCTACGGAATGCGACCGTGTCGTCATTCCCACGTAGATGGTTGGGTTGTTATTGTTTCGTGGAGGGAGATGATGTGATTTGAATCTAGAGAAAACCTGACTGAAACAATACTAGACAAAGAACTTTCCGACTGTCTTGAAAATTTGGACAAAACGCTTCCTTGGAACGGGCTGTGAAAGTTGATTTAGATCAAATAATAAGTTGATTATTAGTATTCACTTCTAACTTCTGAAATTTTGTCATTTTCAAATTTCTTTTAGAATCAATTTGTGCCTAAATGAATATTTTATATTAATTAGCACATTGTTTCAAGGTGACAAATTGTCGTCAATTTTTATAGCCCTCGCTTGAAAATAAGTTTCAAAATTTGTCATTTTTCTATAGAACATTGTCATAATCATTGGTAATTATTAAACCTTTCAAATTAGAAGAAAGAAGACAATTTCGTCTTCAAAATACTTCAAAGTAGATTTTGAAAATTAATTTAGATCAAATAATAAGTTGATTATTAGTATTCACTTCCAACTTCTGAAATTTTGTCATTTTCAAATTTATTTTAGAAGGAATTTGTGTCTAAATGAAAATTTTATGTTAATTAGCACAGTGTTTCAAGTTGACAAATTGCCGTCAATTTCTATAGTCCTCTCTTGATAACACGTTCTAAATTTTGTCATTTTTCTATAGAACATTGTCATAATCATTGGTAATTATTAAATCCTTCAAATTAGAAGGAAGAAGACAATTTCGACTTCAAAACACTTCAAAATTAATTTAGGTCAAATAATAAGTTGATTATTGGTATTTATTTCCACCTTTTGAAATTTTGTCATTTTCAAATTTATTTTAGAAGGAATTTGTGCCTAAATGAAAATTTTATTTTAATTAGCTCAGTGTTTCAAGTTGACAAATTGCCGTCAATTTTTATAGTCCTCGCTTGAAAATAAGTTTCAAAATTTGTCACTTTTCTATAGAACATTATCATAATTATTGGTAATTATTAAACCTTTCAAATTAGAAGAAAGAAGACAATTTCGTCTTCAAAACACTTTAAAATAGGTTTTGAAAATTAATTTAGATCAAATAATACGTTGATTATTGGTATTCATTTCCAACTTTTGTAATTTTGTCATTTTCAACTTTATTTTAGAAACAATTTGTGCCTAAATGAAAATTTTATATTAATTAGCTCTGTGTTTCAAGTTACCGTGAATTTTTATACTCCTCGCTTGAAAACACGTTCCAAAATTTGTCACTTTTCTATAGAACATTATCATAATCATTGGTAATTATTAAACCTTTCAAATTAAAAGAAAGAAGACCATTTCGTGTTAAACACACTTCAAAATAGGTTTTGAAAATTAATTTAGATCAAACATATTGATTATTGGCTTTCATTTCCAATATCTGAAATTTTGTCATTTGCAAATTTCTTTTAGAATCAATTTGTATCTAAATAAAAATTTTATGTTGTTATCAATTTTTGTGGTCCTCATTTGAAAAAACATTCCAAATTTTTTAATTATTTTCCTGCAAAACATTAAACCTTTACAATTTGGAACAAAAAAGATCTTTTTGTCTTCAAAATTTGAACAAAATGTTTCTTTGGAATTAATTTAAATTGATTCGGCTTCAATTTAAATTGTTAAAATTTTGCAATAATTTATAATTCCTTTAGAAATAATTTGCATTTATATGAATATTTTACATTCATAAGATGTTTTGCATTGCGTTGAATTTTTATATCAACTTTTGTGGCCCTCATTTAATTTACCATCAATTCCTAAAACATTCATGACTAGCTTGTCATTAACTTATCTACAGAATGATATCATAATCTCTGGTTATTGTTAAACCTTTACAACTATTGTTATTATCAATATATTGATAACTGTGACTAATATGCAAGGTAATTTTTTGTTTAACATTAACGTCTTCTGTGATTATTATGTTCCACGGATATTTATATACAAGTTTATGCGAGTTGGATGATTTATACAATTGTAGATAATAATTATATTGATAAGTAATTTCATCTAAGTAACATAGACGTTTCAGTTTGGAATAAACAGTATTTTTATATTTCTTGTTAACTTAGGCATTTACTTGACAAATACAATAAGTTTTTAAGTTAAATTACATCGATTTTTGTATTTTTTGTTAAAAGGTTGGTTGGTATTTTAAAGGTATACTATTCTTCGTGAAGGGTGAACGTAAACAAATAAAACACAATATTCTGAATATATGATTTTTATTTATGAAAGTCTCTGTACCCATAAACTCTTCTTAAACTATACTTTGAAAACTGACAACAATCAAACACAAAATGGCATCAACAAATAGTCCTAAATAAAATATTAAACAAATATAACAAAAAATATTTTTTTGGAAATTAAATTACTCTGTCCAAAAAATACGTTATTAAAACTATCAAACTTCAAACAACATTCCAATTAAAATATATATTTTTTTAAAAAGTCGAAAATATGAATGTATGTATTTTTAGTCATTTACTGCTTTTTATATACAAAAAATAAGTGGTCTGATATTAGCTTATATATTTTAAAAGTATTCTATAATACCAAACACTACAGAAACACTCAATAAATATACCTTACACTAATTTTTCAAGTTTCTCACATAATAATATGTACGCTCGTAAACGTTCATACAATATCTACTGCATACATATACTTATGATTGAACAAAATAAGGTATGTTTTTTATAATACAAAAAATGAATAAATGATAACTTAACTCTAAAACCATATTTATTAATATCAATACAATAATAGAAAATACAATGCTTATTATTAAGTTGTCACAGCCTAATTATATTTTACTGTATTTATATTTCAAATTTATGATCCCAGTAACAAAAAATCTCGTGCCATGTATTAATTTTGAGTGGAAATCGACGAATTTTGGGCTAGGCTGCACGTTATACTTTAAACATTAAAATTCAGAAAAGCCTTTCCAGTGTCCCAAGTCGATTGAATCAGAAGCAACTATTTTGTTTGGTTGAATCGAAAAAAATCTATTATATAAATATAATCTATGTATCACTCGGCGTATTAGGCAGTGTTCGAATTGTATTGTGGCTTGCCACTGGATTTGCTGTCAATATTTTGGTGTTTGGTTTGCGTTAACAGTGTCTTAAACCTAAAATCACATAGTCAAATGTTAAAACGGATAAATGCACAAATGGTTTACCGAACAAAAAATCCATTTGTAACGGTTGTAGGCACTCGTGTGGACGTTTAAACCAAAATGTACATTTTTTAATGTTCCTGTAAAAAAGAGAAGTACTTGAGGTAGCATCATTTTGTGTTTTATTCGTATTTAACCCAAAACGCGAGGACTTCTCCGGAGAATTTGTTACTGGGATAATAAATTGAGGGTAGATGTCATGTGCGATTGTTTCTTTTAAAATCCTTAATTTGACGTTAACAGGTTACTGTATTAAAACAAAATAAAATAAATGGTGTCGAGACCAATGGGTAAGTTTGGGAAAGACACACATTGACGTTTTTTTTTTCAACAAAAATTTCTTTGGTATTATCTATTTAAAGAATGTAGGTCTAAATGAGATCAGAACAATTTTTATCAACTTTAAATTTATATCGTTTCCAATGTGAATTCTTCCCACTCTAAAAACATCCAAAGAACGTTATAAACGTTGACGACACACAATAAGTAGACAATGTACGTAACGTTCCTTGAATTAGTCAATTTTCCAGGATAACATGTTCGAACCCTCCCTTGAATTTTGCAGGAATTCAAGAGAAATGAAGCCGTTCAACTAAAATTATCAAAGAATATATATAATATATATGTGATGAATAGTACACGCTATATAAACACAAAATAAAAACAAATAAAACATCCCATTCAGTCTAGATGGGAATAAAATTAGATTCAGTACTACATAAGACATAAGCGTATTATATAAAAACTTATATGCTAAAGTAAAAAAACTCTGTCGCACTTCACAAATCGAATAGAAAGCAAAAATGATCGATTACTCGATGCCGCGGGCCCCATCGATTGGCATGGTGTGCAAAACCTCGTCTAAAAGCTGCAACGCCCGGTGAAGATGCACCTCTATCCAGCAGGGAGTCTGCTTAATCGACTGTCGATGATAGTCTGGTCCCCAGCCCTTCACGAAGCTCAATCGCAGTATGCACAGTCTCCTTAAATCGTCCACACCAATGCCGGTCGATGCGGATAGACCTGATGTGACAAACACAATTGTTCATAAAGGCACAGATTCACACAGCCTTCAAATGAAATGTGAATTAATGGGGTACTTACTGATGGCGGGAGCAATTCCTCCAACTGAGTGCGGTCCAGGAATGTGCCCGGCGACGGCAGCAGCCTGAGCCGCGGCGGCCGCTTGGGCAGTTGCTGCCTGTGATGTCATTTGGTGGTGACATTGTCGTAAATCGAAAACCTACACAAATTAAACTGTGTCATATTTGTCTCTTCTGTTAAAACACAGGTGACTATCAACGGAGTAGAAATTTAACAATAATGTTGATATTTTATTTGTTTGTGTGAAACAGAAAAATAGAAATAAAAAATAGATGATGGCATTTGGCAATTTTGTGGTGAAATTTTCAGAGATAGAGACTTTTTACAATCTCACTGTATATTCTATTGCTTTGGAAAAAGGGAAGAACATAGATAAATATAATACAGAAGATCTGTTGCTCAATATTTCAGCTATTGAACGTGAAAGCCTCAAGAGAAGAAAATCAAAAATACAGGGTGATTCAACGATGTTATTCTGAAATTAGATAAAGAACTAAAAGGTACATCAAAAGTTTCAGATTGAAATTTCGTTTAGTTTTTTGTAAACCTCTGAGAATTGATTATTGGAATTACCCTGAATATTCCATTTACATTTTATTAAAAAAAAAAAAATTTGTATTTTAGCTTCTTGTTTGTGAAAGAGAAGAATAAATTTAAAACACGAAAGTTCATTCGTCTATGAATTTTAGTAATAAAAAGGACAAACACTTCAAAACAAAATTATATTTAACAAAAAAAGTGTTTATCAATAAAAATTGATCAGTTAGACATTATATTTTTTATTAATTAAATTCCCTGTAAACCTCTAAGAATCAGTTAGGGGAATTATCCTGAATATGCTGTTTATATTTCATAAAAAAAATTATATTTTTTGTATAAAATCAGCTATATTATTATTAAAATTTTATTTCTCATACAAAATAATTACATAAATTTGTTTTTTAAACAATTTGTATCTAGCTTCTTGTTTGTGAAAGAGAAGAATAAATTTAAAACTCGAAAGTTCATTCACTTATGAATTTTAGTAACAAAAAGGACAAACTTGAAAACAAAATTATATTTAACAAAAAAAAGTGTTTATTAATAAAAATTTATTAGTTAGAAATTATATCTTTTATTAATTTAGTTCTCTGTAAACCTCTCAGAATCAGTTAGGGGAATTATCCTGAATATTCCATTTATATTTTATAAAAAAATTATATTTTTTTTTATAAAATCAGCTATATTATTATTAAAATTTTATTTCTCATACAAAATAATTACATAAATTTGTTTTTTAAACGTTTGTGAAACAATTTGTATTTTAATTTCTTGTTTGTGAAAGAGAAGAATAAATTTAAAACACGAAAGTTCATTCATTCATTATGAATTTTAGTAACAAAAAGAACAAATACTTGAAAACAAAATTATATTTAACAAAAAAAGTGTTCATTAATAAAAATTTATCAGTTGGAAATTGTATTTTTTATTAATTAAGTTCCCTATAAACCTCTAAGAATCAGTTAGGGGAATAACCCTGAATATTCCATTTATATTTTATAAAAAATTATATTTTTTGTATAAAAGCTATATTACTATTAAAATAATTATATAAATTTGTTTTTTAAATTTTTTTGAAACAATTTATACTTCAGGTTTGCCAAGGAGGAGAATAAATTTAAAACACGAAAATTCCTTCATTCATTAAATTTAGTAACAAAATGGACAAAATTATATTTTACAAAATTCTATCATTTAGAAACTATATATTTTAGATTTAAGATTAGAGTAAATTTTTGTTTACTCACACTGATGTCAAAGAAGAAAATAAACTCAGGATGAACAACAAATTTATAAAATCAACACTTACGTATGTAGATGAGTATTCTCAGAGACAATTATATCTCATTAAAAACATTGTTACATTGATATCACCACCATAATATTTAAACACAATCTTTTTATATAGGTTACACTGAAGGACTATTAATTTATATTAAGTAGTCTCATGTTTAGAGTAAAAAGTGTCCTTGCACTTGATGGTACTCACCTTGATGTAAGCAGCCGGATAAATTTTGTGTACTGCATCTCCGGGTTGCCGTCCAGCTTCCCTGTCCAGATAGTAGCTCTGAACGAATACTGAATGGTCACTCAGACATCGCAGCCACACATCACCCTCTCCCTGCAAGTCTAGCTGCACACCTTTCCCGATGTGCAGCCGGGCCCTCTCGCTCTGGTCGGTCCGGTGCACGTTGCTCAAGGCGCCGAGACAAAATCGATTGCCGCCCGACGGATCCACGTAGCCGTCGATCGTCACGTTCGGACAGTTCGATGGCACCTTGAACGTCTCACCCACTTGGGTGTCCAGCTCGAAGTAAGCCACGGAGCACCAGTATTCGGGGGCGGGCTGCGTCGACAGCAGGCCGCCTGCAATGTTCACCTCCGTGCTCATCTGGTTCGTGGCCGCCGAGTGGTTGCTCCCTGGAAACAGACACACGCATGTTATGCAGTTCCGGTACTCGGTGTTAAAATCGTCGCTGGCTTTACATTATTTTATTATATTCAGTTGCACGTCGTTCTATAAATAGAATTATTAATATTATTAAGCTGTTCTGTCTGTTGGTGCAATTTTAGCCACTTGCTGTTCCTTTCTTTTGAGGGCACCAATTGCCACTGATAAAAATGACACGTGCGTATAGAGGATGCAACCAAAACTACTACTGAGTGTGTCAACTTACAATAATTGTTGTGGTGGACCCTCTGTTCGGGTGGCTGCATCGACTGGGTGTAGGTCAGGGTGTTCGAACCTGTCCAAGTACCGCCAGCTCCGGTGAACGTCTGTCCCATCGTGGCCGTAGGCTGACTGCCCGACACGGAACCATTGTTCGTGGCCACACTCGGATTCGGCGAGTTGTTGAAGCCGTTTTGCTGCATGTGAGGCGACACAGGAGAGTTGTTGCCTGCATAAACACCACGGTGTTACCCTCATATAAAACATCAACATCAACTCACACTCACCAATATTCTGAGGCATTGCGTCGGGTGTAGGTCTGTCCTGAACGCCCGGATTCTGGGCGGCGTTGTAGAACTGGGCTTGGTTGTTGTGTGTGGGTGGCGCCACGTGCAGGGGTGTTCCCGTGTTCGTCTGCTGGTTACTCATGCCGGTTTGCACGCTATTTTGATTATTGTGACCTGAAATTGGGCACATCTAAAGCTCGTCCAGGTTCACTATGGTGCTGCATTTAATCGCTGGTTACTCAACTAAAATACACTACGAAGTCCCACTGGCGAAACTTAGGTCTGACATTCGATACGCAACCGACTGATTCGATTGATTTCGAAGAATCGTATTTATACTGACATTCGATATACTTATAATAACAAAATTATAAATGTATTCGTGTGTTATGACCGTTGTATCGTATCAGTGGGATCAAACTAAAAAATACAAAATAAATCTTACAAGGCAAATGAATATGTGGCAACCAATTTGATCTTGAACATGCTTCTGGTCCCCCCTCAATTTTTGGTACAGTAGGTGGTCCCAAGACTGCTCTATTTGTTGTATTATATATTCCCGGATCACCTACCACAACAACGAGAAAAAAACATGCATAACTCAAAGTTTCGAAAAATTAAGCGAAAAATTGACCAATGATACACAACAAATCGTACACAAAAGCTCATAAATAAAGTTTTCACGTTCTGTATTTTGCATTTCAATAAAGAAATTCGTGATTTAATGCAATAATTTATCTTTGTTTTTTAAACACTCAGCTGGATTAGGAACAGAGGTCAAAAATACTCCTAGTATCATATTAGTGGTTCTTCTAATTTATTTAGGTGTCAGAAGAGGTAAGTGAGAAAAATTGGCAATTCTCTCCTTGTACGCAACGCAAATGGGTCTTTTACAGATCGTATTGTTACATGTGATAAAAAATGGTTGATTACGACAATTTTTTGTCAGTCTGGACAACGGGTTGAAGGTGAATATGAACTTCTTGAGACAATTGAAAAGATGTTCTGCTTTTTCCTGAAAAAGCAAGATCAAAAGTCGACTTGGAGACTCAAATGAAGGTTCGAAATGTTAAATAGAAAGTTCTACTTTATCCAACAAAAAGAACAAAATTGAAAACAAAATTATATTTAACAAAAAAGTGTTTATTAATAAAAATTTGTCAGCTAGAAATTATATTTTTTATTAATTTAGTTCTTTGTAAACCTCTAAGAATTAGTTAGGGGAATTACCATGAATATTTCATTTATATTTTATAAAAAAGATGTATTTTTATATAAAATCAGCTATATTATTATTAAAACTTTAATTTTTTATACAAAATAATTACTAAAACTTGTTTTTTAAACGTTTTTGAAACAATTTATATTTCAGCTTCAGGCAAAGGAGACGAAAATTCATTCATTAATTTTAGTTCTACTTTATCCACCATATAGTCCAGATATTTCTCCATATGAATATTATTTATTTTTCCGTTGCCCAACTTCTTTTCATAGGGAAAGGTAAAAATTGAGTTCAATCTTTTCTTCAGTCCCAAGAACTTTTTTTCTTGGCATGATTTTACTTGTGGAACGTTGGCAAAAACTTATTATTTTACAGATAGTTAAACATTAAAAACGTTACTTTATTCCGGTTATATGTATTGTTTAATTATTTGTAGAATAAATTAAATTAAATAAAGCTATTAAAATTAATTAAAATATTAATATTATATTTACCTTGTTAAATAAACAAATTATTGCGTATAAATCATTAACTTTTTTGAAATGCAATATACCAATGAATCTAATGAATAATATTTCACTGTCACACTTCAAAAAATTATTACAGCAATTATAAATAATAAATTTAAACATAGAGGTACAAAGTTATTATATTTGAATAAATAAAATAGTTGTAGTGTTTGTGTGACGGTCTCTTCTTTATACAGGGTGATTCAACTAACTTATTCATTACAAGTTTATGGAAAACAGGAAATTTTTCTAAGAATTATAACTTGACTGAACACCAATCGAAAATTTTTTTAATGTTGAATTTAATTATGTTAAAAAATACATGGTGTTCCACTGAAAATAATACAATATATAATAATATACAGGGTGTTCTATTGAAAATAAGTTGAATGAATTACGAAAGTAGTTCAGGTCAAGTTGTAATTGTTATAAAAATTACAAATCAATACCTTTTCCATTCTCCACAGACTTCTAATGAGATAAGTAAGGTGAATCACCCTATATGAAGCTTTTTGTCTATTGTAACATTGAATAATAATTTTTACATAATAAATGGTAAAATAATAAATATAATATTAAATTACAAATGAGGAACGTTCATTCAGTACCACACATCTTCAAAACTAAAAATTCTTTTGATAATTGTTTTGTATTTTCTTAATTTTTCATTCTTAATGACAACAATAAACGATAGTTATTTCATCTTATTTCATTTATAAAAAGCACTATTTTGTCAAATGAATTTGTTGACGAAAACTATTTTTTAAAACTAAAACTATAATTTTTAATCAGTACATCAGAAATAAAAAATCACAATATATCATTATATTTAAACAAAACCAGATACTAAGTTAATTTTCTTTAGTATTAGTATGTAATGTATTTTTTTGATGATTTTTGGCCTCTGAGTAGATTTTCGAATAAACTTCGAATGTGAGTTTTGAATGAACCTCCTTCCGTTACCAAGTCACATCTTGTACCTCAGTTTATCCACTACAAAAGGTGTGAAACCTTTTAAACGTCTCAACCTACATCAAAGAAAAAAAACATAAGTAAAACCATCAACAAATAAGCCACTTACTCGGCGGTGAGGGATGTAACGCTGTAAGAGGAAAGTTTTGTTGTGGCGGGTGGTGCTGTATGGTCTGTGACACCCCCATCCCCAACTCCCCGTCCACATCCATGCTGCTGCCCGGCACCGGCCCAGCCGTATACTCATCCTTAACCATCCTCGGCGTACCGGCCTGTAAAGTCAGTCCAGACAAATCGATGCCCGGCGACACCACCCTCTCGTAATGGTACGGATTCACGCATACTGAGTCGCACTTCAGGTCGAACGCGAACTGACAGTATTTTACGTGTTTTAGTTCGTTCTTGTGGAGGTCGGGCCAGCGCCATATCCTCGCGTAAATCACGTGAGGGAAACCCTTGCGACCGGCCACCTGCAGACGTCCGTCCAAGGTGCGTTGTATGGTAACGCATTTGCTTTGGTGGGCGCCACTTGTCGTTATGGCAGTAATCAGCGAGTCCAATTCGTCGCGTTTCTCTTTCAGCTTCTTGACGAGGGACTCGATCGCTCGTTTAGCGAAGCCCTCACTCTCGCCACCTTGCCGGTGGCACATCAAACTGTGGACTATGCTCAAGCATGCGTCAGCCGATGAGGGAGCGTTTGCCGATAAGCCAGACATTTCTCGACCTGTGAACAAATTGGGGGTTTACGTTGAAATTTTGCAGGATGATTGCAAGCACTTACAAGCAGCCAAAGCGACAAGTTACAACTATACATTATTAGTATGAGGGAAACCAACTTGAGGGATCTTGGTGGTTGTCATTGTGAGGCCACAGCAGCCACCTGAATATGTTGGTTGCCCTTACACTATTTCTTATCTTCAGGTACCACTTCTTAACTGATGCATTGTGTGAACAAGCTAATGGAAAGTGTTGACTAACTAAATACTAATTCTTAAGTATTGAGTTGCTTAGGCTGAATAATTGATTGAACATTATTCGTGTGAGGGAAAGTATTATGCTGTAGGTGGTGTTTTGGTTGCCCTTACAGTGTTTATTATCTTCTTCAGGTATCACGTCCTAAACTGGAACATTTTGTGGACCTTTTAATGAAGAGTAATGTCTAATTGGATGCTACGTACTAAGTTGTTGAGACTACTGAGTATTACAAACACAGAATATTGGAGACAAATCATACCTAATCAATATTAGGATTGCCTGTTGACAACTTAACAATTAATGGTTGATTCTGGCACAGTCATGTCCTCAATTTCATCAAAAGGCAGTTATTTATGTTAACCCATATGTTAATGACGGATGGAATTCATGTACCACGTTATGAACAGATTCTAATCAAAATATAAGTATTACAATGGTGGCCAATATTGAAAATTAAGAATTAAGAGTGCTCTCGAAAAATGGGTTAAAGTGTTAATAAAAAAATACTCAATTGAAAAAACAATGATAAAATGTCTTAGCAAAATAATTTCTTTTATAGACAAATAAATTGGAAGAATTAGTAAATGAATTCCTTGTTTTCTAGGCAAATAAAAAATGAATGAATTGTCTCCATTAAAACACCAAAAACCATCAAATTTGGATTCAATTTAAGTAGAAATTATTTTGATTTAGGAACAAAATGAATAATTGTAGAAATAATAATAAATAATTAAATTGACTAAAGGTGTGTAATTCCTAATTAACATTAAATAATGATGTATGCTATTTCTCTGACCACCACAAGTAAAAAGCAATACAATAAGAAGTCATAGTAAGCTTATAAAATATGATTAGTTAATATGAAATTTCTGAACTCATGTCCTTGTTCACTATTGTGAATATAATGGGCAAAATTAATTAAATGTCAGTATGGGTTAGCTGGTAATAATTAAATCTGCAAATCTACAATAAGAATTAATGGTCAGCATGTAATAAATTTATTAATTTATGTTTGTTAATATTTCATTCATTGCGAATGTTTTTGTATACATTGTATTTATAAGAAATATGTTCATATATTATTTTACCAAGAGTTCATTAATTTTACATACTAACTATTAATTAATTTTCTAGTTTTTTATATTTAGTGGCCCTTTATTACTTTCATTTAACTGACTTTACCTATTAATTATTTTATCTGACCATTTATAAAACAGTCCATAAAACTGAAATGGTAAAGTAATAAAACTGGCATGTGTGGACTATAAAATTATGATGGTTTCAACAATATAGTGTAACTTTCAATTATTGAATTATATTTTGCTAAATAATCAGATATATTTAATTAGAATTTTTGTTTCTAGTTCACCCAATATTAATGTTTTTGCACCAAACTAAAATATGTTTTGTCTGACTGATTATTGTAACATAAATGTATCAAATTTCTTCACAAATTTAATTTACCAATAAGAAAGACCTATCACATTAAAAAACAACAACAAAAGTGTTTGTATTTATGGAATTATCTTAATTGCTTCAAGATTAAGGCAAATGTTTTAGAACCAGTTGTTTAAATCGAAAGATTATTGTTTCAAAAATAAAACCACTAGAATTCTAGAATACGTTCAATAAAACCACCCATATTTTTATCAAATTGTAAACACAACCAATGTAAAAATAAAATCTTGTTACTTATATACTTCACTTAATTTTGTTTACTGCGCATGATGACGTATTTGAATATAAATAGGTGGAACAATTATTATATTACTGAAGAATTCAATAATTTTTTTACAATATACAATACATAATATATAAATTAGGTATTGATTTAATATTATTTTCTAACATATTTTTTAAATTTTTCTAATTTATTTCCACAATAGGATTAAACAAAAAAATACTTAAACAAGCCCGAATGTTTCTAATTACAACAATTAAAGGAGGAGGACTTAATCAATATTTTAAATCGACATTGGCATCGATTTTCTATTTGTTTCGACGTCCCTGATAAAAATCAGCTTGTATCGAGACTGAAATTCAATTATTTGGCAGCGATCACCGAAACATTTTTATTGCGGACTAAAAACCCGTTGGCACTACAATCTATTCTTGAGGTATATTCTATCAAAGTTTCTGCACTAATTTAAATCCAATTTTACACCGATTTAAATCGTAGACATCTGTAAGCAATCTGAAAATCTTTCATTGAGAGTTGGCTATTAAAGATGCATGCCAAATGTAGGGACCACTTCAAATATTATGTTTTATATGTAAATACTCGAATATTTTATTGTATTTTGAAGTTCTACTACTAATTGTAATAGGATTTAGTTCAATATGACAAAGTGCCACAGTAAAATCCCATCATAAAACTCTGTACCTGGACACAGAATTTTGAAGCCAAATGTGGGACCCACTTGAAAAAATACGCTTTGTGTGTAAATACTCAAATAGTCATTCAATTTCAAATTCGATAATCATAAAACGCTGTACCTGGACACAAATCGAATAATTCCAACATCAATCATCAACTTTCAATGACTAAAAAAATTAATCAGCAGTGTTTTCACCTTAACTGCTAAAACATCAACACCCAATGCTTATACTGTTTGATTTATTAATTATTTTGTTATTATATGAAGTGATTTAAGTGATTTATTCAGTAATAAATAAATCTACACCACTAGTAATAATCGTTAGAGACGTTTATTGTATTTCAATTATGCTGGACCTAAGAATCCAATTTAAAAATGCCTTCTAATAATTTTCCTTTGCTTTTTATGGGTACCCTACTCTAATTTTTTTATTATATAAATTAACAGGAAATCTTTTGATTCCCATTTTAGTACTTCAGTACAACTTAGTTTATTTATCTTTTAAATAATGAAATGGAATTTGATTTTTTTTCATTTGTATGTATGATCATTCTATTGTATTATAATGAGATATCAATATTAACAGTACCAGAAATCCTATTACAACCTTGAAAACACAGAAATTACGATAGTGTATTAAATTATAAGTGAAATTTGTAATAGTACTAAATTGATATGGTAAACAATTAGGAAAATTATATCTAATGATCTCTATCATCTATTTTAACCAAATTAAGAACATTTTTATACAGAACATAAGTGAAATTTGTAATAATACTAAATTGATATGGTAAACAATTAGGAAAATTATATCTAATGGTCTCTATCATCTATTTTAACCAAATTAAGAACATTTTTATACACATATTGAGTTGTTTCAGCTAGTTTCATACACAATAAAGAAAAACTTACACAATTGTCCTGACAATTTCAGATAATATCAAAGAAAATTGGTCTTAACATGTAAAAAATTTTCTATACAACTGAAAAACCTTTATACTTGAATGTTACTTTCCAAAAAATTAACAACTTTCAAGCTAATATACAGTGTGGCCCATATGGCCCTCATAAAATTTGTATTCTGACAATTTTTTTCAATTGTAAAGTATGTGTAGTTATAGACAAATTGTCTCGTTTTTTTGGCCCAAAACCAAAATCTACAGAGTAACTTTTTAGGCATGAAAATTGAAGAAATCACATTAGCCTATTTTTTATAGCTAATCTAACACACCACTGGATTAAGCACACCCCGAAATGGGTATATACCAATTTTCATTAAAAAATTATGTATAATTTTGGGCGACACTGTATATTTTAAAGTTTTATTAATATTTATCTGTTAATTTTCAATATTACACAAAAACGTACTAAATATAAGCATAGAAATGCAATATGAAAATCAAAGGAATACATTTGTTCGTACAGTGTTTCACATTTACAAAATTGACAATTAGAGCCTCCAGTTCATTCGTAGTGTATAAAATACTTACTTAAAAATATAATACTATTTAACAAACAAATGAGAAATTATCCAATAAAAATTTTAGGTTAGGTACGAATTTTTGTAGTCACATATAAATATTGTAATATTGTACAATGTTGTGCAAATAAAAGCAAAACAGAGATTTTATTAATTGTTAAATGTCAGCGCTACTGTGGTATTCACACACCACCTACTTTATGTAAAAATTCAACTTTTTAACATGAAAAAAGTCCTATTTTAACTATGAAAGCATGTATTTATTACGAATGATTCATGAGTAACAAACAAGACCGACATTACTAATGTTTCAGATCCACAACAAAACTTCTCAACTCGCCCTGCAAATACACATTATTTCCCTTAATCGTCGGTAATGTTAGAGCGGTTATGTTATCGTTCGGATCCAAACATAAACAATGTGCATACCAAGTGCAGAACTAAGCTACAAAAATATTTGAACAAAAACGCTAAAAGCAAGAAAATGTAGTATGTTACTTCATACCTTGAATGTTTTCTGTTTTGACATAACCTTAATTTGGATCATTCATTAAAACAGTCCTAAAATCGTAAAATTAGTGTTATTCACATCCGACATTTTTTGCAAACAATCACAATTATATAAAATTATTATAAACCATTATTTGATACATTCCCCCCACCGTCAAATGTCACTATCAAATCAATAATAGAAGTTTATTTATATAATTAAATATTCACCTTCTTGCGGAGTCGTGTTCGTGTATGCATGGGCACCAGCCGATATTCCTACCATTATGGATATTTTAAACAAAACAATAATTTACACAAAGTTACTTGCGCCAAATTTTTAGCTTGGGTCCACAGTCAAATACTTCAACACTATACTAAGGTATACACACACAACCATCTGAACGGACTACGTAGTGAATGCACGAAATGTCGAACGCTCGAAATGTCCGATACGCGAAACGGAAATATGCGAGGGCTTCCGAGTCGATGTCACATGTGCGCGGCGGTAACTCATGCGCATGCTCATCGATGAACGTGCAGCTGAGACGGCCTACGGGAATTTAATTTTCAAATCATTTAACATTAACCTCCAGTTATTCATATTCAGGGATCGAATATTATAAATAATGACACGTTCACTTTGCAGCAAAATTTCAATTGGTACATAAATATTAACTAATTAATTAATTAATATTATTATTAATTTTTAGGTGTAAATGAATATTTTACAATAAAAAATGTATGAAATACCAAGTATTTTATATATTTTAATTTTAAGAGGCATTCGAAGTAATATGAACAACAGGTTTTCTATGGATCAATCCATAGATAATATATCAAACAGTCGTAACATGCATGTTATCCTCACAGGAGTAATTTAAAACAGTAAATGTGTCAAAGATATCACTGAAAGTTTATATTCACAACTTAAAATTATAATTCTAATGTATTAAACATATTTAACAAGCATTGAAGATCTTAATTAAATAGTGGAAATTAAAAAAATGTAAATGTGACAAAGACATCATGGGTGTAAAGTGAATGAATATGGACATTAATTAAAACTATTTAATTTTTAGAAAGAATTTGAATGTTATATTATTATGATGATGTGAAAGCCTTAATTTATTTAAATAATGAAAAATAAAATATGTAACTAAAAAACTTCATCTATTACCAAATAGGTGAATAAACAGTTTACCCTTAACAAAGTTTGTTATTTAATGTAATAGTTCTAGTTAGATTTATTTATAAACTTAGTATTACTGTTCATAGGTAATTATCCAAAATGGAAATAATAAATATTTTAATAGCTTATCATACTTTTTTGTTATTCATATTAAAGGAGTTTTATTGAGATTGATTATTATAAGTGGTTGGTTAAACATAGAGAACAGTATTACAGTTTATCAATTATATAATAGTACTCTTACTATTACAACCATGGTGGGTTAAAATTGAAGCTGCAAAAAAGTAGTAACAGAAAATGTGAAAATAATTGATTTTATTTTGAAAGTATTTGTTTTGTTTATTAATAATTAATAACGCTGAAACACCTAAATTTTAGACCTATATTGTCGTAATATATTATGGTTAGAGCTCATTTAACAAATAATTATGCTTAAGTGCTATTTGATCCAGGATGTGAAATAAATTTTGGTTAAATTAAATTATTTGTTAAAGTTGATGTGCAAACTTAGTTTGATCATAAATTGATTGAATTTTTTATACATTAATTAAATCGTTGGATATTAAAAAAACATTTCATTTAAGTTTGTAGATAGTATACCTAATGTAGTTGAAATAATTAAAAATAGAAATTAGATAGATAATTTAAGCACTATGTAGGATAGTATTTATGAAAAATATCAGTAAAATAATGTATACTAAATTTATAAACAATTCAACTAACATACTAAAATATTTCAAATTTGTAATAATGTTTGGTATAAGATAATATTAAACAAACACTCTAAAATATCACATTTAATATTAGGTTCAAACAAATGAAATGTAAGAAGTCGGAAAGAAAGTTGTGTAAATAAGGCATAAATGTATTTCCAGAAATTCTTGTTGTTCTTTTTGTTTTTATTATTTTTTTAAAAAAGTATATATTATCTATTAATGTAGTCCATTTTAAATCCTAAGAAGATTACAATATCTGGTTGTCGATGAATAGAAGTATACAATGAAAAACTTTTAATTTTGCTGTCACTTTTTACTGACATCAAAACAAGTTCACTAATTAATACTGATTAATCTGTCATATATCATTTCCTGAAATTATACCTCAAATCTTCAGATCAATGTTTATTTCTTAGTAATCAATGATATGGATAAAAAAGTAATATTTAATTACTTGTTTTCAATATTTAAATCTAAACTTCTTTTCCTGTAATAAACATTATTTAATAAATTTCACACATATGTAAAACTTACTAGGAAATATAATCATTTATAGATTTTTAACAGATACTTATTACAATTGTTTGTTTGAAATATAAAATATTTTTAGGTTAAGCTCTAATCGTCGGCCCGATGAAACCGCGTAGATCAAACATCACCCACAGTAGGTATTACTAATTCCCTTTAAACGCTCATGCTAAATGTTCCCAAATAACGGACGTCCCATCGTATATTTCGTGCTTGCCGAAGGTAGCCGACCGGTTCCGACCTTTCGAGCATTCGACATTTCAAGCATTCGTTATGTCCTCATCTGAACGTATATAAGAAATGGAAGAAAATGGGAATGAGTGACGTCATCACTAACACATTTTATCACTGCTCAGTTGTCACATTTATTTATTATTGGCGAATTTATTACGTTTTTACTTGAACAAAACCATAATGTTGATGTTTTACAGTTTTAGTCTCAGTGGTACACAATGCAATATAATTAGCAATAATTATTTAACGACTTCAGGCTTTATTTATAGCAGTTTTATCAGTTAAAAATTAATAGTCTGTTGAATTCTAATTTTTTGCATCAATGATATCAATAAATAGTAAAATAATAAAAAAAATTTATTTGTTTTTCAACCTTTGAATCTCAAATTACATAAATGACATTTAGGCTCGTTACATTGATTATTTTTTGAAATATAATCCTTTCTGTATCATGTTTATTTCCAATTAATTCATTGGTCACCTGAACTGAAGTTATATTTCTTGTTTGTGTACAAAACAAATTAAAATGTCACTTTTAAATGTTTAGGTTATGTTTAAGATGACGTATTTCATTCCCTTTCATTCTCCTTCAGGATTGTTCGTAATTTCGGCGTTATAGAGTGTGGAAATATATACTTTAAATCAGTAAACGTCAAAATGTTTCATGGAAAATAGGTCCGTACTTACCAATTTAGAACAACTTACTCACTACTCCTACTCGTGAACATAAATAATGTGATTAAAATTGTACCAAATAAATCGTCTCGTTTCATTTTAATGTAAAAACCGATTCTAATAATAGAACTTTTCGTTATAATCTTATGATCCAACCTTAGTACCACTTGTAATTACTTTATTATCAAAGTTGTGTCGGAATTCGGAAATGAGTAAGTACTGTTGAAATTTCTTAACATGTGTTATACAAACATTCAAGATAATTTAGTGGGCTGACTCAGATTTACATTAAACTAAATAATAACATTTATTCAGATTTTTATTTCAAAATTTCTACATACTTATTGGCCTAAAAGTAGTAATTGTATTATTATGACGTAAGTACATCTAAAATGTACCGCGATATTCAGTTGACGTTGGTGTCACTAATACTATAAAATCAAAACGTATTTAATAACTTAATAGTTACATGATAAATTAATCAGTTTGATCGCAGTATTTCACTGGAAAAATATTATTGGCATTACCAACCTCAAAAAACATTTAAAACTTTTTGATAACGTTACCATGGAAATGACCGAATAAACAACCATTAAATCCAAACCAGAACACACGAAAAAATCTTGTGCGTGCAGATGATGCAGAACTAATTGACGTGGCTCGTACCGATCGCATTAAAAATCCCTCAAGATGCGTTCATGCAGATCCTTGGTAAATATCCGGAGTGGGCCAGCAAAATCCGATTACGGCCCTGTCCGTTTCCTTACGTGGCTTCGCAAAAGTGGTCGTAAGTTTTTAAACGAAGCTATGTACGTTGTAGCTGATGCCGTTGTTAGTTAAATTACGAATAATTTCGTCAAATTTACAGATTTGAATTTGTGTAAGTTGTTTTTTTTTCGAAGTTTACGTTGCCAACGTAACGACCGTGCACCGGCAACGCCACCTTATATCAGATTTTGTTTCTGTCTTTCGCCAAGTTGATGTGTAAATAGGGTGTTTTGCTGTCAATTAATTAAATTTTCTTCGTGAATTAGTTAGATAAACTTGTAGTGTTATTGGTGTTTAAGTAATATAGTGTAAGAATTTCTATTAATTATTTTGAATAGATGCACATCTGTCAAAAACCGATAACAAAATTGGGGGAGGGTCATGATTGACCTTTTAATGAATTTTTTGCACAAGGGTTGAATATGGGTCACTGATAGTGTTTCTTTATAGTTTGTAGTGACCCCTTTGGACTGCCCAAGAGACATGCCAGCGGTTAGGGGAGATGGCATGCGTGGCTTGGCCGTTTTTATTTCTGATATAAGAAATTGTAAGTTGCCAAATTCTCAAATAATATTTCTATTAATTTTTACATTTATTTTCAGGCAAAAGTAAAGAGGCTGAAATCAAGCGAATAAACAAAGAATTAGCCAATATACGTAGTAAGTTTAAAGGGGACAAAACTCTAGATGGATACCAAAAGAAGAAATATGTCTGCAAACTTTTATTTATATTTTTGCTGGGACATGATATTGATTTTGGACATATGGAAGCAGTGAATTTGTTATCCTCAAACAAATACTCTGAGAAGCAAATAGTAAGTGATTATTGCTTATTTATTTATTACTCACTCTGAATTAATTTTATCATTACTCAAGGATTTTTAAAACATGAAGAGATAACACACTGCATTTTATTATTTGTCAACAAATCCTATATGAAATTGATATGTAACAGATGAGGCAGTTTCATTGGGTTATTTTTTAAACATATTTTATTACTGTTTCATTTAATTCAAATGTAAACATGTATTGTTTTGATTTCATTATTACAATTTCATTAGGTCACACTTTTATGACTCCATTCTTTTCAGTGAAAACACATTTTCATAAATTCATGTGATGCATTTAATGTTTAATAAAATCACAGGCGAAATAAAATATTTAAAGTGTCTACTTTGCATTTAAAGTATCAAATTTTTGCATACTAGTTTCCTGTAATATTTATGAATTATATTATCAGGCAAAGGAAGAAAAATTGGACATTAACGTTTAATATTTCTAAACTACACCATTTAATATTTTTTTAAAGCTTAGATTTATTCAACTAGTTGGCACAATGCCCCAAAAAATTACTAATGGCCAAATTTAAATTTATTAAAAAAGTACTGTAATAGATTTTTTATCTTGTTCCAAGTATATAAAACACTTGTTTTATTATATGATTTTCTGTCTAATAATAACAGTTAAACTGATTTTGTGTGATGACTGATTCTTATTGGATTATAAATTTTAATTTATACATTCAGTGTGGCCCAGTTGAAAGTGGGACACCCATATAAAATTTGAATTATTTGTCCAATTATAATAAACTTTTTTCAAAATATGAAGCATGTAAATATGTACTTATAGACAAATTGTTACGTTTTTTGGCCCAAAACTAAAACCTACATGGCAATTTTTTGGGCATGAAAATTGAAGAAATCATCCTTTTTATATAAAATCTAACTACACCACTGAATTAAGCACTTCCTGAAAAGGGTATATACCAAATTTAAAAAATTTACATTTTACTAATTTATTTTTTTAATCATAGTCTATGGAATAAACAGTCAAAAATAGCACAAATTATCTTATTTTTCAACAATATTGAAATATTGTACTAATGTTTTATACTAATATTCTTAATACTAATAATTTTATTTATTTCAACCAATTCACTGATCAGTTCAATGCATTTATTATTATCTTTTTTGTAAGTTCGAGGTTATCTTTTTCATGTGTTCTGGGGTAATTTCCGCACATTAGCATAGCACTATTAGTATAATACTCCAATATTGTTGAAAAATAAGATAATTTGTGGTATTTTTGACAATTTATTCCATATACTACTTAAATAAATAATATCATAAGATGATTTTTAATTTTTCCACTCAGTTAAGAATATGTATAACTATTTCAGGGGGTGCTTAATCCACTGGTGTAGTTAGATTTGCTTCAAAAAATTGTTAGTAGGATTTCTTTAATTTTCTTGTCCAAAAAGTGACCCTGTAGGTTTGGTTTTGGGCCAAAAGACATGTCATTTTGTCTATAAGTACAAAGTTCCATGCTTTACAACTGAAAAAAAATTGCTAAAATGGGACAAAAGATACAAATTTTATTAGGGTGTGTCCCTCTTTCAAAAGAGCCACACTGTACACGATCTAACAATAATATATAAATGAGAAAACCTTAGATTGAATAACATATTATTTGCATCGTTTATTTTTCAGGGATACTTATTTATATCAGTGCTAGTCAACACTAATAGTGAACTAATAAAGTTAATTATACAAAGTATTAAAAATGATTTGGCATCCAGAAATCCGATCCACGTCAATTTGGCACTGCAATGCATCGCGAACATCGGAAGCCGCGAAATGGCCGAGGCTTTCGGCAACGATATCCCAAAACTGCTGGTTTCAGGGTATGTAAAAGGCCAATTCTAAAAACCCATTATTGCATCAGTGAACTTTTATTAACCTAAATTAAAACCCATTGTCACGAGCCGACTCGCTGGGGGACAGTCCAAAGAACTTTCTTGGGTCAGGTCTAATTTATTTAATGTACATCGGTCAGCATATTATTTAAATGCACTTCCTATAACTATATTGTATTATATAGTAATTTGATACGTTTATTTGGACGCAGCTCAGTTTTGTATTTTTCCAGCAAATTTCGGTTATTTTGTAGATCTCAAAGGGTTTAATCCTATAAAGGTTTTGAATAAATAATTTTAAAATAAATTTATTATTAGCGAATCGTCAATAAGTTGTTGCGCCGCTGGGAAGATGTGTAGAAAGATGGTACATTTTAGGGACACCATGGACGTGGTGAAACAGAGCGCAGCTTTGTGCCTGTTGCGTTTGTTCAGGACGTCGCAGGAGATAATACCCGGCGGCGAATGGACGTCTCGTATAATCCATCTGTTGAACGATCAACACATGGGCGTTGTAACCGCCGCCACGAGCTTAATCGATGCTCTGGTCAAGAAGAACCCCGAGGAATACAAGGGATGCGTCGGCTTGGCCGTATCTCGGCTCAGTAGAGTACGTTTGCTAATTGCATCCTTTGTTCTGACACTCATCGACTTTTAATTGTAGATCGTGACGGCTAGTTACACCGACTTGCAGGATTATACTTATTACTTCGTACCGGCGCCTTGGCTGTCGGTTAAACTGTTGAGGCTCCTTCAGAATTATACCCCACCAGGTAAATCCAAGTCTAAATGGCTGACCAAATAATTGTTTTGCCCTTTTTATTATTAAATTGTCCCTTTAATAGTCCCAAGTTTCCATACGTCATACTAAAATTAAAATTATTCAAATAATAGTGAAACATGTTAAAAAAGTACCATTTTTTCCTTGACACATCAATTTTATATGTAGAAATGTCTAACTTGGTTTTGTGTACAAAAGGAAAAAGGTGATTAGCTAAATTATGAATTAGAATATTAATTAATAAAAAATTATCAAGTCTCTACAATAATCTAAACTTCCATAGCTGAAAAGAATACGTCATATAACAGCTAAGAGAAAAAATATTAATATAATAGTAAAACATGTTAAGAACTAAAAAATCAAAGCTGTCAAAGTAAATACCATTTTTTCCTTGACACATCAATTTTTATATGTAGAGATGTCTAACTGGGTTTTGTGTACAAAAAGGAAAAGGTGATGGGCTAAATTATATATTAAAAATATTATTTAATAAAAAATTACCAAGTCTCTACAATTACCCCAACTTCCATATCTGAAAAGAATATGTCATATAACAGCTAAGAGAAAAAATATTAAAATAATAATGTTAAACATCTTAAGGACTTAAAAATCAAAGCTGTCAAAGCAACTTTTTTTTGTTGTCACATAAATTTGTATATGTAGAAATGTCTAACAGGGTTTTGTGTACAAAAGGAAAAAGGTGATTAGCTAAAAAAAAAAAAAAAATAAGAGGAATTAAAATTATTAATTATCCAAACTTCAATATCTGAAAAGAATGCATCACAAAACAGCTAAGAATAAAATTATTGAAATAATAATATCATAAGCTTTTGCTATATAAACAGTTAATTATTTAAAAAATAATATTTATAAGAAAACTTAGACTGTAAGTGGAATTTCTGGTTCAAAAACAATTCCCATAACATATTTGTCAATCAAAGTGTTGTTTTGTCATTAGCTGAGGATCCGGGCGTCAGAGGCAGACTGAACGAATGCTTGGAAACAATATTGAACAAGGCCCAGGAGCCACCCAAGTCCAAAAAAGTGCAGCACTCGAACGCCAAGAACGCGGTTCTCTTCGAAGCCATCAGTTTGATAATCCACAATGATAGCGAAGCTAATCTATTAGTGCGTGCATGCAATCAGTTGGGACAGTTCCTCAGCAATCGTGAGACGAATCTGAGATACTTGGCACTGGAATCCATGTGCCATTTGGCCACGTCGGAATTCTCCCACGAGGCGGTCAAAAAGCACCAAGAAGTGGTTATTTTGTCGATGAAAATGGAAAAGGATGTGTCGGTAAGACAACAGGCGGTCGACCTACTGTACGCTATGTGCGACAAGACCAACGCTGAGGAAATAGTGCAGGAAATGCTGAACTACCTGGAAACCGCCGACTATTCGATCAGGGAGGAGATGGTACTCAAAGTGGCCATCCTCGCCGAGAAGTACGCCACCGACTACACTTGGTACGTCGACGTGATACTAAACTTAATCAGAATAGCCGGAGACTACGTCTCTGAAGAAGTCTGGTACCGCGTCATCCAGATCGTCATCAACCGCGATGAAGTGCAGGGCTACGCCGCCAAAACGGTGTTTGAGGCCCTCCAAGCTCCCGCATGCCACGAAAACATGGTCAAAGTAGGCGGTTACATCCTCGGGGAGTTCGGAAATCTCATCGCCGGCGACCAGAGATCCTCACCTTCCGTACAATTCCAATTGCTCCATTCGAAATATCATCTGTGCTCACCCATGACAAGGGCACTGCTGTTGTCTACCTACATCAAGTTCATCAATCTCTTCCCCGAAATCCGCACCCAAGTGCAGGAGGTGTTCAAGCAGCACAGCAATCTGAGGTCGGCGGATGCGGAACTGCAACAAAGGGCCTCCGAATATCTACAGCTGAGCATCATCGCCAGCCCCGACGTTCTGGCCACCGTCTTGGAGGAAATGCCGGCGTTCCCCGAGAGGGAGAGCTCCATTTTGGCCGTTTTGAAGAAGAAGAAGCCGGGACGGGTCCCGGAGAATGACATTAAGGAAAACAAGAGCCCAACCCCAGTTGCCAACCATAACAATGAGGTTAACAGCACCAGGTTAGTTAACGTTGATTGGCATTTGATTTACCTAGGTTTTTTAATGTGTTGTTTTGTTTCCAGCAACACCGTGTCTGGAGACCTACTGGGATTGTCCACTCCGCCTACTTCTCAACCTAATTCTGGAAACACTGGTGTATTGCTCGATGTTTTGGGAGACATTTACAACAACTCCACCAATAACAGCAACTACACGCAATACAACCCCAAAAAGTACGTATTTGTTGAAGCAACTTATTAAATACTTTGAATGCAATGTTTTAAATAAAGTTTTTATTTTGTAAAAAAGCGAGAACATATTCAAGTTCCAGTAAAATTGCTGCAATAATGACCAGTACTGTAATTTCTCTTTTCTAATCCCGTTTAAACTGTTTCAGATTCATTTGTAAAAACAACGGAGTACTGTTCGAGAACGACTTGATACAAATCGGTGTGAAAAGCGAATTCCGCAACAATTTGGGCCGTTTAGGTTTGTTTTACGGCAATAAAACGAGTGTACCGCTACAGAATTTCGTACCGAACTTGTTGTGGTCCGACGAGCAAACCAACAAACTGAACATACAAATGAAGCCCGTGGAACCTGTTCTCGAAGCCGGTGCTCAGATACAGCAAATGATTAACGCCGAATGCATTGACGATTACACTGGTAAGTGGATAAATTGTTTTATATTATGGATTTTATTTTAACGTAATTTTGTTTACAGATGCGCCCAGCATAGTTGTGAGTTTCTTGTACAATAATTCTCCCCAGAAAATCACTATCAAACTACCGATTACGCTGAACAAGTTCTTCGAGCCCACCGAAATGAATGGCGAGTCCTTCTTTGCCAGGTGGAAGAATCTTGGAAGGTATTTATTTCTTTATTTAAATTACAGAACTACTTGGTTATATAATAAACACATTTTAAATATTATGGCTTTGTCCATTTTTATTTATAACTAGATTATAATGAATTACCATATAAATTGCTATTATGCTAAAATATACATGATGTTTCATTGACAATAACAAACACCTTGTATAAAATTTAAAGGACTAATAATGGCTCCAAGGATAGTCCTTGGTTAACAAGTGTGCCAAAAATTAACTTTCCAGTATCAAAATTGGTGACTACTTACTGATTAACTACTTAAATCATGGATTAAAATCTAAAAAATATATGAGAATTTCAATTAGTGACTTATCTTATTAGTTTTGATAATCAGTTTGGTTCTTAAAAATTTTTGATTGAATGTAGGAATCTTCAAAATGAATATACATCAAATTGAACAAATATATTAATAAATCTGACAGTAAAAAATCATATTTTATTAATGAAATTTTGTCTTCTGATTACTTTAACTACTTAAATCATGGATTAAAATCTAAAAAATATATGAGTATATCAAATACTGACTTAACTTATTAGTTTTGACAATCAGTTGAGTGCTTTAAATTTTTTTATTGAATGTAGGAACCTTCAAAATGGATATAATATATTAATATAATAAATCTGACAGTAAAAAATCATATTTCATTAATTAAATGTTGTCTTCTGATTACTTTAACTACTTAAATCATGGATTAAAATCTAAAAAATATATGAGTATATCAAATACTGACTTAACTTATTAGTTTTGACAATCAGTTGAGTGCTTAAAATTTTTTTATTGAATGTAGTAACCTTTAAAATGATAATACATCAAATTAAACAATTTTATTAATAAATCTGACAGTAAAAAATCATATTTTATTAATGAAATTTTCTCTTCTGATTACTTAACTACTTAAATCATGGATTAAAATCTAAAAAATATATGAGTATATCAAATACTGACTTAACTTATTAGTTTTGACAATCAGTTGAGTGCTTAAAATTTTTTTATTGAATGTAGGAACCTTCAAAATGAATATACATCAAATTAAACAATTTTATTAATAAATCTGACAGTAAAAAATCATATTTCATTAATTAAATGTTGTCTTCTGATTACTTTAACTACTTAAATCATGGATTAAAATCTAAAAAATATATGAGAATATCAAATACTGACTTAACTTATTAGTTTTGACAATCAGTTGAGTGCTTAAAATTTTTTTATTGTATGTAGGAACCTTCAAAATGGATATACATCAAATTAAACAATTTTATTAATAAATCTGGCAGTAAAAAATTATATTTCATTAATTAAGTTTTGTCTTCTGATTACTTTAACTACTTAAATCATGGATTAAAATCTAAAAAATATATGAGAATATCAAATACTGACGTAACTTATTAGTTTTGACAATCAGTTGAGTGTAGAAACTTTAAAAATTGTTATACATCTAATTAAAAATCATATTTTATGAATGAAATTTTGTCTTATTACTTTAACTACTTAAATCATGGATTAAAATATAAAAAAATATATGAGAATATTAAATACTGACTTAACTAACTTATTAGTTTTGACAATTAGTTTCGTGCTTTTATTGAATATAGGAACCTTCAAAATGGATATACATTAAATTAAACAAATATATTAATAAATCTGACAGTAAAAAAGCATATTTCATTTATGAAATTTTGTCTTCTGATCACTTAACCACTTTACTTAAAATTTAAAAAATATTCATTAGTATTCATTGAAATAAAAAAAAATAAGAGATATTTTGACCTTAAATGTGACTGTTCTTTCAAAATTCCATTAATTGTTGTTTTCCTTTCAGTACAAATCAACAACGATCTCAAAAAATCTTCAAGGCAACGGGCCCGATGGATCTGGCGGCGGCCCGAGTGAAAATCATCGGTTTCGGCATGCAGTTGTTGGACGGCATCGACCCCAATCCGGACAATTTCGTGTGCGCCGGCATCATTCACATGCGCACCCAACAAGTGGGATGTCTTCTTCGTCTGGAACCAAACAAAAATGCTCAGGTACATTATCCATCAACAAAAATTTATTTTTTATTAACTGTCACGTTGCCTTTAATTTCCAGATGTACAGATTAACTGTTCGATCCAGCAAAGAAAGCGTATCGGTTGAAGTCTGCGAACTTCTGGCCGACCAGTTTTAACTCATGTAGATGATTTATAAGTAATGATAGGAGTGCATTCCAATTTAAAATTTAGTTTAAGCGAACTTAAAATACCTAATTTGCACGACCAGATGTAACGATATCAGTAAAATGCGCTCTTTTATTTAATGCTTGTGTAATTAGATCGATGATGAACAGGGACAATATGTGTACGTGTGATGTTTAGTTATTTGACAGTAATAATAAGACACTTGCTGACTTATTTTTGAGTTTATATTGCTAAGTGTTGTTTAAATGCTACATGCAATTCAATCTTGGTGTCCCATAAACGAAGTTCGTTTTGACTATTAACTAATTTTATAGATGTTATTCCAGCTATATTAACATCTTCCTCGTTCAAATCGTGGTTGGACGAACTTTGTTTAAACCGACATAGTTTATATGTATCAGAATAAGTAATCCACTAAATGGAAGAAGATCTGCTCTATTTATTTAAACTAGAACTACTTAAGATAATTTGTATGAGCCAGTAAGTATACAAAATGCTATTATGTTAAATGAAGAAGTATCATACTATCCAATATATCAATATAGGTGTAAGCGACAAAAATAATGTATAGTGTCTCTTACGCCTAAAAGGCGAAAATCCTTGAATAAGTTTTGCAATGAACTTTAAATGACAATTTAGATGAAATACTGTTGATCAACTTAGTTGTAAGATCAAAATACATAGTCAGTACTCCTAATTACCAAAACGTTAATTTTATTGTTTTAACTAGAATATGTTTTACTCCCTATTATAATTGATATAAATAGTATTAAGCATGTTATTATTTGTATATGTTGATCTTAGTGAGTATGATACACAGAGTTATCGCACACAATTATTTGAGATCATTATGTTACAACTGTAACTGACTGAATTTAGTGAAAACGTGTGTCCAACTTGTATCATACGAACTGTTTTGTTTAAACATCCAAAAAATTCTATATTGTAGTAATAAATTGTCTATAAATATTCCATTTTGTTAGTTAAATTTATAAGTTATTCCTATTTTTTTATATCTTATTGTGCATGATAAATCATGTAAAAATAACATATTTGTGTAATATATTAATTTTTCATGTGTTTTTACTTACCTCATCATTTTAGCTTAATCTAACAATCTAAAAATGTTTGTTTATATTAATTGAACACAATTTTTCAATTAAGTAGTTATAGTAAAATAATTATTAAAGGTAAGTATAAAAAATTATTAAAGGTAAGTATCAAAAATTATTTAGATATTTATTAAGAGAAGTAATAAAGTAAAAAATGAATAATATTGATGTAAAATTATATAATTTATTAAATTTATTATTGGGTCTCGAAATTTTAAATATATACAATGTGTCTTTTAATAATTTTTTTTTATTAAATTGTATATAATATTTGAAAGCTTTTTAAGCTCTTTCTATTTATTTTGCTTAAATGGTATATTCAAGTGAGAAATCAGCAATAAAAGCAGAAGTGTAGAAGATACTGTAAGTGATGAAGTCGCACCATTTTGGTTTTGTTTGTTTAAAAGTGGTAATTAGTGGATTGAAGATGATCAACGTTAAGGTTGATCTGAATCTTCTACGAACAAGGAAATTAATCAATATCTCGTACAAAATTCTCTTGAACATGTTTGTTCATTAAATTGTGATGAATCAATCATTTGGAAGGGGTTTTATGCGATGAATTTCAACAGTTTGACAATTACCAATTTTTTCCTTGCATGCAACGCAGCTTTTTATTCATCATATTGTTACAAGTAGCAAGAAGTGGGATAATTACGAGAATTCTCACTGGTAGGAGTAGATGGTTAGGTTGAAGCTTGTAAATCTGAGAAGTAATCAAAATGGTAAAGAATGCATTGAAGAGGGACACCTCAATGTTGTACTAAAATTCGTACAAGTAAAGAAATTAACCAATATTCTCTTGTAATAAGTTAGGAAGTAGACCAACCACTAAATTGTGATGTTAACCATTTGCTTCATGCGATGAATTTCATCAAAGCGTTTGACAATTGCCAATTCTGTCTTTGCTGGCAATGCAAATGAGCTTTTTCTTCAACACATTGTCATAAGTGGGAAAAAATAGGATAATTACAACAATTTTTGCTGGTCTAGGTAGGCAGTTAGGTTAAAGCTTGCAAACCTGAAAATTAATTAGAAGGGTGGTGGACTGGGATAGCAATTTTACATATTGACTAGCTACCAAGAAATCAAACAATCGCAGATTGGTTGTGGCCATAAAAACACTCTCAAAGAAGAGTTTCTTAAATGAATAGAAAAGTTGTTCTGCTTCTTCAGGAGAACTCAGGACCACAAAACTTATTAGGGGATCTATGTAAGCTTCAAAATCTCTACTTCATCCATTATATGTAGTCTAGACATTTCTCCATGAGTAAAAATTTTGAATAGAAAAGTTGTTCTGCTTCTTCAGGACAACGCAGGACCACAAAACTTATTAGAGGATCTATGTAAGCTTCAAAATCTTAAATGCGTTCTACTACATTCATTATATGTAGTCCAGACATTTCTCCATGAGTAAAAATTTGTTTATAATGTGGTTATTTTGTTGAATAAAAGTTATTTTAAAGTTAGATAATTGTTAAGTATACTTTGTAGGAAATACTCTAGAATTTTTTAAAGCAATATCATTATCATAACTTATTTATATTTATTGATTTATAGTTCTATAGTAATTAACTTAATCTCTTAGTTTGATGATATAAAATCATAAATCAATAAAGTGACCACTGACTTTCAAACTACTTTATTAACATGTACTTTCTAAATAATTTGTAGTTTTTGCCATTTAAATAATAAAACAGTAAAAATATAAGATGAAATGAATAAAACTATTAAATAAAGGAAACTGGTGGAGAAACTCACCTAATTATAAATGTAATATGTTCAATAAATTAATTTTTAATTAATTAAATTATTAGTTAATGGATTAATTTATTATTTTGATACTACCACACCATCAATTAACTGAATATTTATTAATTGGTTGCTTAGTTCATTTAAATAAATATAAAAGTTTTAAGGAAATCTATCACGAACTCCCCATAAAAACTTTATTTATTGTCATCAAGTACATCATACATCAAAGCAATAACAAATATATATATATATATATATATATATATATATATATATATATAAAATAAAAACAATTCATTCAATGACAGATATACTGTTGAATAATTAAACTTACGGTGTCTTATCTACAGAGAATATTCACGTAAAATTACGGAAAAGAAACGTTCTTTTTAATAATAGTCATCGCTCCATTGCGGACTTCAAAGACCATAATTATAAACTTTTATGTTGTATTTTTGAGTAAACATCATTAAGTGCAAGTACAGTAACAACATATATAATGGAATATATATATTTATAATCATTATTTAATTAATTGATGAAAAATATTAAAAAGTTGACTTTGGGAAATATCCAATCAGATTTCAGACACTTCAATTCATCAGTTTGAATTTGGCAAGGGCCATGCGAATTGCTTTTCCAACCGACTATTTTTAAGCCAAAGTCAATGCCAGTATGTGCAAAGTGGCCCAAATCGAAAATATTCGGAACGGCAAAATATATTTATACATCGCCAAATGCCGGTTCTTTATTTAGATCGATTTAAGAGCCCATCGTTCATTTTAATGTTTCATAACACCCGGCAAAAACAATTTCGATTGAAACCGTGCCCCGTGGGACAGTTCCGTTGTAATAACAGTTCCATTTGCCCGTGTGGCCAATTTTGACCAGCACTTTTTCATGTCGCACAACGACCAGAGGTAATTATCGTTCCTGTGACCGTTGGAAATGGGGTCACGGTTAGTTTGAAACGCCACACGGCACACACAAACATCAATTTGCGTTCAATTTAAAAAAAAATAATGGTAAAATAAATGGGGCCCTGCACATTCCGACGTACATTGTGTATCGGTAACACTCCCTGTGCGGATAAATTGGTATTCGGTGCTGGTGTGAGTCAGCGGCACCTCGAGATGGCGAACCAATACCTTTTCCGAAGTGTGTCGAAGAGGCAATATCTCAAAGGATGATTCTAATGCCGATTTTGAATAGGAATAACAATGATAATGCGGTGTCCGTCGAGAGGACAGGTGTCTAAAGTAAGAAGAGAGGGGAGCCTTACTAAGCCAAGCCAAGATACGACTACCTGTTTCCCACTACTCTTGCTGTACACTAAAATGTTGTTTTACGTTCTCAGAACCTGGTGAAGTTACTCTCAGCACAAAATGTATCTCGTGTGCGGCTGTTCCATTAAACTGTTCGCGTTTTATTATTGAATTAACATTTTGGAAGATGTGTTTTTGTGTGAGTGCCTTTGGGACATATCTGCACATGCACCTTCATTGAGAATACGCCGGTTCAAGGTTGTTTACAACAGTTTCTGTGATGTTTTTCAAAAATGTGCTTCTAACTATGGGATCAATGGCATTCATATGTCAATAGGTGAGATCAAAGTATTTTTCTTAGGCTGAGCCATGTTTGTTTATACGTATGGGCACCGGACATGAAAGCGTACGCTGGCTTAACTTCTTCGTTATAAATTGGTATTTGTTTAAGCATACCTATGAGCAATATTTATCTGTTCACTCGAAGGAATTCCAATTAAAGAGCACTGTTAAACCCGTTTTTTTGTATTTTATTTTATTCCGATATCGTTTTACTTGTGTATCGGATTTTAAAAAGTGACACTGTTATTATTGGGGTCCACGAACCACATAATATAATCACCACGGTTAAAAATTATCTAATGTTAAGTCATTTGCATAAATTAGATATTGAGAGATGTGCGTCCATACATTAAAATGTTTGATGCATGAAAATGATTTTAAAAATAAACTAATTAAATATAAATCAATTTTTTAACTCAAGTCAAATAAATATTCAACGAATTCAATAGTCTTTTATTTATTTTATTGTATATTTATGTATTTAGCAATAAAATTGGAAATTGCTTTGAATGGCTAAAGATATCCACACCTACATACTTTTTAATTTTGTGCAAATTTACTTTGTAATTAAATTAATACTAAATATAAATTTTGTCAATAAATTATGTATTAGTTATATTTTATTCTTATTGCTGCTTTATTATTAGTCCAGTCGGTTTATTTTAATATTTCAAATGTGCTTACATAGAAACGTGTAAATATTTAATTTTCTGGACGAAACAAGAACGCTAATACAGTTTTGGTGTATTAAAAAATAAACAAATCTTGATTGTACAGTGATGATATAATATCCTATTTGGAATAAATTATACTTGTATATTTAGTTAAGGACGCACACTGTATATATTTATAGATTCATTCAATTTTTAATCCCCCATCCTAATAAAACAATAAAAGTTCTTGAACAACCAATACAGAACACAAAGCTTTCGTCGTAAAAAGCAATTATATTAACCGTAATAACCCTCGTGCTTTTCTACCTACAAAGGAAAACGAGACAGGACTGCTATTGTCTGCAATCTCACAGTACAAATCAATAAATAAAATCATCGAAGCTTTATATTCCGAGAAGTTTTATAAAAACTGCGGTTGAACAAACCCAATTTGTTAATAATAAATAATCAAATGGTCGGTGGCCATTTACAAAATGTAAATTTAGCCGAGGAATCCCAACGACACTCTGTATCAAACCCGTTTTTGTACGGGACACAAACATCAGAAAACCGTTTTTATTTGTAATGGCTCAAGAATTTTTATTTCCGTGTGTTTGAACTTGGCCAGTTTTTAAAAAGTGATAGTGTTAAATTGATGCTTAATATTTAATTGAAACGTGATGAGTTTCGGTCACGAATTAGTTTGCACTTAAGTAAGTAGGTTGCTTACAACGAAACGTTATGGTGATGTTCAGGTTGAGGAAAAGCTTTAGGTGTAGTACCTGATTAATATAACTAAAAAATAAATAACAGGAAGTAAACGTGGTAAGGCTTATCATTATCAGCCATTCAAGGAAAATAATTGCAAGTGATAATTTATCACATTAGTACCCATGTGAAAATTGAACCACACAATTGGTAACTCTGATGGGTTCCAATCATGAACAAAACCGAGCTGAAATTAAGGATGCGCATAATTTTGTCGTGTGGTGGGATAATTTTAAATAAAAATGAGTAACCGTTTTACCAATAAACATTATTCATCAGATATTCAATTCAGGAATTTAAACAAACCGTTGGTAGTACCAACTTTTTGATGCGTTTATTAGTTTTATTTCAGTGTAATACTTAGCAGCGGTCTTTTAAAAAGTGATAGTCATAAAAATCGAGTTCATGAGCTAAATAACGTTTTGTAACACGCAAAAATTATCTAACGTTATATCATTACCATGATTGAATATTTATATCTGACATGTACAGCAGTGTTCGTTATTATGGCAACTTTAATATTGTCATGCTGTATTCTAACAACTATTATTTGCTTATTTTATAGTATGTTACTTATATTTTTCTAAATTGGGCTGCTAACCTAACCTAACCTTAGTTTTGGAAGGACTTTTTTATTGGCTAATTGAGTAACATTTAATTTAATTATTTTACGAATGTAAGACGTCTGTATTTCTGCAAACTTCATGCAAAGTTCTATGAAGTGGATGGCCAAGGCAAAACATCCATTTTTGACCAGTTGGTCATAGTTTTGGGTGTTGAGTCACATTTTTAAAGACATCTTTTCTTCAATACATATAAACAAATTGTTGTTTAATGTGTCCCTGAACTTAAATCGGTCCAGGTGTCCTTCTATTCGATGAAAGAGGTCCACATCACAAGTAGAGAGGCATCACCATAACTAATTGAACCTCCAATGTGTTTCACAGTGGGTATAACCAACTTTTGTGAAGTCTTGTGCCTGCAGGATGTTTAACACAAGCAGAACCATCATTTTTATATAAATTAAATGGGTCCATCACTAAAAATAACTTATCTCAACTGTTCTGTGCTCCAGTGGATGTGATCCTAAGCAAGTTAAAATTGGACTTCCACATTTTTAGTAGACACCAGGGTTTTTCTTGTAGGTCTGGGGTACAACGAATGTCCCATCCAGTAACCATCTTCTTACAGAGAGCAATGAAAGACCATAAAGTAAAAAGTTACTATAATTTTGTCCACTGGAAAATAAAAGAGTTATCCATTTTTTAAAGAATAAGGTTAGATTGACCAATTGCATAGTAGACACAACAAGAATATAAAAAACAATAATCATATATATAGGTACTGTCATCCAGTTCAAGTAGTACAGTACATATTTTTAATATATTTTAATAAAAATACAATAATTTTTAGTCATGGAGATAGCCTCAATGATGAGGAAAGAAGAAGAATTTCTGCATGATAATATAAAGAATAAGAAGAAATTAATATATTTAAAAGATATTGAAGAGTTTACAATAATAACTGATAGTTCTTTGACATTCGAATCCAGTTATTAACTTTCTTTCAAGGTTTTTGAACTCATCAATATTTTTCATAGTTACCATTGGACCATCTTCTTTAAATTTTTAATAATACAAGAAACAATGGACTTATTCAGCCATAAACTCTTAATAGAAAAATCAATGAACATTATAAACTACTGTGTGCAATGACTGATATTCTAATGATTTTATGCAACCACCACAGAGGAAGATGGAAACAACAATTACTAAATTACTTGCGTGCAATAAATTTGCTGTACTAAAAGTAAATGCATCAGCAAATTTGCAAATATGTTTAATTGTGCACGAATTCTATTAAGCATAGTGAGTATTAAAGTGTATTAAACTTGTAAGTACATTTTTATTTCCAAACTATTTTGATCCCGGCAAAAATTCAAGAAACGTCACATCGCTTCTCTTTAAGCCAACCCAGTCTATTAGAAGATTCCATTGTGTTCCTTTGTAAATTCTTATCATTCATTTTGGTTTATTTGTTCAATGCATTCTCGGAGAAAAGAATGATAAAAGGTATTTGTTTAACATATTCCGTTGCTTCAGCTTTAGCTGTGCCTAGATAAAATATTTAGGCGGGGAATAGGTTTAATTATTGAATACTTTTCAATTTCAATTACACGTTCAGATTTAAATTGAACACTTAATATTATCGAAATGGGTTTTCAATCAGTATGGATTTACTTGGTAATTACACAAACAGGATTAAACGTATTGTTGGATTCCATCCAAAGAGATATGTTCATAAAGAATTGGATTAAAATGGCGATTAATCGATGAATCAACCGGCATAATTGATGAGCCGATTTGAACACATTCACTTCACCTCACACACACAATATGATAGTTAAGACTGTGAGCATCACCATATAAAACGTTTATATTGTTGACCCAGGAGCGAATTAATATTTAATTAAGGAAATAATTTTCTTAGCTTATATGCACTTTAACTATATTTGGTTTTATTTTACCCAAATCGCCTATAATTGCGCATGTAGCCTGCTTTCACTGCATTTGAGGGTAACTTTCTACAAAAGCACCGCAGTAAAAGTCACAACATATTACTCGTTTGTTTCGATACTTATTGCCTTTCAGTACAAAAAAAAAATGGACGTCAGATGCACATTTCCATTCCAGATTCACACAACTTGTTATAAAAATAAAGGTAGCGTCATTCTGTTATAAATACTTTTAAGAATAAACGTTTGGTTCAAAGTACGCACATAAAAGAGACACTCGAGATTCGTGGCAGATGGTTAATTGACATTAAGGTTCGATCAAATTAAATTCGTATGTTTTATAATACGCATAAAATTCAACGTGAACAAAACGATGTAATCACGTTTGTTTGACATTGTTGTAAAAATTATGCATGGCATGACGTGGTTGCTGTTGCAATTATGGGAACAGCACTACAAATTATTTAATTACCAGATAACATAAACGTGTATGTAACGTAATGTCAGCTAAATTAAATGAGCTGCATTGTGAGTGTTGAAATAGAAATGATAATCCACGGTCGAAACGTTTCTCGATGATATTTTGGCAAGTTGGAGGTTTTGGTTGGTAAAATCGTGAAATAATTGTTCGTTGAATGTTACTTAATAAATACCTCCGGTGCACAATATGCACGTTAGCCTTGAAGCCTTAAGAATCGAAACGGACAGGATTATCTCGGGGGATTGTATAAAATAATGACACTCTACATGAACAAGATATCACAATAGATTGATACATGGCAGATGCTGTATGGATTCCATATAAAAATATCTTCGGCACATCCGAAGAAACGGAGAGACAGTGCAACAAGTTTACAGATAAATAAGGTTATTGCAACGCACTTTCTTCTGTTAATGTTAATGTGCATGTGAGAATGTTGTACTGGCTAAAAATGATTTTATTCCTAAGCTGTGAGCAGTCGGAGCACAGGAAGAAAAGTGTTACTTAGCCAGAAGGTGCACAGAATTAACTCTCTAACTTTGTTTTTTTATGAAAGTGAGCCACTAACAATAAAAAACGGGCACAATGTGATATTCCTACTTAAAATGTCTTAAACTTAGTCATTTGTTGAGGTTAAAGTTGGTACTGGGAAGAGTAGAAGACTTTCCTTCTAGATTTTTAAACACTGATTCGTCAGATAATTTTTTATTATCTCGAGGTTTTGTATAAAATAAAGGCACTCCACACGAACAAGATGCAACAATAGATTTATACATGGCAGATGCTGTATGTATTCCACATAAAAATACCTTCGGCACATCCGAAGAAACGGAGAGACAGTGCATCAAGTTTACAGATAAATAAGGTTATTTCAACGCACTTTCTTCTTTTAAAGCTAATGTACATGTGAGAATGTTGTTCTGACTAAAATTGATTTTATTCCTAACCTGTGAGCAGTCGGAGCACAGGAAGAAAAGTGTTACTTATCCAGAAGGTGCACAAAATTAACTCTCCAACTTTGTTTTTTTAAGAAAGTGTGGCACTAACAACAAAAAAAAACAGGCACAATGTGATATTCCTACTTAAAATGTCTTAAACTTATCCATTGGTTGAGGTTAATGTTGGCAATAGGAACAGTGGAAGACTTTCCTTCTAGATTTTTTAAATACTGGTTCCTCAGATATTTTTTTTTACCTGAAAGATTTGTATAAAATAATGACACTCCACACGAACAAGATATCACAATATATTGACACTTAGCAGATGCTGTATGGATTCCACATAAAAATACCTTCGGCACATCCGAAGAAACGGAGAGACAGTGCACCAAGTTTACAGATAAGTAAGGTTATGTCAACGCACTTTCTTCTTTTAAAGTTATTGTACATGTGAGAATGTTGCACCTGCTAAAAATGATTTTATTCCTAGGCTGTGAGCAGTTGAAGCACAGGAAACAAAGTATTACTTATCCAGAAGGTGCACAGAATTAACTCTCCAACTTTGTTTTTTTAAGAAAGTGTGGCACTAACAACAAAAAAAACAGACACAATGTGATATTCCTACTTAAAATGTCTTAAACTTATCCATTGGTTGAGGTTAATGTTGGCAATAGGAACAGTGGAAGACTTTCCTTCTAGATTTTTTAAATACTGGTTCCTCAGATATTTTTTTTTACCTCAAAGATTTGTATAAAATAATGACACTCCACACGAACAAAATATCCAATATATTGACACTTAGCAGATGCTGTATGGATTCCACATAAAAATACCTTCGGCACATCCGAAGAAACGGAGAGACAGTGCATCAAGTTTACAGATAAGTAAAGTTATGTCAACGCACTTTCTTCTTTTAAAGTTAACGTACATGTGAGAATGTCGCACCGGTTAAAAATGATTTTATTCCTAGGCTGTGAGCAGTCTGAGTACAGGAAGAAAAGTGTTACTTAACCAGAAGATGCACAGAATTAACTCTCCAACTTTGTTTTTTCATGAAAGTGAGCCACTAACAACAAAAAAACGGGCACAATGTGATATTCCTACTTAAAATGTCTTAAACCTATCCATTGTTTGAGGTTAATGTTGGCAAAAGGAACAGTGGAAGACTTTTTGTTTTAGATTTTTTAAGTACTGGTTCCTCAGATATTTTTTTTTACCTCAAGGATTTATATACAATAATGGTACTCCACACTAACAAGATCTTACAATATATTAACACTTAACAGATGCTGTATGGCTTCCACATAAAAATACCTTCGGCACATCCGAAGAAACGGAGAGACAGTGCAACAAGTTTACAGATAAATAAGGTTATTTCAACGCACTTTCTTCTTTTAAAGCTAATTTACATGTGAGAATGTTGCACCGGTTAAAAATGATTTTATTCCTAGGCTGTGAGCAGTCTGAGTACAGGAAGAAAAGTGTTACTTAGCCAGAAGGTGCACAGAATTAACTCTCCAACTTTGTATTTTATGAAAATGAGCCACTAGCAACAAAAAAACAGGCACAATATGATATTCCTACTTAAAATGTCTTAAACTTAGTCATTGGTTGAGGTTAATGTTGGCAAAAGGAACAGTGGAAGACTTTCCTTCTAGATTTTTATATACTGACTCCTCAGATAATTTTTTATTTCTGCATTTAAATAGATAACTATTTCACTAACTTTAGATAAGATTATACACATAATAGATGCATTGTACGAATGTTGTGACAGTTGTGTAAGCCTTCCACAGAAAGCCGGTAAGATCTGTATTCATATTTGAGCACTATCAGTTTAATTTCTTGCAATTTTGCATTTCACGCTTGAAATATTAGCATAACGGATTCCTACGTAAATCTTCCGTAGAATTTCTTCTACCTCCGTTTCGCAGCCGTACGAAACAATACTTGTTAATTGTTATTTAATATGCTTGCCTAAGCACAAGCTCCATTTTATTGTTTATATGGACAAATAGAATTTGTGGATTGTTTCAAGCGTGAAACGGCTGCACGATTTCTAAAAATAATTTTAGGAGATTCGGTTAATAATAAATACGTTGTCATCAGCTCACTAATGACACTTTATTGTCACCTGGGACAAAACCGTTAAGGAAGTGTTGACAAAATAGTTTGCCTCTAACTAGATCGTAGATTATAATCATGTTTATTTATATCATTATAAATATTGTAATTAAAGGAAGCCGTTCCTTAGTTTCACAAAGGTCTCACGTTGACAATACCACTTTCGTTTCATTTGGAAGAAAAGAAATGCACTCTCCGCAAATGAATTATAGAAACTTCACCATCACATTAATGTAAATAAATAGTAAACAACAAATGAAATGAACTGCAAACTAATAATATGCATACATCCTAGTGCAGTGTATAATTCAAGTTAGATCGTGAAGAAAATAAATAAAAACGATCGTTCAAACACCAACAGGTTTATAGAAATGAGAGTCTTGTATATGTTTTGATTGCTTTATAAGTTAATGAACTAAAACCGTTCCAATATCCTCTATATTACCTCGTGTCAATACCTCGTCCAAAAACAGCGTTATGGTTTAATTAAACAGTAACCAAGGTAGAAAATTAGATGTCGTAGTTGTGGTTTTCCAGATAAAAGGTTTTGAAATAAATTCTTGGAGCACGTGGCCATTAGCAGATGTTTCCAACGTGGATTTAATGATACTGTTTATATAATCTTCAGCAACTTGTCAATCTTGTTCTGTTAATTTTTAGACCGGGTAAACAATGAAGGCTTTTAATTTATGGGAATTGTAAATAGAGACAGTTCAATGTGTTTATTTCTTATCGGTTCCTATTACCAATGCGTATTTTTAATTAATAATGCAGATATGGAATATTATTGACGATGTGTGGGCTTTATGTTTAAATTAATTTTTTGTTCCGAAGCAATTCAGATATCAACACTTTCATTTTTAATTTTAATGTCGTTTGATTGGATAAGGTCGGAACGTTTAAGAAAATGTTTTGAATTGGATCAGTTCTTATCTACATACTCGAATCTAAGTTAATTAAAACTTTACGGTTCGAAATCTGTTCAATCAATGTTAAACTTGGCAATGTTTACTGCGAATTTACTTATCTAAAACTGAGATTAAACTCAAATACTAATTTTAATCTGATTTTTATACTGAGATGTTTAACTTGATGTAAACATATGTAATATTGATTTTTTGAATGATAAAAATATAAAAATTACAGGTGTTGAGAAAAAATTATACAATTCATTTATTTTTAATTGTAGACAATTGATAGACGAACATTTTAAACCATTATATGACTCCATAACTATAGTAGTTTGATAATTATGAGTTACAAATAACTGAATAAGAAAAAAAGTAATTTCTTCGACTTTTTTGTCTAACCTAACCTAACTTTTTAGTACTAAAGAACTGTACTACTTGAATAGGATATCAGTATCTATAATTTTTATTGTTTTTTTTTGTTACTGTTGTCTTCATTTATCTTTAATTATACGCAATTAATAGACGAACATTTTAATCCATATATGACTTAACTATAGTAATTTGACAATTATGAGTAAGAAATAAGTGAATAAGAAAAAATGTAATTTCTTCGACTTTTTTGTCCAACCTAACCTAACTTTTTAGCATCAATGAACTGTAGTACTTGAATTGGATGTCAGTTCCTATAATTTTTATTGTTTTTTTCTGTTACTGTTGTCTTCATTTATTTTTAATTGTAGACAATTAATAAATGAACATTTTAATAGATTATATGACTCCATAACTATAGTAGTTTGGTAATTATGTGTAAGAAATAAGTGAATAAGAAAAAAATTGGATGTTAGTACTTATAATTTTTTTTGTTTTTTTCTGTTACTGTTGCCTTCATTTATTTTTAATTGTAGACAATTGATATACGAACATTTTAATCTATTATATGACTCCATAACTATAGTAGTTTGATAATTATGAGTAAGAAATAAGTGAATAAGAAAAAAAGTAATTTCTTCGACTTTTTTGTCTAACCTAACCTAACTTTTTAGTATCAAAGAACTGTACTACTTGAATAGGATATCAGTATCTATAATTTTTTTTTCTTACTGTTGTCTTCATTTATTTTTAATTATATGCAATTAATAGACGAACATTTTAATCCATATATGACTCCATAACTATAGTAATTTGACAATTATGAGTAAGAAATAAGTGAATAAGAAAAAAAGTAATTTTTTCGACTTTTTTGTCTAACCTAACCTAACTTTTTAGCATCAATGAACTGTAGTACTTGAATTGGATGTCAGTTCCTATAATTTTTATTGTTTTTTTCTGTTACTGTTGTCTTCATTTATTTTTAATTATAGACAATTAATAGACGTACATTTTAATCCATTATATGACTCCATAACTATAGTAGTTTGATAATTATGAGTAAAAAATAGCTAAATAAAAAAAAGACTTTTTTGTCTAACCTAATCTAACTTTTTAGCATTAATGAACTATAGGTACTACTTGAATTGTATGTCATTTCTGAAACTATTAAAACTGTCAAGTTGTGAATGCTATAATGTCCTTAAAAATGCATTTCCTGCACTCTCACCTATATTATTTCATTTGACATAATTGTTAAAACCCTACAATATAAAAATCCAGTTGTAACCTTCATCAACACTTAAATTTCTCAACACACTAACACTCTAATTTATGTTTCCTGATTAATTTATATTTGCAATGGTGCTTATTACAAATTCAATTGATAAATGCCAATACTTTTCTCAAGGTTTATTATCGAAATGGTAAAAATAACACGGATTTTCTCCACGACCATAATAATTCAATTCCAATGATGAATGCATTTGATTCCACCTAACAGGGAAAACACGATAGCATCTGGTGTTACTTAGGGATCAATCGTGGGACAGCCGTTTTAATAAATTGACTCCCAATTGGATGTATATCATCTGCTGTATGAGTTAATACCGTTGTATTCCAGCAATTTTGATTAACTTTTTCCACACACAATAATATAATTTCATAAGCCATTTAATTTAATGACGTTGTTACGTACGGCGCAACATCCCGGCAAATTATGATTCCTGCCATATTAGACAAACATTCCCGACCAATCCAAGGCGTTTGCAAGTTATTTTGACATATGCAACGAATAACATTTAAAATGGCGAATATCCGCTTTTAAATTGTGTCAAAATACTATGTAAATTGAGTCATCAATTGTATAATTAGTAGGTAAAACCCACATAACGTATAAACTGATCGTTTCGCGTTAAATGCATGTCCACTCCCCTATTTATTCATTTCGAAAGCATGCCAAACATTTCATGTAAGCAACACCACGTGAGAACACAACAGCATTAATTAGAATTCATACTTGTGCCGCAAGAAACAAGTACTTAGTATTGTCTATTCTCATTTACCTTCTTTAACATACTTCTTGTATACACCGTAGAATATATTAACGAAGTAGACTGTATAGAAACTGTGTTTTTCGTGTACTGAATAAATATGTCCGAAGATATCAGACAATGATATATTTTTACTCATTCACTGGGTCCAATTCTATTTTGTTTACTACTTCAGTTGCTGTAAATTCTTTGTGATAGCCACATGGTTGATGGTTGTGTGCGTTTGCTGTTTATACTTGTGTTTATACTACCTTACTGAAATTGGGGATATCTTCGTGTTGTATTTAGTAATTTAAAATGTGAGTTCAGAACATAATCTACAATTAATAATATTTTTTTTTTTTGAAAAAATACCATTAATTACCTATTTATTGTTTTTTGTTCTAAATTTGATGTTTATTTTAATATTTATTTATTTATTGCAAATATTTGTTTAAAAAATTAGTTATAAACTTAAAAAATAACAGTCAAATCAAAATTAAAAAATATATATTTTAATTAATCTTTATTAAAATTGAAAAAAAAAAATATTGAAAAATTTAAAATAAACTTAATTTTAAAATTGTAAATAATTGTGTTTAAAAAATTTATTACAAAATATAATAAATGTTAAATCAGAATGAAAAAATCTATTTTAATTAATATTTTCTTTTATTAAAAAATAGACAACTATAAAATTTATTATTTATTTTTCTAATTTGGATGTTTTATTTTGTTTTAATTATTTTTATATACGAGATTTTTTTAATTGTAATTATTTGTCTTCAAAAAATTAATTATTAACATCAAATCAGAATGAAATCTTCAAACAAAATGTATTGTTTTATAAATTAAATAAACTAAATCTTTTCCTAAGTCTGTTTGTGTTTTATTTTGTTTGTTTATTGTTTTAATATGCAAGAATTTTTTTAATTTTGCGTGGTTGTTTTAAATGTAAATATTTATATATGAAAAATTAATTATAAATTATAAAATAGAGAACAATAGAAAAACAAAATGCTTTTTAATTTATCTTATTTTATTAAAAATAAAAACGGTGAAATTTATTAATATTTATTAATTAAATTATGGAAATTATAGATTTTTACTTAGCAAATTTAAAATACTCAATTAATTTTCATCTCTTTTATACATAATATAAAATTTAAAACAGTTTAATCAAAGGTATTAAAAATTAAATATATATTTGTGTGTTTTAAAATGTAAAAATATTTATTATGTAGTCCTCAGAAATATTCCCAAGTAAATATACAGGACTCAAAGTTTGTTAAAAATTGTGAAAATAAATAATAATTTATTACAAAATATAAAAAAATGTTAAATCAGAATGAAAAAATATATTTTAATTAATCTTTTCCTTTATTAATAAATAGAAAACTATAAAATGTATATTCAGGAATTTAAAATAAACTAAATATTTTTCTAATTTCGATGTTTTATTTTGTTTTAATTATTTCTATATACTAGATTTTTTTAATTCTAAATATTTATCTTTAAAAAATTAATTATTAACATCAAATCAGAAAGAAACCTTCAAACAAAATTTATTGTTTTAAAAATTAAATAAACTAAACCTTTTCCTAAGTCTGTTTGTGTTTTATTTTGTTTGTTTATTGTTTTAATATGCAAGAATTTTTTTAATTTTGCGTAGTTGTTTTAAATGTAAATATTTATGTATGAAAAACTAATTATAAAATAGACAACAATCGAAATAGAAAATGCTTATTAATTTATCTTATTTTATTAAAAATAAAAACTGTGGAATTTATTAATATTTATTAATTAAATAATGGAAATTATGGATTTTTACTGAGCAAATTTAAAATACTCAATTAATTTTCAACCCTTTTTATACATACAAATTTAAAACAGTTTAATTAAAAATATTAAAAATTAAATATATATTTGTGTGTTTCAAAATATAAAAATATTTATTATGTACACAACAGAAATATTCATAAGTAAATATACAAGACTCAAAGTTTGTCAAAAACTGTGAAAATTAATGATAATAAATACAAAATATAAAAATATGTTAAATCAGAATAAAAAAAATATTTTAATTAATCTTTTCTTTTATCAAATAATAGAAAAGTATAAAATTTATTATTCAGGAATTTAAAATAAACTAAAAATTTTTATAACTTCGATGTTTTATTTTATTTTGATACTAGATTTTATTAATTGTAAATATATTTTTTTTAATTTTGTGTGGTTGCTTTAAATGTAAATATTTATGTATAAAGGACTAATTATAAATTATAAAATAGACAACAATCGAAAAGAAAAATGCTTTTTAATTTTTCTTATTTTATTGAGAAATAAAAACTGTGAAATTTATTTATATTTATTAATTAAATAATGGAAATTATGGACTTTTACTGAGGAAATTTAAAATTATCAATTCATTTTCATCCCTTTCTATTCATAAAATAAAATTTAAAACAGTTAAATCAAAAATATTATAAATTAAATATATATTTGTGTGTTTTAAAACGTAAAAATATTTATTATGTAGACCAAGACTTAAAGTTTGTTAGAAACTGTGAAAATTAATAATAATTTACCACCTGTTAATAATAAACAAAATTTAATGCCACTTTCTGTGATTTATAATTTTTTTAATGTAAGCACATCAATCAATTATAAAATAAATTCTTAATGGACACATTTAAAATTATATTTGTTTCTGTTGGTTATTAGTTTGAAAATCAGTAATTACCTACTTTTTATTGTTAATAATTATAATAATTATTAAATCAATAATTCATTGGAATACTTAATGGACATATATAAATATTCAATTTTCTCCTTTGTTTTTATTTAGTAATTATTTAGAGTACTTTTACTAGGTAGTATGTACTTATTAATTATGTGAATTTAATTATATAAATAAAAAAATAAATTCTAACAATTAATCAATATTGTGATATTTAAAAAATTATAAATATTTATTCTATAAAGAACAAAACTTACATTTTTCCATTTAAATCTGTGTTTATAGATTCTAGAAAATATACTAAATACATATTTCTATTAAAAAATAATATATTTCTTTCTAAAATTTGAAAATTATTTGGAATTTTCTTTTTTTGTATATATTTATTAATTATTCTGGTAATTATCTAAATTAAATAACAAAAACCAAACAAATTAATCAAAATTTGTTATTGTGTGGCAGCGTTGTTTTATAAATATATATAACATATATATTTATAAATATTTACCCCATAAAATATGAAATCTTTTAAAAATTACATGTAAAATATTTCCATGTCAGACTGTTGTTTTATAGGTTCTAGAAAATATAATAAATAAATATTTCTATTGAATAATAATTAAATTGCTAGTATTTCTTCTTAATAATTAAAAATTACAAGCAGGCATTTTCATTCCTTAACACCATCTCATGAAATATTGAAAAATTATTTGCAAACATGAAAATCAATAATTATTTACCAGTTGATTAATTTAATTTAAGTCATTAAAAACCTCATTTTGTAGAATATATAATTTTTATTGTTTATATATAAATTAATTACAGTAATTAAGAAATTACAGAGAGTACAATATTGTTTAGTATTGCAGTAATCATCCAAATAAACAACAAAAACCAAACAAATTAATCAAAAATATATTATTGTGTGACAGTGTTGTAATTTTGATAACATATAATTAAATGATAAAATTTTATAAATATTTTTCCTGTAAAGTGCAAAATATTGTTTATTTCCTTTTAAAAAATTACTTAAATTATTTATTTGACATTCCTTTCCCATGTTTCCATTGATTTTAAATAATTACTTACACAGATATATTAATAGAAACTAGAAGATTTAATAGAAAATGTATCTTTAAACAGGTGTGTCTCATTTTAATCCTTTGAAATGATATAATAAATAATTTTTTTATAATAATTATATCATTACGTGCCACATTTTTAATATGTACCGTTGGTTTGCAAACGTTATTTACTAAACAGCTTATTAAACCATCCAATAAGAAAACAACCATTAGAAATAATAGTATTATGAAACGTGTAATAAAATTAAATTCTTCGCCAGCATGTGGTCCACAAGAAATCCGGACCTGGCTGCGAAGCAGCCACATACGATCCATACGATGCAACGTACCTGAGAAAATGATTAATAAAACTTATATTTTACGATCGTTTTACCCTTTTCATGGAGGGTCACACTTCAGCGTGACTCCGCGATTGAATAATGGCATATGTTCCAACGATTTATTGACGTTTTATTTCCCGTGCGTGTAATTTATTTAACATTAAATTCGGCATTGTTTTAATGTCTCACTCACTTATTAAGATTTTTACAGCCGTACCCCAGGATACAGGTGTTGCGATGCAATAAAAACGACTTTGTGCGTTTCATTCATGTGAACACCTACTGCAGCGGTGCAGAATACGTATTTGCCCAGGTTATGGGTTTTTGTTACAGTTACAAGTGGGTAAATGAGATAAAGCATGGAAATGTTATGCTTCGAGTGCTTTTCATAATTAAATGATAAAATCGCAGACTGCAAGGTTAAATAAAAGAGCTTTGCTGGGGGGAAATATGCACTTCAAGTTGTGTGTCGAGAGAGAGCATTTGGTGCTGAGCCAAAGTAAAATTTCACGTGAAATGATTTTTTTAATTTAGCCTTCGTATTTGAAATATAGCAAAAAACATACTTTTAGAAATTAAAATACCCATATTAATCTGTAAAAGCAAATTTTTTGTGGTATTTTAGTCTGTAACCTAACCTAACATTTTAGCATCTAATCATCATAATCTTTATAAGTTACTTTATCATTAATAATTTAGAGGTTGAAAATAATGAAAAGCAATATTTTTTTGTGCTATTTTAGTCTGATTCTTTTTAAATTAGAGCAGAGAAAAAATATTCGAACATTTAATCCATTATTTAACATCAGAACTATAGTATCCCAACCTAACCTAACTTTATAGCATCTAATAATCTAACTAACATTTAATTATCATAATCTCCATAGATTACTTTACTTCTCCTAAATTAGAGGCTGAAAATAATGAACAAGCAATTTTTTGTAGTATTTTAGCTTAATTCTTTTTAAATTAGAGCAAAGAAAAGATAGAGGAACATTTTAATCCATTATTTAACATCAGAACTATAGTACCCCAACCTAATCTAACTTTATAGCATCTAATAATCATAATCTTCATAGATTACTTTACTTCTCCTAAATTAGAGGCTGAAAATAATGCACAAGCAATTTTTTGTGGTATTTTAGCCTAATTCTTTTTAAATTAGAACAAAGAAAAGATAGAGGAACATTTTAATCCATTATTTAACATTAGAACTATAGTGACCCAACCTAACCTAGCTTTATAGCATCTAATAATCATAATCTTTATAAATTACTTTACTACTCCTAAATTATAGGCTGAAAATAATGAACAAGCAATTTTTTGTGGTATTTTAGGCTAATTCTTTTTAAATTAGAGCAAATAAAAGATAGAGGAACATTTTAATCCATTATTTAACATCAGAACTATAGTAACCCAACCTAACCTAACTTTCTAACATTTAATCATCATAATCTTCATAAATTACTTTACTAATTAAGAGGCTGAAAATAATGAACAACCAATTTTTTGTGATATTTTAGTCGAATTCCTTTTAAATTAAAGTAGAGACAAGATAGACGAACATTTTAATCCATTATTTAACATTAGAACTATAGTAATCTAACCTAACCTAGCTTTTTAACATCTAATCATCATAATCTTTATAGATTACTCCTCCTAATTTAGAGGCTGAAAATAATTAACAACCAATTTTATTAGTCTAATTTTTTTTAATTAGAGCACAGAAAATATAGAGGAACATTTTAATCCATTATTATCATTAGAACTATAGTAAACCAACCTAACCTAGCTTTCTAACATCTAATTATCATAATCTTCTTAGATTAGTTTACAACTCCTAATATAAAGGCTGAAAATAATGAACAAGCAATTTTTTGTGGTATTTTAGTCTATTTTTGTTTAAATTAGAGCGGAGAAAAAAACATTACAACTATAGTAACCTAACCTAACCTAGCTTTCTAACATCATAATCTTCATAGATTACTTTAGTTCTCCTAATTTAGAGGCTGAAAATAATGAACAAGGTGAACATTTTCACCAAAATTTAGTTACAAAAGAAATAAGATATTAAGATTTTTGGAAAGGTTGAACATGAATTCAGCTTTTATCGAAGCAAGTAAACTTGCAAAGGAGTTGACAATTTTAAAGTTGTTAAGAATTTACTATTTTTGAAACTACATGCTGTATGTCCCAGTATGTTCTTAAAAAGGCATTTCCGGCACTCTCATCTAGATTATTTTATATCTCCTAATTTAAAAGCCAAACAATTGAAAAACAAGGTGAACATTTTCACCAAAATTTAATTACGATGGAAATAAGACACCAGGATTATTGGAATTTGAACACCTTGAACATGAATATTGCTAATCCAGCTTTTGATGAAGAGAGTAAGGTTATGTTCAATATTATTCACAAAAATGTGGTCTAATAAAAAAACTGAAGTCAATACATGTCAGTAGCCTTGCATTTCAATATTTTTTGACCATTTTTCCTGAACTGTCTCTTTAAAAATTTAATAAATATTACTTCAAAATTGAATTACAATGAAAGTAAGACATCAAAATTAATGGAAAAGTGATTACAGCACAGAATAAATTACACAATACACTTTTCTCAATACAAACAATGAAAATAACTGACTCCTGTAATATTTTAAATTAAATAAAAGGCCACCAAAATATAAAAAAGGTGAATTTGTTTTAAGTTAATCTCAGTTATGGCTCAAAATTTGTAAACTAAGCAATGTTTTACAGCAATATTTGATAGCATTAATAAATGAATGATTAAAGTTTAATGAAACGAGTACCTGAAACATAAGGGTGTTCTGAAAAGAACGGCATTCCATGTGATCAACTTTCTCTCGCCTTTAAACCCGTATTACATAAGTTCTTTATCATTCTTTTAAAGTGATATTGTAGTCTCTCCATAATAGATTAATAATAGATTTGAAGGTCGGCAATTTAAAAATAAAATATACACACATTTTTTTAAATTTATAATTGTTCAATGGGTTTATAATTGTTCAATGGGTTTATAATTGTATAATGGATTAATAATAAGCAAGTTTTGGAATGCAAATAGAACATGCAATGTTAGTTTGCTAGTAATATTGATTTAAACGGTACAGTGGTAATCACTTGGTACTGACTAAATTAGTCTAACTGTAAAAAGCAATAAAATTTAAAATTACTGATTACAATCAAATCAACAAATTAGTTTGAATAAAATTAAGTTGAGCGTAGTTCCTCTTCAAAAACATACAAAACAGCACCAATTCAATTATCTTACCTTAAACGATAAAACTGATTTTTATCATTATTTTTGCACACAGCCAAACCTATGAATATATTGACCCCATTTGCACCATGCAACATCGGTTAATCCCTGGAAAAAATCTTATTCATCCCCATTTTCAATAACCTTTTACGTCCCATCAAAAAAGGTCTTCACTACCTGTTTGTTTTTATTTTTTTTTTTCTTTTGACAACACTGTGTGGTCTTAGAGGCAAGTGAATATGAGCACATGAAATTATAAAGAGGGTTTTTATGTAACTTGAATGGGGAGGGTGCACATTGTGAGTGGTAAAATAATACGTCATCTGGGACTCTTCCTTCCCTTATTTTTGCCATTAATGTTACACTCTGAAGGTTATTAACCCACCACACATAAACAGACTGATTTTAAATAGGAAATGAGCGTGTGACATGATATTTTATCAAAAAAAAAGTCTTTAAAAGTGGCGTCATTTAGCACCTTTAATATTTCAGGCATGACTCAGGATCATGTCCATAAATATTGTTTCAAAATATCAAAGAATATGTAATGAATTGTTAACAAATTTTATAAATATTTATTGAAGTTGTTACTCCTTGTCAATAATTGTGAACAATAAAACAGACACTAAATTTGTGTTAGTAAAAACATTATTATTACACCCTGTAATGTGGGTACGTTGATGGTCATTGTCATGAATCTCCAAGATGGGAAACGAGGAACGCAACACATCACGTTTCCTTAAAGAGAAACGATTTCCCCCAATTCCTATCGACGCACATGTTTCAAACCCTTGGCCATAGGGATTAGGGGGTGAAATCTCTGACGCCGGCGCCGTGAACTGGTAGTAGGATTCAGGCATTTCTGTTTGCTGTTTTGTAGTATGCGGAAATGCTTTCTTATACACATGTCGATATGTAGTTATTAGTGTTTCGGACGTCGTTAATGAACGAGCAGTGTTTACGATGTGTTCGTATTGTCTAGTGTTAATGACTTGGCCCTAAGTGGCAAAAATCGTGCGATTTCCAGCCGCGACCATTATGACCTACATCAATCCGTAGAGAATGGTTCGGTCGTGCTTGAATATAGTTTATTTATTTTTGTATTACAAATTTTACCGGCGTTTCATCAAGGACGTCGCGTCTATTAGATATTTTTGAAATAAAAACAACGTATATTTACGCTTGCCAAAATGTTTTCATGTCTGTGGCAACTATGGGATTGGTATTTGACTTTGGCATCTTGGTAAGAAATATTAAACTCCAATATAATTAATTACAGGTTGGATCCCACAAGTATGGAAAGCAAAAAAGCTGCCTATCAGAACAACACAGTTACTCCAAGTAACGAACCTGATGAAGCTTTACCTAAACACCTACACCAACACAACACAGCACCACAGCATCTAAGACTGCTCCAATATGGTCTAAAAATCCCCAATCATCAACTCAATCAAAATCATGCATATCAACAGATCAACTCCCCTTTACATCTCCATGTGCACCAGCACAACTCCCAAATCCAATACCAAACGACTCACAGACATTTACAGCCTTCCCCACAGTTCAACAACATCAACATCCATCCAAACCCGGTGTTGCTCCACAACCAAAACCAAAAATACGGCCACATCCATCAGCAAAAACCAAATAACCAACCCCTTTACCAGACAACTCAACCTCCACCTCCCGCCCACTCCTACAATCAAATGCCCCAGAACACCCCACAAATATGGATGCCCCACCAGCCCCCAATTCACTATCACCAACAACAACAGCAGCAGCAGCAGCAACAGCAACAGCAACAACAAAACAAGAACGAAACACCACCCAAACCCAACAGCACTTCAACCACCCCACCCCAACCCCAACCCAAGCAAGTGGTCGAGCGGAAGAAGTCCAGCAGCAGCACCCAACAACTCCGATCGCCTTCCGCCAAACGACCCCTGGAAGCCCCCGTCTCCATGCAGGGCTGGCTCCACAAGCAAGGATCTGAAGGGCTGATGTTGTGGAAACGACGCTGGTTCGTCCTTTCCGAATACTGTCTCTTCTATTACAAAGGTAAGACCCGATTAGTCATAAATATACGTCACCGGTGACCTTAATGGGTTAACACCTAATCAAAAACAAATAAAATCGCTTCGAATAACACCACCTTCTGAAATTTCATGGAATTTGCATATTATTAGTTGTTCGCGTGATTTCCGAATGACTTTGTAATGAAGCCTAGATCATCTTATAGATAAAACGGGTTCGATGTGAAATACAATTCCATCGGATTTTAACGTGTCTGAGGCATTCGTGAAATTTACACTGAATTAAGTAACTTGATAGCAGGCTTTATTTTATCCACTCCAGTAATTTTCAAATGGATTTAATTCGTCTCCCACAGGCCAGCTTTGATTTCTCAATCAGTATACAAAGGGAATAGCTGCGGATTTATAATAATATTTTGCTTTTGTCTGTCAGCAATGATTAAGAATCCTAATTGGTAACTGATTTTAATTAATTAAAGTCTTAGTTTGGCACAAGAAGTAAGTAACTTAAGTTTGTGGCACTTATTTCTTGATTGGCTGATGACAATGAACTAGGCTTGAGAAATGCTGAAGGAAAATGAAGTGGTACTGGTACTTTAGAAGCAGATTTCTTTGGCAGATATTATTATGTACCATAAATTACCTTGAGAAACAAGAAATAGTACTTCTAGAGATGTCAGAAATTAGACATTGGAACTTTTATTAGGAATAGTGAGAGAATAAAAGTTAGAGTTGAGATTCATAAATGATTCTATAATTTTAAAAAGAACAACGAACAAGAAATTTATTTATTGCAGGTCCTGAGGAAGAAAAATTGCTGGGATCAATTTTGCTTCCATCGTACAAGGTTTCAGCTTGTGTTCCCGAAGATAGAGTCAATAAAAAGTTTTCTTTCAAATGTGAACACGCTAATATGCGGACATATATATTAGCAGCTGATTCACAGGAACTAATGAGTCAATGGATTAAAGTGCTTACCTTAGCTTGTAATCTACAGACTAATATGTAAGTAAAGGAACTTGAGAGGATTTCATTGTTTCAAAATAAATAGCATTTACGTGATCAACAATGAGTCGTGTTTTGGCTAATATAAATGATTTTAACACAATAGGTTATTGTTTTGGTTTTTAGTAAAGTTAATGTTTTGTCCAAATCACGTATCATTGTCCTTACTAATGGGTACTCAACGGCATAAATTGTAATATGTTTCAGTGAAAGTGATCAACATACACCAAGTACATTACAAACGAATGCAGAAAACGAAAATTCCGAGCCTATATACCACCAAAACCCCAACTTAGGTACTACACCAGTTCACACACATTCCTCCAGTAACACCACCGACTTGAGTAATCCAAGTCAACAGGAACTAAGTCAATATAATCAACCCTTATATGCAAATGCACCACCCAAGCCCAGACGGTTGAACGACGCCGGCTATTCGTCACCAAGTCCCGACATCCTCGACAAGTACCCGAACACCCAAAACCACTACATCCAGCCAATGCACGGCTGCAGAAGTCTGGCCAAATCACCTGTAAGCATTTACGGGCACACAATGTTGGCACCCACGCATATGCAACCTGACTGCATGCCCCACATGCATCCCAAACACAATCCCCACGAGTACGTCTTCACACCAACGCGAGAGATGCATAACGTACCGCAAAATTCAGAGCGACGAACGCCAGACACTTACGGCAGATCTCAGTTGGCCACCAAAATACGTGGCACGGATTACGAAGACGTGTACGCCGACCAGGCAATGTACAAGCGACCGTTGAGCCCCATCGCCTACAATCACATAAACGTGATCAAGAAAGCCAACCCAACAATCAATCCGGCCTACAGAGCGTACACCCCTGTAAATATGTTAGGACCTAAAGAACTGGACCAATACGGACCACCTCACATGAGGAAATCACCTAGTTCCATAGCTAGACCGCACAGCGCGGACTTCTTAGAGTACGAAATCAATCACCGACAACAAAACGTAACACCAACAGCACGGCCTAAGTCTAGTTTAGACATCAACCGCAACGACAGCGACAACTATTTTTACTCCGAGGAACGGTACGCCGAAAAGATGAGGAAGTCAGCCCAGTATCTGCAGAAGGCGCCGTTAAGATATCCCCAGCAACACAACGACTTTCTGATACAACCCAAGCCAATGCCGGTGAACAGGTATCCGGAAACCGAGGGTACCACCTACCCACTGATGAGGTCCAACACCCAACCGATAAATTTCAACAACGCACCTCTTAAAGAGATGCCCCCAGCGGTCCAACCGGTAAGAAGCAGAAGCGTTTTAAGTGAGGGCTCTCTATCAAAAGAACTGGACATGGACCTACGATCGAGTCCCCGGGAGAGGCTGGATAGGGAATCGATATCACCCGGTTTTTCAACGAGGCAAGAAATGTACAACTACGCCCAAAATATGAGGAATAGGGAGTACGATCAGTTCACTAGGTCGGCAAGCGCCAGACTAGCTCAGAATCCATCTGCTCAAGGTGAAAGGTATCCGGAGGAGAGGCAACCCAACAGGGAAGGTGATAGGAAGGTTGGTTAAAACTTTTTATGCAATAAAACTTTAATCTGACACTATAAATATCGCAAATTCGATCAATAGTCGGGAATTAAATCACAAATTAAGCCCTTTTAAGGCTTCGGTCCGTCGCGACTATCGTTTTGCTCTCACTTCAGTATTATCTAGTTAATGGCAGTAGATGTATATCTAATATGTAAACGCTGATGTTATTTGTGTAGAGAGAAGAGTCAATGAAGAGACTGTTGGAATGGAAGCAAAGGATGCTTCAGTCTCCTCTAAACAGAAAAGTCCAGGGCAACAGAGTCTATGCTGGTCGAAACGTGGACTACTACAACGAAAATGGATACATTCCTCAAAAGCACTCAGATTCTTGTTCTGATGGTAGAAGATCAGTGACAAATCTTCCTCAGTACAACAGTTATTCGTCAGATGATGAGGGTGAGTGCCTTTCAAATTCAATATTCTTTTCTTTTAGTCTAGAACAACTGAGAATTTTGTTATGTTTTTGTATTTATGGGTAAAAATTCTTGGTTGTTTAGATTTGTATTTAGATGGTGAGAGTATTGGGAGTAGTCTACATTGGTCCTTCCTGCCTGGAACAACTTGGGTCTCAACTTTCTGTAACTAACACTTAAGTACTCTACTTAACTTTCATTACTTTTACTAACAGATTAATTTACTATTTGGAAATGGATCTTCATCTTGATGTAAAATTTGTAAATTTTTTATGGTTGGTTCAGAAAATGAGGAGAGAAGCAAGGAAAATGTGCACACACAGGCAGGACGGACCTTGGACACATTTCCGAGTATTTCTGAGTCACTTACACCTGCACAAACCACTTCTACCACTGTATTCCATTCCCTTGGGAAACCTGGCGACTTTGCAACACATTCTGATTTATTGCACCAAAATTTTCACATGGCACCGCCCAAAAATCCACCCGACGACCCTGGCAAAAAGGAACCTGATGATAATACGTTCACTAAACCCTTAAAACAATTCAACAAAGAATCATCTAATCTTGCCCACGTATCTAGCCTTAGATCTGAGTACTCAGATAAGTTCGAACAAAGCCCAATGGTTACTGAAATTAAAAGCAATGGGGCCCTTGTTAAGTCTATACTTGCGGAATTTGAAAATAAGTCTGACGTTAGTTCTGCAAACGAATGTTCCGGCTCAAATAAATCCACTGAGACTCCCACAAACGAAACTGAATGTGCAACTGAAGAAAATTACATGACAATGACTGCCAAAAAGTCAGTTCTTGGTTCTAGAAATAGCAATAACAGTGACGCCACTGTCATATTTAATGAACCCGATGAGAATCCTTACGTTGAAATGACCCAAAACCTCGGCTCAATATTAGCCGACTCAAACGCAGATCAAAATGAACAACAACCTTATGAACTAATTTGCTTCACTGAAGGTTCATTCGAGCCAGTATACATGGAATTAAAACAGCCAGATTCAAATACACTAAACATATCCAATAAAGACATTAAAGAGCTACCAGATATTCTAATGTCCCCCAAGCAAAAAGCCCCCGGTAATAAATCTGATAGCTCAGATGCAGACGATGAAGCTTCCAAAGACCTAGACTCCTTGGACACTCCAAGCCAACCAAGATTCAGCCTTTCGGATACTTTTAGGCCAGCTTCTTACTATCTGGGGGCCAGTCAGAGTGTCCCCGAATTCCAAGACAGTTCCGACAGTGAATTAGTGTCACCACCTCCAATTCCAAATTCTCCACCACCCATGGACGACGATGAAAACAACGAAGAGTGTTCAAACATGGAGAACAGAAAGTACTCCAAAAAAGACGAAACGTATGGGTTTTCGTTACAACTCCACCGAAATTCCGATCAGTTCTTCAACAGTACTAACTCGCACTTGTTTAACAGCACAACGAATTTCATAAAAGGTAGTACTCAGTCTTTGGACGCTAAAAAACCGTTTATTTCGTTCAATGGCGGCGGAAAGGAAGGTGATACGTCCTCTGTGGGCAGCATAACCATTGACACTGACACTCGGTACAGCAGCAGATTGTCACACAATAGTGACTCCGACGTTGAGCTAAGAATGCCCAGAATACTCGACTATGAGAGGATGCTCAAACGAAGACCCGTTTCTGAGGAATTTTGCGATGAATTGGAGTCCATGGATGGTACCTTTGACACCAACGACACGGTAGATTTAGACAGATATCTAAAGGACCTACAGATTAGTAACATCAGTTTGGCGAGCAACGAAGAAGGCAACGAACTGTGCCTCAGGAATCACGATTACGAAAACCTGTTCATCAACGGCTTTCCAAAGAAAATCGACAAAAGCACGCCAGTACATTCGTATTCTTCTATTAAGAGTCCTTCCAGTAGTCACAACGCTTTGACAATGCCTTTAGATTCGACCGAAAGACAAATGATGACAAACGAGGACTTCGTTCTGAGAGGAAGACCGGAAAGTAGCGCCTCCACGTCGGCCGAAATTTGCGGTTTATTGAGGAACTCCAATTGTTCCACTCCGAGTTTAAGAATAGGAAGTTCAATGAGCACCCAAGAAATTCCCAACACCTACTTTTCTGAAAGGAGGGACAAGTCGGCCAACTCGTCCTTCAGTCAACCTGCTCCGTACTACTATTCTGATTTGAACGTTGCAAGTACTGAATGTGTTTCCACTATTTTAACCTTAAACAACCAAAGGGGGGCCATGAATGGTAGCAAAAAAGATATCACCCATATTATCAATCCCATTAAAGACAACAGCCAAATTTTAAATATTGAGGTACCCACCAGGGAAAACGAAGGAAATACCTTTAAGTTGGCAGCAGAAGCAAGATCCGTTTCTGTTGACTTCTTGAATTTAACAGACAAGTCAGGAAATATAGACAAGAAAAATATCTATGAATCTGACACCTTAAAAAGACAGAAGACATCAGATCCCAGCTTTTCCACCTCTAATCCGGAAACCAGAAATCTTTATCCTGCGAGAAAAAATGACAAATTTGCCTCAAATGATATGGTTGAGGTTGATTGTAACGTAAGGAGAAGCCAGTCTTTGGCAGGACTGTTGGAAAATGTCTTGAGTGAAACAATTGATTCTACTGGCGGGAATGAAGAGACTGACAATAATGAAAGCAACGCCACCGAAGGTAGCTATTTATGGGAAGAAGACTCCATCTGGAGGGAACGTCTTAGAACTGCCAGTCAAAGACATACCAAATCCATGGAAGACTTGGATTCTATTGAAGACACCAAAAAAGTCCAAAAGAAAACGCCGAGAGGTATAACGAGGGGTGTCGTTTATGTGAATGATAACATATTTAACATGCCCATCCAGGATAAGATGCAAAAAGATAACAAACCACCTTCCGACAATAAAAATAACGAAATAAAAAAGGAGGGAAGTTTTATTATTGACAGGGAAAAATTAAGACAGTGGGATTTGCTTTCAAGTGCCCCAAGTGAAGATCAGTTGTCAGGAATTGTTGGTACTCAGGTTTCACAAGGTAATAATCCTGTGGTAGATGTTCGGGAAGGGAATAGTGAATCATTACCAGAAAATACCAACACACAAACTGCAGGTATTGATTTATTTTTTTGTAAATTATGTATATAACATGTAAATTTGTATAAATTCAATGTTTTTGAAGTTTTCGTTTCTTAAATTCTTTTGTGTACTTCATTGTTAGTGTAAAAACATAATTATTGTACAACTGAATGTAAAAACTTGTCAGTTTAGTTCACATCTTTGATCAGGGTATCAAAGTATCAAATTTTATGTTTTACCGTACCATTAGTCCCATAGTAACTCTCACAGAAATAAACTTCCATCACCATCACATGCTAATTAATTAATTGTAGCCTCAGGTTCAATTTCTCTAAACACCCGAGACACTTTTCCAAGGGCGATACCTGCCAAGAAAATGTGGACACCCCATAATCAAAATGTTCAAGCCAGGTCCGTCACAAACTTGAACAGGAGTGACACAGAGCAATACTTGTGAGTTCAATGAACAATTAAATGAGTCTGGGTAGAAATGTGTTTTAATTTCTAGATCTCATCAGCAAGGCTACTTTGTAAACCAGCAAAATCCTCATGAGGCAGACCCGTCTTTTGCATCAAGAAAAGTAAGTATTTGAACGAATTAAATTGATAAAGTTTACTCATTTATACTTATGTATCAAAATGTTTTATTTAGGAAAATTGGCAGGGTAATGATAATAAAATCAATGTATCTGCCGGGGAGTTATTAGGTAGAACTCACGAAGAACTAGTTTTGTTATTAATTCAGCTTCGCAGACAAAGTGCACACACTTTGCAAGCGATTGAAAATAGTTACAATGAAATTGATACCATACAGGTTTGACATTTTCAAGTCTACATAGATTAACAAACATTTCATGCGTACTAACCAGATTTTGGTGAAGGGCTGCAGACACTAAACAAATTAATTTAAGTCAACGACAAAACCTGTAATTTACTGTATTTAATCTAATTTAAGCTTTGGAAACTTGTTTCAATGTTTCGAGAAGTATATTTCAATTTATAACACTTTTAGGCTCAACTGCACCTCATGGATCAACAAAAGAGATTAGAGAACTTACAAAAGTTAGAACAAATCAAACAACACTTGCTAGAGCTTGAAAAACAGGTAACTTGTTGCAAATTAATTTTAAACCCACCTTATAGCAAAACATCTTTTAGTATGAGAAAGGAAAACCTTTAGTGAATCTAGTAGATAACATGGTTAAGTTGGGATCACTATATAGAACACCCACAGATCACAACAACATAAACCCATACATCCGCGATAGATTAGAGTTCAACCAACAAATACAAGAGCGTAGACTTTTAGCTGAAGAAAAAAGAGATTGGAATAGAATCACCCCCAATCACTACCAGCTGCAAGAAAAGGTGCAGCAGCTTTACCAATTGGATAGATTAATCCATGAAGAGTCGGGCACCTTGCAGAACCTTCAGCAAGACAAAGAAGACATTGAAAGAGCTCTTGGAGGCTTGCGCATGAGGATCAATAAAGGATTCAATGATCCTGCCGAAGTGGAACAGGCTCGCAAGCAGCAAATAATGTTAGAAAATGAATTAAGTAGAGTTCACTTTATGTTAGCACAAAATTCGAAGAAACTAGAAGAGACGGTTGCTGGAAATGCGAGGTTGGAGCATGAGTTGTTGGTACTTAAGCAAAAGTTGCAGACATCAAGGCAACACCGAAATTCGCCGCAATTCTCCAATGCAGGTATGTATAGGTTATTATTCACAGCATGATGGATGGCTCAATAGTACGTACACAACGTTGTTCTGAAAGGTTGATTGCTTAAGAGCAATGTTGTAATAGATGTGCTTATTATGTACTAAATGTTGTCCCCTCAATTGTAGGTGATAGTTTGCCTTGCGTTGTTGGTACGAATGTTATGCTAGAATCAGATTTGCATAGAGTTCAGAAAAAAATTGGAGACTTACAAAAACAACGCCAAGAACTTAGTATGCAAGTCCGACAGTTGACTGACAGATCAAACAATTTGTCACAAATTAAAACGTCTAATTCCAATAACATAAACAATCTTCAATGTAAGTTACTACTTCATTAACCACCTTCACCAAAATAAAAACGAAACTGTTAGCTTTAGGTAATAAGAAAAAGGTGACATCATCGTGGAGGGAAACAGACTTAGACACAATGATCATAGTGGATCACGGCGAGTCCTGGGACAATTCCACACCCACAACACCCCTGTACATAAACACAGACATTAAACAAAGTCCCGATGATTATTACAACAGAATCATGAAATCCAGTGACTCAACCAGCGACGACAACACCCAACACTCGAACTTGCCACCGGAAAAACAAGAAATAAAAACCGTACGAATAGTAAAACGGGAATCCGAGAGAAGGCAAAGAGACAGAGAAAAGATAACGTCCAGTGGAAGTGGAAAGTGGGACGTGCTTTTGGAGGAGGACGATTCTTCCCAAAATTCAAGTATACTTTTCAGGCCCACTCCGGTGCAAAAAACGCAGAGCTCAACTGCTTTGTCCTTAACAGGGTTTAACGATAATAATTCGGGGCCTTTGATGCGTGAAAACTCGCTTTCAAGTCCCAGTCTACCCCAGTTTAACGATAGTAGGAGCAATGCAAATACTCTTAGTAGTAGCGAACGGTCTCCTGAACTGTCTCCCATATTTAAAAGCGAAGCTGCCAGGCAAATTATAACGGAAATGTCCATTCAAGACACACCAAAGAAAACGAATAGGAGGGCGGTTCCTAAAGAAAAGAGAAGACATTATACTGCTCCCAACAATAACTTGATAATGAAGAGCTTAAACCAATTACCGACTGATGACAATGCCTTTGATAAAATGATTTTGAACACCAGGAGGGCTAGAGACGACTTGGACATGGAAAGGGCTTTGAGACAAAGAATTGACGCTCCTGATGTTGTTAGGTCAACCTTAAGCAATAAAGAGTTAAAATATAATGAAAGTACAATTGATAATATACTAGGAACACCAAATAAAATAAGTATACCCGAAAGATATATCCCCGAACAATTACCCCAGCTAACTGCTGAAGAGCAAGAACAAAGGCTAAGAAAAGTAGAATCGATCAAAAAGATGCTCTCTGACACTGCCATAATTAGTGGCAGCTCAGCCAATCCAACAGGTAAAGAACATTATTATTTTTGACCCATCACACGCCTTACCACAATAACTAAAATTGGCAAACGATGGGAAAGACCTTGGTTAGAGGATTTCCAAAACAAAATTTCATGCGGACTGACAAATTGGCTGTTACCCAGGATTTGTTGTTATTGTGGAAAGGATCTCGTCCATGTTAATGTGGAGACGTTGACTGATTTGAAATTTTTAGATGAGAAAGCTCCTGAAAGTACGCAAAATATAATTGCGAATAAGGCAACCACGAAAATGATCGAGGAGAAAAAGCAAAGAGAGCACTTACTGCAACTGAACCAGATATTGGCCAAACAGGTCATGGAAATGAGTAAAATCGTTGCAGGTATTTATGATTTCGTTTTCATTTTGCATTTGGCATGAACGCGTGCACGTTTATTTTTTTTTTATTTTAGCTACTAGTTTTGGCGTTTTTGCATTTGGTTTTTTTTTCTTTTCTTAGGTAACAACAATCCCGATGAAAAATGATTGGCTTGCGTGTTTTTTGCTGTTTAAAATAACTCAGGTTTGTTTTTATTTTATTTTTTTTTTTGTTTTGTTTTGTTTTTGGGTGAGTATTTTTATTTGGTTAATGCTTGAACTTGTGAAATGCAAAAATTGTAACTTCAATGTATGTATATTTATAGAAACTTTAGAGAAGAACAAGAAATCTTCGATAAATAATGTGGATTAAGACAATTATGAGTAAGTAAAGTTTTCTGTGTAGACAACACTTAAAAATTTGTTTTTAATGATGCTAAATTGAGCCACTTTCTTAAAAAATGAGTCTTTAATAATTAGGTACTGGAAAAAGTAATTTATGTTTTAACTTTAAAGTAGATTAATTAAATTTTGCCAGGTTGTTTATTATATTAAAACATGGGCAATCACAAAAATACATAATAGTCACATGAACAAATATCTGAACTATATGGAGGATGTAACATTTTAAAGCTTCCTTTGAATGATCTTGCTTTATCATAAAGAAGTAGCTCCTCTTTGAATAAATTTTTCATGAGTTTGGCCAAATTGTGAGCAATAGATAATTATACTGATAGTTTGACATCTTGGTCAGCAATCAGTATGTCAAATTTCACTCTAAATTCATCAGTCATCAAAATCTGTCTTGACTTAATATTTTACTTAAGTATTGCTTCACCAGGTTTACTAGCTTCACCTCATTGTTTAGACCGGTGAGATGTATCATAGTCAACCCATTTTTTATCGTATCTAACAATACCATAAATAAAAGGCTCATTTGCCTTGCGTGCAAGGAGAGAATTGACAACTGTCAAATAGTTAACCTCACTTATTGTATGTGGAATACGTTTATCCAACTTTTTGATGAAATTTAATGCACGAAGCCTCTTTTTAGTGATTGATTCATCGCAGTTTAATGACATACTTATTTCCAACTTATTGGAGGAGATATTGCTTAATTTCTTTGTTAGTATAAGTTTCAGGATGAACTTGAAGTTGTTCATCTTCAGTGCATTCAAATAGAAATTAATTGTAGCACTTAAATACACAATTTTTAACCCCAAAAATGTTTTAAAAACAATATAATAAAAAAATGACATAAATTAATGTTTCTTATACCTAATATTATGATTAAATGATCAACTGAACAGAAAATTTTCACTTTCAGTCACCAAATTCATAGTTTATAGTACTCAAAATTAATAAAAACAAGTGCATTACTAAGTTATAAGTTAAGTTTGCTTACCATCCATTAATAAAGTGACACTCCTGGATTATAATATAAGTAATAGATGTATTATTAGACTAGACTGTGTTCTGAAATTTGGTGCATTACAAAATATTTAATTAATTGAGCACCCCTTCACTAACTTCTTATATTTCTTTATAGTGAAGGCATTGCAGAAGTTGCCGCTTCAGCCGCAGCAAGTCAGCACAGAAGATGAGGATTCGTCTCCAATAACGCCATTGCCACTGTATCAGCAGCGTGATAACTTTTACAGTTAACAAATTTTTATTTTGGATGTACAAAATTAAAAGGTTGTGTTCAAACGTTTGGCCTGTTGTACATTTTAAACATATTAAGCTCTATTGACATATTTATTTATGAGCTAGATGTTTTGAAATGTAAATAATAAAAACTGAGTGCCAGACAATAAGTATTAAATAGTTATATGTTGTAAATTTTTAATTTATGTACAAGTTAGTTTTAATGTATTGTTAATAATTTAAGTTATATTGTGCTCAATATTGTATATTGTATATAATCACTTGAAGTTATGTTATCATCAAAATGGTAACGCAATTTTTAATAGTGATATAATTTATTTTATTATTTTTGACTTAAGGTGATGGTTAGTTACATGAACGACCATTTTAACTAAATTAAAATTATTTAGTTTGAGTTTTCGAATTTTTGTTTGAGGGAAATTTTCAATGAAAATTTATTGGATTATTTGCGTGCTAATAATATATTCTGTTTGAACTAATTTTATATTTTTGCCTTATTTATTAATAAAGTTGGGGCATGTATATGATGTTCACACGAAACTATAGAAGTTAGAACGTTAAAATTAACCAACTTTCGGTTATGATTAAATGAGTTCATCTATATAAAGGCTTTAAACACTTATGGTACTAAATAAAATTAATTATTTTAGACATACGTGAGACATTTTTTAAAACTTTATCCAATGCATTTATTATTCAATACATTGGACGAGTTTGTATATATATATAAAAAAAGTTTAATTAAATTCTAGGGCTGTGTGAGTTTAAAAACTATAAACGCATGTCAATTTAGAGACTTAATGTGTATAAACAATTACTAGAGTGAATTTCGTGTGAACATCATTTTATAATTAACGAATCCGAATTTTTTACAAAACGTTTTTGTTTTTTTATGACTTTGTATATTATGTAATGCCGTCTCAAATGCAGCTTTTGTAAAAATGTACCCAAAAATATGTAGAACACTAATATATAAAAATAAATAATCTAAAAATACCTATAGTTTTTTTATTTATGATTAAAAAATTTTGGAAAGGACCCAAGCAACTTCCAAAGTCCAGTTTTATACCACTTGATCCACTGTAGTGGACATAATTATAGCAATTGTTCTACTACTTGCATTGAATGCCAATACCTATAATGTTTATTGTTTTTTCTGTTACTGTTGAATCTACTATTCAATCAATCTAATTTTATTCTTTAAAAAATTACCTACTTTTTTATTTTTCAGTGGACAAAGTTATAGCAACTTTTTACTCTATGGTCTTTTGTTAATTATAATTATTTATTCATAGGTCGATATGATACTGTAAGAAAAATTATAATTCAGCCTTACCAAGACCGAGAGAAACAAGAAGAGATAGCTATAGATAGAGTTTGTGCCTAAATAAGTCAATCGTTTACCGTATTATTAAAAACTTTAGAGAAACTGGCTCAAAAAAAATTGTCTAAGTTCGAAAAACTTGAAAGAAAATCAATAACTGGATAATTCCAATGTCAAAAAACAATAAAATCATATCGTTTCCTGAAATTAGTTCAAGGACTGTGAGAAGATGGTTAATGGATGGGGATTCGTTTGACCCCAGACCTACAAGAAAAACCCTGCTGTCTACTAAAAATGTGGAAGTCCAATTTTGACTTGCATAGGATCATATCTACTGGACCACAGAACAGTGGAACAGTTATTTTTAGTGATGACTCTATTTAATTTATATAAAGATAATGGTTCTGATTAAATTAAACATCCTGCAGGCACAAGACTCCACAAAAAGTTGGTTATACCCACTGTGAAATACATTGGTGGTTCAATTAGTTATGGTGATGCCTCTCTACTTGTGATGTAGACCTCCTTCATCGAATAGAAGGACACCTGGACCGATTTAAGTACATGGACATATTAAACAACAATTTGTTTCCATGTATTGAAGAAAAGATGCCTTTAAGAAATGTGATTCAACATCCAAAACTATGACCAACTGGTCAAAAATGGATGTTTTGCCTTGGTCATCCACTTTATAGAATTTTGCAAGTTTGCAGGAATATTAGCCTTTAAAAAAGTCATTCCAAAACTAAGGTTAGGTTAGGTTAGCAGCCCAATTTAGAAAAATATAAGTAACCTACTATAAAATAAGTAAATAATAGTTTTTAGAATACAATATGGCAGTAAAGTTGCCATAATAACAAACACTGCTGTACATGTCAGATATAAATATTCAATCATGGTAATGATATAACGTTAGATAATTTTTGCGTGTTACAAAACGTTATTTAGCTCGTGAACTCGATTTTTATGACTATCACTTTTTAAAAGACCGCTGCTAAGTATTGCACTGAAATAAAACTAATAAACGTATCAAAAAGTTGGTACTACCAACGGTTTGTTTAAATTCCTGAATTGAATATCTGATGAATAATGTTTATTGGGAAAACGGTTACTCATTTTTATTTAAAATTATCCCACCACACTACAAAATTATGCGCATCCTTAATTTCAGCCCGATTTTGTTCATGATTGGAACCCATCAGAATTACCAATTGTGTAGTTCAATTTTCACATGGGTACTAATGTGATAAATTACTTGCAATCATTTTCCTTGAATGGTTGATAATGATAAGCCTTACTACGTTTACTTCCTGTTATTTTTTTTTAATTATATTAATCAGGTACTACACCTAAAGCTTTTCCTCAACTTAACATCATCAGAACAGTTTCGTTGTAAGCAACCTACTTACTTAAGTGCAAAGTAATTCGTGACCGAAACTCATCACGTTTCAATTAAATATTAAGCATTAATTTAACATTGTCACTTTTTAAAAACTGGCAAAGTTCAAACACACCAAAATAAAAAATCTTACAAATAAAAACGGTTTTCTGATGTTTGCGTCTCGCTATCCTCGGCTAAATTTACATTTTGTAAATGGCCACCGACTATTTGATTATTATTAACAAATTGAGTTTGTTCAAATGGGTTTTACTGAAATTAGCTCAAGGACTGTGAGAAGATGGTTAGTGGTTCGTTTGAACCCAAACCTACTGGAAAAACCCTGGTTTCTACTAAAAATGTGAAAGTCCAATTTTGACTTGCTTAGAATCACATTCACTGGACCACAGAATAGTGGGAACGAGTCTGAACTTAATTTATAAAAGAATGATGGTACTGCTTATGTTAAACAGGACAAAACTACATAAAAAGTTTGTTATAACCACAGTAAAACATGGTGATAATTCAATTATGTTATGGGTATGCTTCAATTCTCATCACAGCAATTCAAGAATTAAATTACACAGATTTACATACAATAAACCAGCAGCGTATATACTAAATAAAAAACACTTTGTGTAGAATACAACTTTTATTTTTAAATATATACAACTGTTTTTAAAATAAGTCAAATAAATAAATAATTTTTAATTAATAGGTGTGCCTAAATCTGGAAAATATTGCCAATATATACAAACAAAGTCATTTATTACTCCGAATTATAGGTACAAATACAATAAAAACTGGGTTAAACATGTCACCGGTTTCATAGAAGCGAATGGCTTATCTATTTTCATTCGTAGACATCTATTTAAGTTTTTAGAAATCATAGTGCACCAAAATTAGTTTGAGTGCGAGATTGGAATGCCCTAATGCAAAAAGTTCAAAACTTACGTAGAGTTATTCATTCACTGAAAAGTTCCGATTTGATTTTCGTTCAAAAAATATTAACACACCAACAAATATAAAAATATTGTTGTGCAATTATTAATCTAAATAAAATTTATCCACATCTTAAAACACCAAAATTTGCTCAAGCACAATACAATTAGTAAAAAAGTTTGAAATCCTAAGTATATTTCACAAAATCTGCTTCATAATCTTGGAACGTCGGTGCAAAAATTACCAAATGCTTTTTTTGTTGAAATAGTCATAAACTATATTTACAAGTTTCACCTAAGTTTAGTGAGGCATTTATTATACTGAGTGGACTATACCATTTTATTATCTCTCTCGGCAGATTTAAAATATTTATTTCTAATCATTTTGACGTAGTTATTTTTGGTGTTACAATGGTGTCGTCAAAATAATTAAACATAAACGTCATTTATTTGCATTATTCATTAAAAAATGTTAAAAGTTCCGTCTTGCCTCACCATTCGTTAATATATTTACATATAAAAAGTATAAATATTCGGGAATATTTATAAATCCACTCGGTACATTTACATATGGCAATGATTTAACATTAATTATTACATTTAGAGAGTTTAGAATGTTTGTTTGAACTGTTTGTATTCCTGACTAGTATCAAATAATGTGAAAACCAATCGCCTAGCATTTTACATATCTGACCCCTTAAATTAACTGCGTATAACATAAGAAACTTACTGTAAGTTCCCCATGTTAAAATCGTGTTTAGGTCCTCAAAATACATCAAAAAAACATCGACTGGTGTATATAAAATTGCTGGATTACACGCACCACAACTGCGCTAAATTAGGACAAAAATACGTCCTGATATTATCGTATTACGGAACATTTAGACTCTTGTAACATGTAAAAAAGTTTGAAAAAACGTACAATTTAATTGTAAGCATTAGGAGACGACATTTCAAAACGTTTTTGCTGTTCATAAAGCGACGTGCTGCACAAGTAAATTCGTAACCTTATTCATCCATCTCACCTTTTATTTTAGAAGGGCGAGATTCATTGGTCCGGTCGAATTGATGCTGGTATTTAGTGCTTCGTTAAATTCGTAAAAGTATAGATTTCCACATTGTAATCATTTTGCGTTTGTTCAAATGTCGCACATCACAAAGGTATGTGTGAAAGTAACGCTGTAGAACAGAACTGTGAGTGTTAATCCACGTACAAACTAAAGTTTCTTTTATTTTTGTTTAGTAATTGATCATAGATTTGTAAATAAGAATCCTTTCCATTGCTTCCTATGTGTAAAAGAAATGTGAAAGATTTCCAAGAGTAAACTACTCCGGCCAAACAGGATGAAATTTACATGAATTTTTGTGACCAAAATATCTCAAAATCATTTAAATTTATTTTTACATTCACCCTGTATATGATAATATATATATAATCTTTAATTTTTAAAGTAAATCTCATTTTAAATTATATTATCCATATTAGCTGTGGTATCTGTTGATTTTTAGTTAAAAAAGGCACTTCCCTATATCTATTATTTTTTAACATTATATATTTTGATCTTAGGTCATCACCAAGGGATATGTCAAAGGTTAAAAAAGTGATAAAATACAGATTAAAACAGATTAGAATAAAATTTATTGTATATGTCCAACCAGAAAGTTGGGCCATAACTATTAAATATTATTTATTATTTAAAATTTGTGTGATTTAATCTACATATTTCCTTTTTAACCTTTGACGTAGGCCCTGCTGATAATCAAATTAAGTCCAAAAATACTGTAGGGTAACTGAATTGATTATAAAATTATTTTCTCAGGAGACTCAGCTTCTGGTTAATATAAATTTAATATAAAATTAATAAAAAATGAAATCAACTTGGTAGATTACTGAATAAATTTGATATCTAGCGTCACATAAAGAAGTAAATAAAAAGTAAAATAAAAAATAAAGATGGTTAACTGAAAGTTATACTCTCAAATATTAAACAATTCAATTTTTCCCATTAACACGTCACATAAAGATAAAACGAAACTATACTTAATATATGGTAATAAAAAATATATTTATAATTATTATTAAATTTAAATATATTTGTTTTACACCATATCTTTCTTTTTATTCTTTGTGTGAATTAATAGTTGTCTATCTTCTAAATCAACTCCTATATGAAATATTTTAATATTATTTCCTAAGGAGACACCATCTTTTCTTGTAAAATTAATAATGAAAGTAATTTCTTGAATAAAACGAATCAACATGATATGTAACTGAAAAAAAATTGATATCAGAGGTATACAATGACACAGAATCACATGAATGAAATGTAAAATAAAAAATAACACGTCATACCATCAAATAATAAACAAGAATTGAATATTTCCCATTAACACACGTCAAATAATTTAAGATGCACCAAAAATAAAATTAATACATGGCACTTTAAAACAATGAATTTATACAGATATTATTAAATTTAAAGGAAATAAAAATTTACTTATCTTCCTGGCTTCCTCCCTCCCTCCTTACAAATCTTCTTTATGAAAAAGAAATATCAACCTTCATTATTCTTTCTGTAAAATTAATAGTTTAAAACAAATGGACCAAGGATTGCAATGCATTATTTATAAAATAAATATATGATATTGAATTTCTTAAGTGTCATACGTGTTCTAATATTAGAAATACGAAAATAAAAATATTTTGATATTAAAACTTAATATTTTATGGTAAATTGAAAAAGAAATATTAATTTCCTTTTTGACTAAATGTTGTAAATACTCTGACCACAGATTACTAGAGGCTGTGAAAATAAATTTAAGGAACACTCAACTTTGGGAAAAAAAACAAAATGATCTAATATAACATGTCAGACATATAAAGTAATAAATATTCCATTTTTGCCTTGGGTATATACACAATATACTTATTATACTTGTAAAAATAAAAGATAAATTTAAAACCATAAGATTATTTCGTTTAGACTGCAAAAGGTAGTAAAAACTCTTCAGAATAAAATAAAAGAAACCTTATTTCAGTTAATGACTCATCCAGCAAACTAACACCAACAGTTCAAAATTTCGGATGCCTATTTTAGCCCACAGTACTATTGTAATTGTAATTTAAAGTGCCCAGTGTATTAACAAAGATTGCATTATTATAGTCAATCTAATAATCCTTCCATTTTATTTAAAACAGGAAGAATGTTAACGAACATCACAGTCTAATTGTTTGAAAATATGAGCTGTTGGCAACATTACATTATAAAAAATTTCTTCAATTATGATATAATAATAAAAGTATCACACCTTCAGAAAGTCTTTCAAGAGAGTAGTTCGTCGTTTCTCCGCAATATCCATTTGGTTTTCTAAGTCGCCCCTGTCGGTTGTCTCCGCCCTCTCGATCTTCCACGAGAGATTTTCGATTTCGGCCTCTAGCTGAGCCTGTTGGTACTCGAACAGTTCCTTGCGGGGTCCGGCATCCATATAATAAGCGTATGGATATGTATATTGTAAGGTGTAACGGCACTTTGCAAGTAAACCGGCCGCAGTGAATAAGTATTGCCAATCGATCCAAGTACCCAGGCCGGACATTACTTTCTGATTAATCCTATCGCGCAGCTTCTCCAACGTTTGCTCCTCCAGCTTAAGTGACTTCGAGTGGTTCTCCCAACGTTCGTAGTAGTGGAGGTACTTTTTCAGTGCTTCCCTCGCCTAGAACACGCCAGAAGTTTATACAAATCACCAGTTTCGTCAAGTTAATACGTTACCTGGGCGTGTACCGATTCGTGGGCTATGTTAGGATTCTCCCTGTACCTAGAACATTCGTAGTACTCGGACCCGTGAGATTTCCAATCCCCCAGACACATCCAACAGAAGTCGTGCTTGCAGTTATAGCACTGCATATGGTTGCAGCCTCCGTTCTTTTCGATGCATATGTGGCACTTTGGACAGTCTTTTGTATGGGCACTGATATAATTAGCGGTTTCGCTGTCGTCTGCGCATTTCGTCAGCCATTTCTTGATTATCGAACAATCGGTGGGGGCGTGGTAGTTCATGCCGCACCTGAAGCAGAACACGGTCTTGCACTGGCTGCAAGTGGCACGTTTCGCTTTCATCTCCTTGCTGTGGATCACTATCGGGCAGTTGGGGCCGGGACAAAATCTTAGTTCCGGATGGGATTTCACGTAATCCTGGAAGGTGAACTGTTGATACTTCTCACGCATGTTTGGACGACTCAAGTGCTTCAGGACGAAGTCTTCGGGTGCGAGAACAACACAATCCCTTGCCATGCAACTGATTGTGGTCGAAATTCCCTGCAAAGTTTCAAGAAAACGTAAAATATGATGTGTATGACCAATAAATTAAATTAAAACTGCACACAAAATAAATTTTGTACAAAAACTGTGCTCAGAACTTTGTAATTTAGCTTATTTTAGTTAAAAGTAAATTAAAATCAATATGTCAATTTTATTTTTCACTTTTATTAATGTCAATTTTGACATTTATCTCTTCATAAAGACTTCTTATGAACTTAAATCAACAGAAACAACTTGAATAGATGTAAAGGTTAAGGCTTTCATGACCATTGTTTCCATATCTATATTTGTTGGGATTGAATAAAGTTTATTTAACTAACCAACACGTCAAATAAGTCTAGATAATATAATAGGATAAGTTCTCCTTATTTATTGGATAATATTATGTAAGAGCTCCATAATGAAGAATATGACAAGCCAGATTACTGTTTTAGGGTTTCACATTAATTTTAAGACTACCAATACATGAGCAAAACTTAAAATAGTAAAATATTTACCTGATTAATTTGTACTTCAAAATGCATGGTCCAACACTCTTTGCAAAAAAGATGTGAACATGATAAACTATAAAACTTATCTATTGGCTGTGGTGTCACACACACTGGACAATGAATATATCTAGATGTGTGTATACTAGATGGTGTTATGGCTGGTTCTATTCGAGAAGACACTAATAAGTTTGTTGAATTTTCCCTATATTTTGATTCAATTTCACTTATATTCCATGAATGACTATTTAACAAAACCTGAAAACACACCAATGAATACTTAACATTTAATTCAGCAACAACCTTACTTTGGCTAGAGATGGGGTAATTTTCAAATTGTTACTCAACCGTTCAACAGTCTCATTTAGTAACCTCTCCACTTGTTCTTCATACAAGCACCTATAGTCGAAAAATTCAGGATCTTGCTTACAAGGATCGACCTGCTCAATGTCACTGTCATCATTTAAACCAAAATAATAATCGTCATAACCCTCATTATCGGAACATTCCATATCCGAATCGCCACCTTGTGAGCTCACCGACTCTTCCATTTTATTTGGTTGATTTGAAGAACATGCCATATATGACTAAATAATTTTGTAAACAAAGCGGTCAAAGACAGGGTTCGTATCCGTGTTCGGATTTTCACCTGTTTACGACCGTCAATAATCCGTCGCCATTTGCAAAAACAAATACATTACAAGTCCGCCAACCACAGGACACCAAAAATTGTTTCTGACGTTCACACTTTGAATTTCAGAGAATTGTATTCACAGATTTAGTGCTAATAGACCTCTAAAACTAGAGTTACTATTCTAAGAATTATTAAACTTCTAAGAACTAGATAATAGTTCGAGTTTATGGACACAGACGTAAACCTAGTTTGTAAAATTTAATTAATATTAAATTGTTCTTTATTACAACAATGTTTTAATAAATTAATTTTAATTATAGTTGCACAATAAAGTTACATGGTCAAATTTCTAATTAATATTTGGCTCTTGAAAGTTGTTATTTTTAAAACAATGTATTTACCTATTGTTGCCGCTTAACACCACACGTGCACTTGTTATCTTAATTTATTTTTTGAATATTTACTTCATTTACCGGGGTTTGTATATTCATATTAACTAGTTCTTTATTATATTCACTAGTTATCCTCAATTTGTTACTCAACTGTAAATGTTGTTATAAGAAAAAAATTTAAGTAATTTTTTTTTGTAAAAATCCTTTAATTTTTTTGCTATAAAAGTACTCTAAATGTTCGTACAAGTTCTAAGCTTTCGTTATGCCACGTTTCATAAAAATCCAAGTAGTTTTCGCATGATGCGCATACACACAAAACTCACAACAGATTTACTTAAATTAAGGTAAAAAATCACGTTCAAAGATTTACTGTATATGTATACTTTAATTTCAAAAGTTATTTAAATAAGCATTAATTAATGATTAATAATATGCTTAATTAACACAATAATAGTTTTTCTGACTTCTATACAAGATCTGGGTAAAAATAAGACACAATTTCTAACAAAAAATGTATAACAAAACCACAACCATCATTCATTTGCATAAATTCTAACAATATCTAAAGGCTTTGCAGGTAAATTAGTGACTGGACACTTCTGATTCTCACTTAAATATCTCAATATACACCTGAAACAGAAAATGTACCCGGAAACTGGCAGTACGGTTGGTATAAGCCAATGTTTTAAACACAATGGACACTTTCCTTTCATCATTTTGGATTTGGGGTCAGGCTGAAACAGAGCTATTAAACAAAAAGTTTTATAATAACTTATGTACTTACTGGAGGTGGTGGTACTGCAGGAAGATCTGTAATTTTATAATTGGATTTTTCACTGTTCCAAACTTGCAGGAATTGTAAGAAAAAGGCGGAAATTTGCAGCAGACTTGTCATGGAATTCTTCAACAACCCCATGCTGATGTCTGAAACACTACAAAAAATTATGTTCATCATTGTAAACTGTTAAATTATTGTGTTAGCTGTACCTTAATTGTCCTTTAAATAGAGCAGTCCAAAAGCCAGGAATGTCTTGTTGTTCATCTCTGACCAGTTTCATGTTAATTATTTGTAGTATAGGGAATTGTGACTCAGAACTGTTGGACATATACTTCAAATAATTGGCAAGTGTTAACAAGGTCCATGACATTTCAAATATGGAATGTGAAAAGAGAAGTAGTTTTTTCAATCTTCCTTCAAAGTCTTTTTTCAAGCATCCCTCAGCACTTTCAATTTTATATACATTCAATTTTTCTTCTAATTTTCTTTTAACATATGGCAAAAGCACCAGGAACACCAAAGATATGTTCCTGCTACTATCTGTAAATTCTTTATTGTTTGTTAATACTCTTTTCAGTCCATAGAAGTTTTCAGCAAATGATGCATCTGAAAACACAATTTTAGACGTTTTAACGTGGTTGTCAACAAAATATTACCATATTTTTGCAAGTAGTTGTATTGTAACAGATAATTTAGTGCCAGATAAGTTTCTTCATAATATTTATTCAGCCAGCCAAACTTTAAAGGAAAATTTGTTGCCAGAAACTACAAACAAAACAAAATTAATACACTAAACTGTAAATAAATCTTAATGTATACCAATGCGACTCTTTGTAAGGCAGGATGCAGAGTGTCATGCAGGGATTTCTGTGCAATGATCTCAAAAATTGAAGGCTTCAGTTGCAGGATTTGAGTGAAATTTGCCGCATTTTCCGCCATAGCTCATGCAAATCGTCCTTCTATTTAATTTTCATTGCGGTCAAAACAACATTCTCAGCATTTGGCGATAACCTTTGTCACTGACACTAGAAAAGTTAGGTTAAATTTACTTAACACCAAAACAATAATAGTCATGTGGACACGATGACATGTTTACTTATTGTTAAACAAATAAAAAAACTGGAATTTGCTCAAACCTGTTATCATTGAGTATAGTTTCTACTATTTGTTTTTGCTCAATTTACTTGTGTTTTTATGATGAAATACTAATTTAAATTCAACAACAATATTTTTTGTCGTTACTATTTATAAAAAGACTAAGATGTGATTTAACAAATTTTATAACTTAAATATAAGTATAATACTTTTATGAAAACAATACATTTTAAATATAACTCAATTGTGTAATACTGTAAAGTATAAGAGGCAATATAAACAGTATTATAAAATGTTCAATTATTGGAATCATAAACGTAAGTAATATTAGTTTAAAAAACGTTTTTCAAAATTTCCACCCTGGTGTCAAAAACTGGAAGTTGGCAAAATGAAATTCCCCTACCACAATTCACTTGACATTTCAGGTGATTGTGATATGGCGTCGATATAGTATAAGTGTACAAAAAACTTGTGATATTAGGTGATACAAGACATTATTAGTATTTTAGGAAAGTGTGGAGCAGTATGCTTTTAAGACCCAACATCCGCAGGCGAAAAATCAAATTTCGTACTGACGGCATAATGTTATAATTGGAACTAATCATTAGCATATCTGATCATCATTATATAAACAAAGTAAGAATTTACACATTGGTATATCAACATGCTTATTTTTTGTCTTTCTAACATATATATTATATACGCCATTTATAACTATTTAATTAACATTAACTTGTAGTACTTTAACATAATATAAAATGTCAGTGGTTGTATTAAAAATAAATGTGTTCATTATTTTGATATCCAGTTATTAAATAATGATATTGATTTAACAAATTGATGGTATTTAGTTCTTTTTGATGTTTTCAATGTCAAGATTTAATTTTCTTTAACAATTATTTTTTCTGTATGAGATTTTTTCATAAGGAAGACAATTTAATACATTAAAATTAAGTTTTCTTTAATTTAAAATTAATAACCTCAAATTTTTGTATTTTAAATAACATAATTTTTACACTCATAATAAATAACATAATTATATGTAAACTGATGACAAGTAACCTCAAATAATACAAGGGATGTTATAACATCTTCGTATTTTAACTGTTTAAAAGAGGTTAATCTTATTTAGTTAAGTGTGTCAGAGACATACTGTATATTTGTTGATTTTTTGTATATGTGAAAAATATTTTTTGTTTAATAACCGTGTGCCCAGTGACAATTTCTAGGTTGTGATGAAAATAAAACATATAAAACAAAGAGGTACATAATTAATTAGGTAATTATAATACTTACAAACAAACATCATAGTATTTCATTATTGAAACATACTAAATTAAGAAAAAAATGTGGATAGTTATTAAAAAATTCACTTACCTAATGGAAATAGTTGTGTAATTGCCATCTTATTGTAATCTTACATATTTGTCAGTATCTAATAATTTTCGTAAACGTTATGGAAACAATACAATAATATGGTAATTTAAATGATAAAAATTGAATAGGCAAACGAAAAACGATATCATATATCAGAATAAATTTAAATGTTAATTTAACACTATTAATAATAGTTTTAACTTATGTATGTAATCTCGTACAGTAAGTATTTTAAAAATATATTTAAATTTCAATTATATACAATATATATTTCTATTTTTAAATTATTGTGAATGCAGATAACTGCAATTTATTATTATATAGTAATAAACTTTAAGTGGGAAATTAAAATTACTTTAATCCATACATAACTTTTATCCAAATAGAAGCCATCAAATACAATTCAGTATTTGTTTAGTGTTGCTGTTATCTAATTATTTTGTTTTATATAAAATTATACTTAAATTATATTGAAGTGATTTAATTATAAATTTGCTGTACTACAAATTACACTAATATACATAGGAAATATATTTTTATTTATTCCAGTAAAAGATATTAGAACCCAATCAATTTGGATTATATTCAAGTTTTACTGTAATTTAGAGCTAATTTTCTCTGTATAATGTTAGTTATTTTCAACAATTTAGTTCTTTCATTATTTTCAGAAGTCTATTTTTTAGGGTTTAATAAACAATTGCTTACTACTCACGCTCAAGCATTAATTTTTTATATAATTTGTTGATATTACACACACACAATGATTGGCACTTGACACGTTTATTATCAATAAAACACTTTAAATACATTAAGAGATTATAAGCTGTTTCAAATTTTAATTTTAGAATTTTAAACACTGATAAGAAATTTCCTAATTTTGTAATAGATGCATACAAAAAGATCTTTAGTGAATTTAAATAATGATAATTTAAACAAATAAAAAATAATTAAATGTTTTCTGGAATTGTTTTATGTTCTCAAAAGTGTGAATAAGTTTAATAACGCGGTGTATGAATAAACAAACAAACTAATATCTATAACATTCTAATCAATAATAACAATGAACCTATTGTTTTCAGCATTGGGTATCATGGCTCAGGTAGGAGGCCAAAAGAGAAGGGGTATTAGCGGTGGCGAGCCATCAGCTTCGACAAGTTCCAGCACGCAGCTATCGGCCATTGGAACGGCGCCGGGCACGCTGACCGATGAATTGGCCGCCCTGTTTGAATGTCCCGTTTGTTTCGAGATCGTGCTTCCACCTATCATGCAGTGTCAGGTCGGCCATCTGGTTTGTGCCAGCTGCAGGCCCAAGCTGTCCTGCTGTCCGACTTGCAGAGGAACCTTAGGTAAGTGCTTCGTTAATGGGGAACGTTCATAGAAGTCTACAATGTTTGTTTTGGACGTTTGTAGGTAATATCAGAAACCTAGCAATGGAGAAGGTGGCAAACAACTTGATGTTCCCTTGCAAACACAAGTCGACTGGTTGCCGAATGTCTTTGGGGCTAAACGAAAAGGCCGAACACGAAGAGATATGCGAGTTCCGACCTTACAGTTGTCCATGTCCTGGAGCTTCCTGCTCGTGGCAGGTAAAGTATCTTAGTGGCTGCTCCCAGCCACAGGTGGTTAATTTATTTTTCTGCAGGGTCAACTGGACAAGGTAATGGTACACTTACAACACGCCCACAAAAACATCACGACCTTAAACGGAGAGGACATTGTGTTTCTAGCAACGGAAATTAATTTGGCTGGGGCGGTTGATTGGGTAATGATGCAGAGCTGCTTTGGACATCATTTCATGTTGGTGCTAGAAAAACAAGAGAAGAGTGACGGACATACACAGTTCTTCGCCATTGTACAGTTAATAGGATCTAGAAAACAAGCTGAACACTTTGCGTATAGGTAAAGAACTCTATTACAATTTTATAACTTTTTATACACGCTAATTTATTGCTCAATTTTCAATGGGAATGAATCATAGTTCTTAAGTTACCTTTTCTGTAATTTGATACTACCAACTTATAAACGAAGTTTGTTTATAAACATATACAGATTATTCACACTAAAGTAACCTAACCTAAAAATAAACATGTTGCCTGCACTGGCAAAAATGGTAAACAAATTGTAGTCACTAAATTGGAGTGTGTAAAACAGCTAATAAAGACGAGAATTAATGTGAATATTTGTGTTCTTCAGGTTAGAGTTAAATGGAAATAGAAGGCGCCTTATTTGGGAAGCCATGCCTAGATCAAGCCACGAGGGCGTAGCTTCAGCAATCATGGGTTCAGACTGCTTGGTGTTCGATAATTCCATTGCCCAGCACTTTGCCGACAACGGGAATTTAGGTATCAATGTTACCATTTCGTTAGTTTGCTAGGTACACGACGTGTCCTTAAGTCATTAAATAGCTTACAGAATAATTATGGATAACAAACATATTTTTTTGGTTCTTCTTACCAGTAGGACTGGTTAAAAAAGAGTTTGTATTTTCACCAGAAGTGCTGGCCACATAAACACAATTGCGAGTTTTACTTAACGTTGTTAAGAAGAACAGAATTGTTTTTTTTTTTTGTTTAAAAAGTACTGAAGTTTTAGCTGTCTATGTTGTTTAGTTTAAATGTTATAATTATAGAATATGAAATTAACGCGGTCGATGCTGGGTTTGTTTTGTCGTTTATTTTCATTTACTATATGCTACTAAAATTCACAGGGTATTCAAATTAACAGACATAAACTTTAAATTCATTTTATTAGAGGCTAAGTTTGTAAATATATTCGTCCAATTTAAGTTTATGTTTTTATTTATTTGAAAACCCTGAACTATGTCGTCCATGGGGTCACTTCACCTTGCCCTACATGCTTAAACAATGCCTTTTACAAATGACGAGATCACCGAAGTGTCAGTTGAAAAATATTGTATGTTGTATATAAAAAATAATCTGACTTTTCATATCATCCGTTTTATAATTTGATATTTTATAATAATTTTATTTGTTTTTTTGTATAATTTGTTGTTAAGTATTATGCCACATATTTATTATTGGGCCATGACTACATTCTGTATGGATAAACTTTTGGTAAAGAAATTGTGTTCATTATTTTATTTATTTAGTACAAATTTAGAAGTAAGACTTTCAAAAAGTCGGCTAAATTTCAGAGGCTATGAAAAAACTGAGAATTTCATGTCTCTTACTTTAAGTGGGCATATTTATTATAACGTAATTATTTTATAAAACTGATATATTTTCATAATTTCAACTAAATAATCAATTGTTAAACATTACATTTGTGTGTTTTAACGAATCATAGATTTAAATATATACATACTATTTTTACATTTACAGTCAAATATTTCAGTATATCTCAGTATTGTCTCCATTTTATACATTAGACCTTGTTAGTTGTTACATTAATTATTTGAATTTTATAGTGTCGAAATTTCCTTGAGTACTACACTTGTGTATCGTGCATTTACCTCAAATAGACCTCAACAATTTGTTGTGTGATGTTCCACAATGGTTAAAATAAAAGTAACTATTAAGAGAAACTGATGAATGAATTTATTGACTAGTTAAACAATTACAAAACTAATAATTATCTTCGTTGTACGAAAATAATTTTCTGTAAACTCTGATTTAATTTGTAAAACCTCTCTTTACTGTTTTTGCGGTGTCAAAAAATAACAGTGATACAAAACGACATTGAAATCGAAATTAGAACAAAAACTCCTTAATCCGTTCTTTAAACGAATTTTTATGAGACATGATATTCTTGGTTTGAGGACACACACAGGATATTATACAACCAGGGTCAATTTGTATTTATCATAAATATTTATTAGATAGAGTGCTTTAACAAAAAACACCCTGTATAAAGAAAGGAGTTTGGTTTGAATCACAAAATTAAATGCATGACAATAGATTTTGTAATATGATACACAAAATAGTTTCTTCCCAATAAGGCATTAACTAACACTTGTGATATATGAGTACAGTTAATCATAAATATAATCTAAAAATAAAAGTGTGAGAGGTTGAATCTTTTTACTACTCACTATTCTAGATGATTTTCAAACACTGCTTCGTTGAAAGATTGAAATTGAAACTTGGTAACCAAAATGTGTTTTATAGAGTGACAAATAGTAGAAGATAACTAGTTTAGTTTTCTTTTAAGTTTCTGTATCCAAACAATTCATAACAAAATGAACCTCGCGTATACATTAACGTATAAATATGTCTATGTTTTATTTCTAAGACTAAGTGCAGAAGACACATGTTTGAAAACCACCTGGTTCGTTTCCAATTTTTATCATTAGTCTAAGCCATAAATGTAAAAGAAATCGTCATTCTTAGTTTTAATTTGAGATAAATATATTTTTATGGATACTTAGTTTTGACGATTTCGTTTTATGCTTGTGGATGTTATTATTTAGCCGTTTTTTTTCTTATATTTTAAATGTATGTTTGATAAATTTATTGCTTAAGGAAATGTAATTTGCAATAAAATTCATTTAATGTTTATAATTAAGCGTTTCAGTAAACTTAATCCCAATCCATTCCCTCTAAAATAGTACAAATTCTTCTGGCTATTCAACGAATGGTTAATTTTATTTAAAAGCAGCCTCGAATTTGTTCAATTTCCCCACAAATTTAAGATAATGTTATCCAAAAAATTTTTCCAATAAGATTTTAAGAGGATCCAACGTTAAAATGAAAATAAATATAATTAAATATAACATATACTGCTTTTTCTATTTTTCTTATTTTCTTCAAATTAGTTAAAATCTTGTATATAAGAAATTTTAACCTGAAGAAAAATACTAAAAATAAATATGAAGTCAAGTTTTTTTTAGTAGAACTTTTTATATATTCCACAAATTATCAATTTTACAATTTAAATAAACAATTTGAACAATAAAATCATTATGATTTAATATTTAATAAAAATGTGATTAATTTTATGAATTCTGAATGTTCTTACCACAAGAAACATTTTTGCTTTTATTTTGTGTCCTCACCTTTGAAGTATAAGTAGTATTCAAAAATTAGAGAAAGTGAATGAGATTCTACAATGTTAACAGATTTAAAAACAATATTATTTAATTGTCTTATTTATAATTTTGTAAATAATTTAATAAAATGAAAACTGAGATTAGCATATTGAATATATTATATAATGATTAAGTTAAATGTATATTTAATTATATGCTAATGTCTTCAAATCCTTTTCTGAATTACCCTTAATGATCAATTTTAATAAATATTAATTACTTCATAATATGAAATAAACGTTAAGATTAAGAAAATATTGTTGAATTTAGGATGATTTTGGGTAGAATAAAATCTGTTTCTTATAAAAAATGATTTTATTTTGTTTTCATAGAAAAGTTAAACAAATAACAATGAGCCTGAGAACCATAAAAAAATGGTTTATACAATGATGTTACAAATCTGCAGATGATTGTACTCACAATTAACTTAGTAAAAATAAATAAATCTAAAAACAAAAAAATGTAAAGTCTTCAATTTATTTGCTCTTGGTTTTGGCGACCAATTTTTCGTATTTGCTCTTGCTCCTGTACCACAGACCCAATGGAATGACAAAAGATGGAAGGGTCATGAGGGCAAAGGCCAGCCAGTCCCAGTAGTGAGAGGAGAATTTCTTGTCGTAGTCGCGAAAGGCGATGATTCCACCCTCACCAGGTTCACTGCTCAGGGATACTTGTACTGGTTTCTAAATAAAAATAAAATTACATAAACATCTGTTGTACTGTTGAAGTTAAATGTGAACACTTACATCGGCACTGGCATCATCAGATGTTTTGTATGTGGCTTCAGCACTGGTGAAGTTGAAGTATCCATACCTCAAAGGTCTGACAACTACAACGTGTGTTACATTGGACTGAGGTGGAATTCTGTCGAATTTGCAGCTCAGTTGGCCCCCAACTACTTCAAAGTTCTCAGGATGGAAGCCGTTATCAACCAGATTTACATCAACAGCTGCTGATGTTCCAACATTATATAAAGTATATTTTACTTCAATATCTTTATTTTCGACTAAATATCTGTTCAAAATCTGCTTGGAGACTAACACTCTTGCTCCTGAGTCTTCTTCACTATCACAGAGGACTACAGCACATAGTGCCAGAACGACAGCAATTTGTTTTAACATTCTAAAAGAAAATTCTGAATTAAAACCCATAAATTTACCAAGTAGAACTATTTTAAACTCCACAAGATTAAATTATAAAACATACCTGAGCAATAATAACTTAAATTAAACAACTATTTCACTATGTTGTCTGAACCAGAACTGACTACTTCTCACTCATCTAGCTAACCACAAAGTGAAAATACGCCACGAATCGGCCACGTCTGAACAAATTTGTAAAGTTGGCCGGTTGTATGTAGAGCGTCAAAAACTAGATGGCACTTTAATTATGTATTAATTTAATAATTTACCCCGTTTTGTGTTTTGTCGAGTTTTCATTGGGGCTTAATTTGTGGGAAGTTCTAAATGAAATTATTATTTTAAAAATTAATATATATTGTTCCGGTACCCGGGGTTGCCTATGTTAGCCAACGTCGATATTTTGTTGTTCTGTGATTATAACCTTTAAACGTAAACGTCAGAAATGTCAAAACTTTGAATACAAATATTATGCTGTATAAGTCTAATAAAACACAATGGCATTTAATGCAGACTCCGACTTAGAAGTTAAAGTCCGTAAATGTGGGTGATATCAAATAATTTAAACCAAAGCTACAACGTTTATTTTTGCAGCCACTGAAAGGATATCAGAAAACATGCATATTGTAGCAAATGAGCCCTCACTGGCCTTCTATAGACTACAGGAGCACGTCAGAAAGGCTTTAAACCCAATGGTAGACAGAAGAGTGGATGTGGACAAGCTGCACACAGAATTACAAGGAAGATGCTATGACATAGAATATGCTGTTGGGTAATATATTTAATCAATACTCATGAAACAAGCAATAATTGTTATTTTTAGCGCGATAAAATCAATGAGCAAAGCAGAAGAAAGTTTTAAAAGTATACAAGAGAATCTTAAAAATGCCATTTTCTTGAAGCAACAGTTGAAATATGAGGAGTCAAGGAGGAAAAAGGCCGACTCAAATTCTGTTTACAAAAGATTGTCTGCTCACATTACATTAGATTTACCAGAATTGCCAGAACTATCAGATGTTGTAAGAGAAACTGCTAACAGAGTTGAAAGCATGATGTCCAAAGCCACACATTCATCTAATAGTTAATAAAATTGTTTGTCTCTATTATAAATATAAGTTGTTAAATTATGTTGTCTATCAATTTTTACTACAAAACTATGAATATTGAAAAATCTTAAAAACGACAGACTTTAAATGCTCATATTAGTCTTATTAGGTTGGTTAAAGAATTACCACCACCTTTTGTGGCACTATTTAACAACAACATTTAATAGTAAGAATTTATTCTTAGTAGAATTTATATTATCTTATTGAATAATTTATTTTCAGTGGAAAAAAAGAAACATTACACTGCGGAGAAGAATGAAATGATAATTAACATGAAACATCAAGGTCTAAATGTTGCTGATGTTGCTAAAAACTTAAGATGCTCCTGTAAAATAGTTTACAATGTTATTAATAAATATGAAATAACACAGTCAGTAGAAAATATAATAAGAAAACATACTAACAAAAAAATAACTCCTTTTAAAGACAGACAAATTGGAAGAATTAGTAAACGAAAACCTTTTTTGTCTTCTAGGCAAATAATAAATGAATTAATAGTCATACAATATTAATGTGTTTAGTAGAACAATCTGACGTCGACTGAAAGAATTGGTATCAAAAAAGAATATTCGAGCAAGACTAAAGTTTCCACAAACATATATTTATTATCCTTCAGAATTTTGATGAAGGGTACTTTGGAGTAATGAATTCAAGTTTAAAAAACTAGGATCAGATATAAATCAATACGTTTGTCGCCCTCCAAATAAAAGTTTGGACCTTAGATATACACACGATGGGGGAAACGTTATGGTATGAGGTTCCTTTTCTTGCCATGGGATAGTACTTTTACAAAAAATTATTGGTAACATGGATCCATTTGCTAACGATAATTTACTAGTTACATGTAAAGTTAATCATCTTGAGCCTCTGAGCCTGATTGGCCAGCCCAAAGTCCGGATCTAAATCCAACTGAAAACTTATGGAACGACATGAAGTCTCGAAACACCAAAAATCATCAAATTTAGATGAACGGTGGTTATTAATTATGTTATATTATTAAGTATATTTAATTTAATTTCAAACGACTGTTGGTTATATATTGTTGAGTCTATATCTTGTCATTTTCAGGTGGTTATAACGAAAAAGAGTACTCAACAAAATATTAATATGAGCAGTCACATTCTGTTTAAGATTTAATTTAAGTAGAAATTGTTTTGATTTGAGTATAAAATGAATAATTGTAGAATAAATATAGTCTAAGTATTTTAAATAAAATACGAAATATTTTGACTACACTTAATTATAAGTGTCCATTTCCTAATTAACAATAAATTGTACTGCGTGCGATTTCTCTGGGCACCACTGTATAAAGTTGACTGAATATTTTGAATATTCCATACAATTACAGTAAAATGTCTGAAAATGTTAAATCAAATTTTTAGTTTGTATTAAAATAGTTCATCACAGTAACATACCAGGATTAGTACAATTATATTAGTTAATTTTTTTTTAAATTTCTTGATACGTTAAAGAAAATTTCTTCTGTGGAAATTCGTGGGGACAATTAAAAACATTCGCCAACAAAATAAAAAGACGAAAATTGTCGTCCAATTAACCCTTGTGACATCTGCAAAGGAAGCGAAATGAAATCGTACAAAGCCCGACGTACTGCGGGGTAGTAAGGCGTGAAATTTGCATATTAAAGGACGAAAAAGTTGATAGACGGAAATTGAGTTATGGCGCAGGCTTAACAGAGTCCGGAGGGGTCAACGCCACAGGTCTCGGATCAAAGTATTTCCCAATCATTTTTTTCAACCACAAAACGTCTTCACCAACAAACAAGACGGGCAGAAAATTGTGCCAAAGCAGTTTGTTTCTGGCCCATCACCGTTGAGTGTTGTTTGGTGAATTTGTGGTGGGGCTTGACAGTTCAGAGAACAGGTGGTAGGACTGACTTTAAAGCCCCATCGGTAACCATTTCTGTTATCAGTTTCGTAAACAAAATAAGCAACACTGGACTTAAATCGGATGGGTTTGATAAATTGACTTGAGGCCGGTGCACGTAAGGTAATTGCTTTCATTAATTTTACACGTAGATTGTTGTGTCATTTAAAATCGACCAGTGGCGTAGTTCAAGTCCATCAACAACAAAGTCACAACAAAAACATAAAACCGTATTAGCAACAGTTTTTTTGAACCTCAAAGCCTCAAAGACTGCGTCTGGATTGATTGGGGTGTTGTGCGGTCGCAACGGCACATCATCAAGTTTGATATCAAGTGATCTAGATCAGGACAATTTACCATAATAACCAGACATGCGTTCAATATTTTGCCATTGACTAAACATATTGCGGCGTCGCAGAAGCAGGCGCATGGCGACAATGTCTTTTAAATCGGTGTAATATACATGGGGGTTACATTTTGTTTGGTGGTGTTCGCAAATAAATGGCAAACCGAGTCGTCACCCTAAAACAATCGGGCCGGTGATCTGAGAACGAATTTCGTACGGAGTGCTGGCTAGATTTGAAAATTTCTGCGCCGCTACGCCGAATATTGATTTTGGGTTGGAGACTCGGGGGTTAAATAAGAATATTATCTCGCCGTTCGCACCGCAGAAATGTAAATAGTCCTAGTACTTGTAGTTTTAACGTAAGATGTGTATTGTGTGATAAATATCGTTCCTGTTAATCTAGTTAATCGGTTCCAATCGGAAGTTCAATGCGTGATTGTGAATATTGATCTTGTTAAACCGTATTTTTGGTGTTACATGTTAAAATTAAAGTCCGTCGACGTTTGACCGTACAATTAAGTGAGTTATTCCCCTGGCGCCATGCCTGCTTGATTGAGAAAAGGTTTATTAAAACGTTTCAATATTTAGCGGAAGTAAAACAATTGATATCCCAGAATACATAATTTCGGATGATTCATGCGTTGATCTCAGTCCGCCCGACACACGCCGGAATATCAGTTGTTTTACCGACACCTCGTTAAATGGCAAGACAATCATACAAGAAAACTATTGTAGGTTGTCCGAGAAATGGTGTTATGGAATTTTTTATCGGTAAATAATAATCAGAAATGACAAGTTTGACTCTAGCTTTAGATAATATCGATGTGAGTGAGAATACCGAACAAATTAGCAAATTATTTCCTAAGTGTCGACCAAGAAGTGATATTAATTTAAATCCAATCATCTCGGGACGAGACCATGAATGCACTGAAAACTCAGCAAATACTGTCATGAATATAGACAGTGAAAATGATAGGTAAACGCTTTATTTTATCATATATACGCACATGAGTGTTTTAAAATCACTTTTTGTTTTGTTATTTTTATATATTTATATTGTTAAAAATAATAACTTATGCGTCAGACTTACTCTGTCTGAATCACTTACTCATTTTAGTTACGACAGTTCTACAATCTAGTTCTGGTGCACATCAGTAGGAACATATTTTGTTTTTATTTATAATAAATTGTAAAATTTATTGATGGTTGTTATAATAATGTTACGCAATCTTAGTTCTTTACGTCAGCATGTAGAACGAGGGTATATTTAAATATCACAGCTTAAAAATTAGAGGATTCAGTCATAATTTTCATTAATTCATCACTGTTTTAATAATTATTTCAACAATTCTAGCTATACATTTTGCGATAAAATGATTAATTCTTACTTATTTTCTACAATGTGACCCATTTGAAAGCGGGACACCCACATAGAATTTGTTTTTTTTTGTTTTCAATTGTAGTAAAGTATGAAAATGTGGGCAAAAACTCATGTTTTTTGGCCTAAAACCAAATTCAACATATGAAAATTATATTAAACATTTTTTTATAGCTACACCACTGGATTATGCATCCCCTGTAATAGGTATATACTCAATTTCATAAAAAAATTGTACATATTCATAATTCTGTGAAAAAATTAAAAATCATATTCTTATGATATTATTTTTTAATTAAAGTAGTCTATGGAATAAACTGTTAAAATAGCACAAATTATCTTATGTTTCAACAATATAGGATTTTTTATTTTTCCACAGAACTATTAATATGCATATTTTTTTTTTATAAAAATTGGTGTATACCCATCTTAGGAGGTGCTTAATCCAGTGGTGTAGTTAGATTTTATATGAAAAATTTGCTAGTATGATTTGTTCAATTTTCATGCCTTTAAATTACTCTGTAGATTTTGGTTTTGTGCCAAAAGTCATGACATTTTATCTACAAGTGTGCTCATATTTTATAATTGAAAAAAAAAGTGTCAAAAATACAAATTTTATGGGGGTGTCCCACTGTATAAATAGATAATTACTAAAATTACTTGTTTTAATAAATGGGTTATTTTAATTTTGAGTATCAGTTTAAATTTTAAAATGGTCTAATTATTTACCATTTACTAATTTGAAACTTATTAGTTTAAGTAGATATTTATTTTAAAGTACCTCATTATTATTAAAATAAATACTATATTCAGTTTTTTCCAACGTAATTTATTTTCATTAAAATTGATTATTTTTTTATAAAAATTATTTTTAAATTGTTGTTTAATTAACGTATTAATGTCAAGTATTTTATTAGTAAAAATAGAAACACAACGAAACAGTGGTGGCTCACCGAAATACCATACATTAAAATAAAAAATTATTAATATTTTGTTGGGTATCCTTTGTACGTTAGATTCAACAAGATATCAGCAATGGTCCTCTGAAATTCAATTCTATTCTTCAATTAATAACAACAATTTATCTAAATTTGATGGTTTATGGTGTTTTAATTGAGACTTCATTTCGTTCCATAAGTTTTCAATTGGATTTAGATCCAATTTGAACAAGTTCGAATTATTATCATGCATAAAAAACTATGTAACTCTATCTCTATATACGAAACAGTCTATTTTACCAATAATTTTCTGTAATGATCCTATTCCAAACCAAGAAAAAGAATTCCAATTTTCAATAGAGTGTATTGTTTAGTATTTGTTAATAATATTGTAAACCATTGTTTGAGAGATTCTTAACTTTATAGCCACGTTAATTAAATGTTTGTTTGTGTTTTGGAACGAATAGTAACTCTAAAATTGCTTGGGTATATTGTAAGCTGGTTAAATTACAATAATATTACATTTCTATATATAGAAACAACAATTTTTGTAATTATAAGTAATTATTTGATTGATTGATCATAATTTATTTAAAACTAAAATTTATTTCAGCATGTAGTTTTATCGACCAGACAACATTTTTTAAAATGAAATACAAACATTGTCTTTTGTTAATTCGAAACATGTACTCGAGCGCTACAAAACTTCCCATCTAGAAATATCGATTGTTTGAATAATGCTGATTAAAATAAACAGAACAGAACAAATACACATTCGCATTGAAAATCTATTGTTTTTAAGAGCCGTGCAGATTTTAAAAGTGCGGCACTACCAAAAGGGAATGAGCAATTATAAATGCGAGGATTTGTGTTTTTCATTTTAAAATTTCAGCTTAATACCAAGTAATATTTCATGATTTTCACAATCCAATACGACGACTCCTTTCCGCTGAATAAAGTACTAAAGCCAATATCAATTATACTTGAGGGGTTCTCGTTAAATGTTGTGTTTTTAATGAGAATCCCTTGTTTTGAAATCGGTTTGATTATGACTGCGAGTAAATTCAAACAGACGGAATAAATTAAACGTGGAATCCTGACAATAAATTGAAAAATCGTTTTAAATTAAACTAGAGCTAATGCCAGTACAATAGCGTGATTAACATCAACCGCATTTCAGGCATAAATAGATAAATACATAAATACCCATTAATGTTCATTATTATAGCAACCTTTTAAAATGTTAAGTATTATCACCCTTGAATAAGTTTTCGCTGTTTATACTCTGTATGGAATTTCGAATGGTAACACACCTACAAGGAAGTACTGTATCTAAACATAACTTTCAGTGAATGGTACTTCACTTTAGTGTTAACGAAATAATTTTTATTGGTTCCGAAAATGTCTACTTTTGTGCCAAATAAACTCTATTTTCGGGGGAATTCTATTGCACTATTTTATTTAAAAAAAAATCTGCAGCTGAAGCACACAGAATTCTTCTTGAGGCGGTAACAATGGTCTGTCACATATGACATGCTGAGACTGGTTTCGAAGCTTCAAAAATAGAGATTTTGAATTTGAGGATAAGGAACGTTCTGGCGCTCCGAAAAAAATTGAAAACAGAATAAAGACCGACGTAAAACACTAGCAGATCATGGTAAGACATTACAAGTAGATGAGTCAACAGTGTCAAAGGGTTTAAAAGTGTTGGGAAGAAGCAGAGATATTGGGTGCAGTAAGAAAAGAAGCTAAGTGACGTGAACTACTGCTTCAACGGAGGAAAAGAAAATGTTTTTTGCACCGTATCGTGACTGGCGATGAAAAGTGAATACCCTACGATAATCCAAAGTATAGAAAATCGTTGGGTAAGCCCAGCCAGTCATCAATATCTTCCACAAAACCAAATATTCATGGTACGAAGCTTCGTCTCAGCATTTGATGAGATCTGCAGGCTGTAATTTATTATGAGCTGCTCAAACTGAGTGAAACTATCACGGGAGATGGCTGTCGACTTCAATTGTTGCGTTTAAGTCGAACCCCAAAAGAAAAACGGCCGCAATACGAACAGAAACACAACAAAGTGATTTTGTTACATGACAACGCTGTGCCTCAGGTTTTCCCTATTCGGTGGCACATGGCCTGGTTGAGAAGCGCTTCCATTCTTACGAAGACACTAAAGAATGGATCGATTTTTGGATAGCCTCAAAAGACAAACATGGAATTTATATGCTCTCAGACAGATGGGAGGAAGTTGTGGCTAGTGATGGACAATACTTTGGCTAAAATATTTTTGTTCCTTACTTTTAAAAATAAAGATTTTATTTTGAAAAAAAAAAACAGCGAGAACTTATTCAAAGTCTAAACTCTTTTATTCACGTATGTTTATTGTGTCAGAACTTGTTGTAGAACATTTTAAAACACAAAGACAGAGTAATTGTGCATACAGTTTAGGCTTCAAAGTTTCTTTTCTCATCTGACGAACTTAACAGCCATTTAAAACACATGTTTACCTATGACATCACGACCATTTGTTTATGAATATCAGCGTTATTTATAGCAGTACAATATGGTCATTTTGATTCATAAATATGTTAATTTTATTCAAAGTTTTTGCATGATCGCTGACAAGCCTCAAAAGAGAAATCACCCAGTTTTAATCAACCGGGCACTAATTTAGTGACTGTTACTTCACCCAGTTAAAAATTGTACTTCAATCAGGTCAGTCACTAATATTAACGCCCAGTTTCACTGTTAGACGTGTCACGCCGTCTTGACCTGTTGTTTTACCATTGTTGCTAGATGGATGGCTGATGGTTCCTGTAACATTAGTAGGGATAATTTAAGTCAGCGACAGTCGCCCGGCGATGAGGATGTAATTGATCACAAACTTCCGGGGGGAACGTACAAATTACGTGACTCCAGGTACTAAATTTTTTTTGAAGAAAACGAAAAAAGTAGACACTTATTTTCATTTTTTATCGCCTAAAATCTAGTGCATGCGTTATTTTTATTGTGTAGTGCATGGGAAATAAGCGGAAATTGGTTTGTTTGATTAGTGTTACATAATAAATGTAAATGAAAGTTGAACTACAATTGCCTAAAATATCCGGTTAAATAACAATTCATTTGTTCAATTTATAAACATTTTCTTATCTATTTTTCGACTTGGGGACAACGTCTGTTTATTTTGTATAAGGAATTTACAAAAGCCACTAAATTTTGTTATTTTATAATAGGTAGATCTGATAGAAAATATCATATTTAAATATTAAATATTTTCAAACATTCTCTGATCTATTTAAATTTTATAACAATTTATATTTATTTTATATAAAAATTAACAAATATAATTATTTAATCAATTAAAAATAAAAATTAAAATATTCTGTCAAATAATAACTGGTGTTAAATTTTTAAACATTTTCTAGTTTACTCTTATTTTTTAACAGAGTATATTTAGTTTATAAAATAAATTAACAAATACAATATAAAATTTTGGTAAATTATCTAAATTCTGATGGGAAATATCTTCAAAATCATTATTTAATTAATTACTTAAAATATTCTGCCAAATAACAACTGGTGTTAAATTTTTAAACATTTTCTGGTCTTCTCTTATCTTTTAACAATGCATATTTAGTTTATAAAATAAATTAACAAATACAATATAAACTTTTGGTAAATTATCTAAATTCTGATGGGAAATATCTTCAAAATAATTATTTAATTAATTACTTAAAATATTCTGCCACATAACAATTGGTGTTAAATTTTTAAACATTTTCTTGTTCACTCTTATTTTTTTAACAATGTATATTTAGTTTATAAAATAAATTAACAAATACAATATAAAATTTTTGGTAAATTATCTAAATTGTGATGGGAAATAACTTCAAAATAATTATTTAATTGATTACTTAAAATATTCTGCCAAATAACAACTGGTGTTAAATTTTTAAACATTTTCTGGTCTACTCTTATCTTTTAACAATGTATATTTAGTTTATAAAATAAATTAACAAATACAATATAAAATTTTTATTAAATTATCTAAATTCTGATGGGAAATAACTTCAAAATAATTATTTAATTAATTACTTAAAATATTCTGCCAAATAACAACTGGTGTTAAATATTTAAACATTTTCTGGTCTACTCTTATCTTTTAACAATGTATATTTAGTTTATAAAATAAATTAACAAATGCAATATAAAATTTTGGCAAATTATCTAAATTCTGATGGGAAATATCTTCAAAATAATTATTTAATTAATTACTTAAAATATTCTGCCAAATAATAACTGGTGTTAAATTTTTAAACATTTTCTAGTTTACTCTTATTTTTTAACAGAGTATATTTAGTTTATAAAATAAATTAACAAATACAATATAAAATTTTGGTAAATTATCTAAATTCTGATGGGAAATATCTTCAAAATCATTATTTAATTAATTACTTAAAATATTCTGCCAAATAACAACTGGTGTTAAATTTTTAAACATTTTCTGGTCTTCTCTTATCTTTTAACAATGCATATTTAGTTTATAAAATAAATTAACAAATACAATATAAACTTTTGGTAAATTATCTAAATTCTGATGGGAAATATCTTCAAAATAATTATTTAATTAATTACTTAAAATATTCTGCCACATAACAACTGATGTTAAATTTTTAAACATTTTCTGGTTCACTCTTATTTTTTTAACAATATATTTTTAGTTTATAAAATAAATTAACAAATACAATATAAAATTTTTGGTAAATTATCTAAATTCTGATGGGAAATAACTTCAAAATAATTATTTAATTAATTACTTAAAATATTCTGCCAAATAACAACTGGTGTTAAATTTTTAAACATTTTCTGGTTTACTCTTATCTTTTGTCTATGTATATTTAGTTTATAAAAAATCTTAACAAATACGATTTAAAATTTTGGTAAATTGTCTAAATTCTGATGGGAAATATCTTCATAATAATTATTTAATCAAATTCTTAATATTTTCTGTCAAATAACAACTGGTGTTAAATTTTTAAACATTTTCTACTCATATCTTTAGATAATGTATATTTAGTTTATACAAAAAAATTAACAAATACAATTTAAAACTTTAGTAAATCATCTAAATTCTGATAGGAAGTATCTTCAAAATAATAATTTAATCAATATTCTTTCAAATAACAACTGTATTTAAATGTTGAAACATTTTCTAATCTACTCTTATTTTTTTGAAAATGTATATTTATTTTGTATAAAAAATTAACATAACAATTTAAAATTTTGGTAAATTATCTAAAATCTGATGTGAAATATCTTCAAAATAATTGATTGATTGATTAATTATTTAAAATATTCGAGAAAATAACAACTGGTGTTAAATTTTCTCACAAACATTTAATTTAGGCAAAAAATTAATAAATTCAATTTGAAATTTTGACACATTATAAAAATCCTGAAAGGGCCTGTCCCCAAAATAATTACTCTTAGGAAATCGATGTGACATTAATTAAATAAAACAACGCCAAGAAATGAACGAACCGATTATTTTGAAATTAATTCATCTGAGTAAAATTTAAAATGTCAATAAAGTGAGGGACTTAATTAAATTTTCAAAGCCTTATTTCAGACGAGACTGTTTCAACAATGTACCGTTATCAGTTTACTTTTTGAGCAACGAATAATTATATCCAAAATTGAAGTTTCTCAAATAAAATACGTAAAACTCTGCTTCATTGTTACGCTGCCAATATTATTCGTTTGAAGGAGTTTCACAACTGCTGCATGCCTAATTAATTCTTAATAAATTATAAGGAAACTATTATTTGCACTTCTCAGCTTTGTGTATTTTATAGTAGTAGTTCATTCGCTTGTCCGCGAGTAATTCAATTAGGTTCAGGTTCAGTTGCCGCAAACCAATGATCAATGGCACTGTTTGCGTCACATGAACAAGTCGTACATCAACTAATTGGCCGTTTCCCCATTTTAGAATAATAGAAATAGCCGGAGGCCGTGAAATCTACTCGCAGAGCCGAAGCAAAGCGGTAAGGAAGTCGCGTAACGCCGGTCTGGCCGACGATGGCGAAAAGAAACTACAAAAGTCCCCGCTAAGACAGGGCGTGTGGGAGCTGCGAAGCCGCAACAACGAGGCGAAGAAGCTGAGGAACTCGCGCGAATACACGGAAACGGTGTTCTCGTCGGAGGTATGTTCGGTGACGCACGAACAGGACAGGGAACCATCCCCCGAACCTGAGCGGATAGCCAGTCCGAAGATGAACTACGCCAGCGAGGTGGTCGTGTTCGATGACATCGGTGACACTTGGCCGTCGGATGACAACAAACGATACCAAAACGAGCACTTCGAGACCGAGAGGTTCGAGGAGTTGAACCACACTGCCACGAATATATTCAACAACAGCGACACCGACAGCGACAAGGTGACGAAGGTGATAGGGAGCCTGCCCATCGCCGTTTACGAGGGCTCGCCGAGACGGTACGGTCCCAGACAAATGGAAAGCAACTACTCACATCCGCAACTTCCCAGTGCACAAAGTCTGCTAGCCTCGCCCAGTGTCTACCCGCCAAGGCCCGGCTTCCCCCAGAGGATCATCAACACTCCTAGTCCCAATGAAAATGAAACCAACTTGAATATTGAAAACAACTCCTTTAATGTAAGTATATAACTCTTATTATCCTGTTTTAGGCTTTTCCTTCCTTGATCAATTAAATAAGACATCTAATTACACAAATAAATTATACTGAATTCAAGTGGAAGATTGCTGAAGGATGGAATAGATATTTTTCAGAATGCTTTACATGTCTCTTTGCTGAATCTTTGAAAGGGATGTGTCCATGTGTGTCTATTGTTCATTTCATTTGTAACAGACATTGTGATGATTTCAATGTTCCCTTCAAATCATTAGTGTGTCGAACTTTAGGTACTATCTCGTTTCCATGATCCACTGTCGTTCAACAAATGTTTTACTTAACGAAATTTGGAGCCTAAGATTTATCCTGCTCTCCCTAATGACAACTTTACTTCCATACTGAGCCAGGCAAAGGTAGACAGAAGGTAAATAGGGCCTAAAAGGGGATTAAGGTATAAGGTATCCGCCTAATTAGATTTTAATCTTAGATATGAAATTTCTAGTTTGGCCTCAAGAGAATCTTTATTAATTTACTTAAGGCTTTTATCAGAACTAAGTTCAATTGAAAAAGTAGGGGTGATACAAATTCTAATAAGATCGTCATCATTTTATTGGTCCCCATTATTTTCTTAATAATATTTGCAATATTTTTTTATTAATCCTTTTGCAGCATCTTTTAAAATAAACATTGAAAAAGAAACAATTTTATAGCTTATCATAAAAAGTAATTATCATTGATGAATCTGTTCAGTGCACAAAACTGCAGAAGTTTTCACTAACACAGACAAGATTTTACTGTATGATTAATTAATATTTTATTGATATTAACAAGACTCATTAACCTTAAGAACGTACACACATAATTAGATAATGTCTGTTTGTGTTACAGTAAAAGGTACAGTTAGTATCAGGTTTACGACGTGCCTTTGCTGCGGAACAAAATCATAATGTTCTGAACAATTTCAAAATGGGAATTTGAAACTTTTTAATTAATTAAGGCTTTAGTTAGTTTAACCTAACTTTGTTATGTTGATTATTTTCGAATTTGTTCGTGTCGCGTCCAAAGTATGTTCACATTATGAAAATTGAGTTTAAATTTTGTGGTGTGTTTCGTTACCTCAAGTGAAAAAAAAATCACAACGTAAAACCATTTTGTGTTGTGTGGGTAATTAAATTGTAATAATGGTGGATTTGTGGATGGTATAAAAGGTCCTGTTTTGTTTTCTTACTTTCATTTTGTTCCACATCAGGGTTTTTATTATATATTGATTAAAATATTAAATAAATAATCATAAACAGTTATAAAAATAATGAATTTTAATGTCTCATTTTAATACGATTATTTTCTCAAAATAGAAAAATTATATAATTTTCTACAACAGATAAATCAGTACGAATTTTTTCTTAAATATCAAAAATTTCATCATTAAAATTAAAAATATGTTTTCAATATATATTTTTTTAATTTTTTACTTTTTGTACAGATTATTTAGCCTAAATCAATATTTTTTATATACTATTTTGGTCATATTCATAACTCATATAGAAAATGTATCAATTAAATAACAAATATAGTTTCTTAATTTTTTACATACTATTTTGATCATATTCATAATTCATATAGAAAATGAATCAATTAAATAACAAATATCAAAAATTTCATCATGAAAATTGAACAACATATGTTTTTAATATATCTTTTTAATTTCTTAGTTTTTGTACTGATTATTTGCCCTAAATCAACATTTTTTATATACTATTTTGGTCATATTCATAATTCATATACAAAATGAATCAATTAAATAACAAATATTAAAAATTTGATAATTAAAATTTAAGAATATGATTTCAATATATTTTTTTAAGTTCTTAGTTTTTGTACAGATTATTTGGCCTAAATCAATATTTTTTATATACTATTTTGGCCATATTCATAATTCATTTTGAAAATGAATCAATTAAATAACAAATATCAGAAATTTCGATATATTTTATTTCATTTCTTAATTTTTGTACAGAGTATTTGGTCAAAATCAATATTTTTTATATTACTATTTTTGGTCATATTCATAATTCATATAGAAAATGAATCAATTAAATAAAAAATATCAAACATTTCATCATTAATATTTTAAAATATATGTTTTCAATATATATTTTTTTTTTAATTTCTTAGTTTTTGTACAAATTATTTGCCTTAAATCAACATTTTTTTATATACTATTTTTAGTCATATTCATAATTCATATTGAAAATAAATCAATCAATTAAAAAACAAATATGAGAAATTTCATAATTAAAATTTAAAAATAAATGTTTTCAATATATTTTTTAATTTCTTAATTTTTGTATAGAGTATTTGCCCAAAATCAACATTTCTTATATATTATTTTTGTTCATATTCACAATTCTTATAGAAAATTAATCAATTAAATAAAGACAATTTATGGAAAATTTTAATCAGAAATATTTACTTAATGTTAATGATCCCATCAAACAAACCTACAGTGTCTATCGACACTGTTAAATAGTGTTTATGAATGACGCATTTTCTAGTGGGATCAAACATTTTAAAATGACACGTTGTTTATTGTTAATCTTATTAATAATTACAAAACATTAGATAAACATAAAGGGACTTAACAATCACTAAAAGTGTCGGTTGCACTTTATAATAATATTAAATCAGTAATTTAATTTGTAAAACAAAATCAATATTGGTTACTGTTTTGTTTCGTTTTTTGCAGTCAGTATCAGGCCTCGTCTGTTATCGACAAGTTTTATAACAACTCGAATGTATCCAATTACAAAACAGCGTAAAATAAAGAAATATCATTTCCGTTTGTTCCACTCTTTGTATCGGGCACGTGCAAATAACGATGGCTCACATTTATTTACAGAAAAACTCATCATCACCGACGGCTACATCAACATTCGATTATCTATACGAGTTCTCCGAGACTAGAAAAGTGCTGGAGGAGTTCTTCAAATGTCCACCGCCGGAAGAGGAGAACCGCCTGGAGGCGGAATTTCAGGATTTAGAGTACGAGCTGCGGAGGCAGGCCAGCGAAAGTGGCAATTCCTATGTGGGCCAAAGATTAGCTAAGGAGCGAAGGGGCGAGGGCAACGAGTTCTGCATGAGGATCGAGTCGCCTAGGAAATGTATGAACAACTCCAATGTAAGTAAATTCATCCCTTCATATACTCGGTTATCCTGGCAATGGGCTTTTTATTTCAGGACCATGACATAACTGAGCATGAGAACAACTTTTTAGATTTATCGATAGGCACCGGTTCTAGTGGTGATTTAGGCGAAACAGAGGTCGGTCTGCAAGTAGGACATAGTAGAAATTTTACCCTTTCCCCAGAAACAACTGACTGTGACTCTAATTGTGGAGATTTAGATAGTGAAGTATCTTTAATGCTTATGGAAAATGATATGGGACCCTCTGGTGGACTTTTAGGTAATGACGCCCCACTAATAAAAGGTGTCCAAGTAATTAATAAATAAATTGCAGGATCCAATACAGACTTAACTATTCCTGGCGATTCATTACGCTTATACTCCAGTATGCCAGTGCTGGAAGACGGTCTTTCTTCAGGTCATGCGAGTGATACAGACAACAATAACCCAACGGTAATGCTCATGAAAAGACAAATAACGGAAATTGAAAGGGAAATCAATCAGGGAATATGCAAGACAAAGCCCAGCAACAAATCTACCGAAAACGGTATGTCCCCCAACAAAGAATCCAGCCTCAACTCGTCGCCAATTGATATTAATGGTTGTGGTAACAATTTTGACGAACCTAAAATGGACTCGTTAGAGAAGACACCTCCACCTCCGGCCCCAGCACCGCATCGGTTGATGCAGCCAGAAAAGTCAAGTGACGTGGAAGCTGCCATCAAGGACATCAGACTGACGTTGCAAAGAACCAAGACGCTGCCCCTCAAGTGTCATCCCGAGGAGGATCCCGAGGAGAACGTGCCCAGCCCAATATGGGTGCCCAGGTAAGATTTTATTAGGCAACATGCTTTTTTGGGGTAAATCTAAGGGAATTGAAATATTAAGTGCTCCTTTTAGACAAAGGGGAATGTCGGCAGCTAGTGGCGACTCTGACAGGAAAGTGAACAGTGGAGAGGAAGGTACAGGTAATGGTTCCAAAATGGGTTAGTAAATGACTTATCGGATTTTTATTGCAGAGGAGAACGACACCGACTTGGAAACCGACCGCTTGTTGGGGCAACAAAGGACAGACGACCAAGGTTTTTACGACGACAAGGTGAATTGTTTATGCTGTTTGAAATAACTTTATACTTTTCTGAAAGAGTAGGATAGTTAACGAATGTCTTTTTAAAATTTTCCAATTAATACATAGTTTAACAAGACATAGAAGAACTTAGAAAACGTAGCATGTGTTCATTGGGATAGTTGACGGATCAAGTTAACGTTTATAATTGTCAACATTTGGTATTATGGTTTATTTAATGATTTTATACCTTTAAACGATAGAGCTAACATTCCCAATTAATAGCAAAATGCCATTTCTCATCATATTTGTATTATTAGGGTTGGAGAAAACCTAAAAGCCGGACAATAATGCCTGCCCTCAGTTTAACAAACCCTAAACAAATGTTAAATGCCATGGACGAAGGTACCCTACCCTTAGTCCCGGCCGAACCCCAAAACTCTAATCCCTCCTCCCCAACAGCAGTATCCGAAAAAAGCCAATCGCCTCAAAGTCAAAAAGGATCGGTGACGTCAAATAAGCTAAAAAAGGTGTGCGAACTACTGGCATGCATAGAATTCTACTAGACTAGTTCATTTTTTGGGCTTCGTATTTTATTTTGACAACATAACACACTAATATACTGATACTTCAGAATAACTCTTGATTTGTAGATGATTTGGATTAGATAGTTTTACTAACACGCGCGGACTGGCGTGGAATTCCCTTCACAACGCAAAACAACAGGCTGAACTAGTACTCTGTTTTTATGTGTCATGCGGGGATTCCCTGAGGACTGTATAATTAACAACCAATGATTTAATACAAGACGTACAGTAGTAATATTAAATTGGGTCGACTGTTTTATGAATAAATAATAAATTTAACGACTTATATCTTGTGTGTTGCCAGGTAAGGTATAACGTCATGGTTTCAAATTTATTACTGACCATAATTACGTACAATCTAGTTGCATGCATGGTAAATATCAACATCGATAGTATGCATACATTTTCGTCAGCCCAATATAATGAATATTAATCTAAATATTGTTTCGTGCTGTTCTTGTATTAAATTCATTAAATTTGGAATGGGATTGAGCAGATATAATGCATGACAAAAAGTGGACATGGTTTATTTGGGTACACGAAATAACACTGTAAGATAATGCATTTACTAATATTAGTTTGGTAATTATATTAAATAAATTAAACAACAAAACGATTTTATAGAATGCACAGCAAACATAGCGATTCGCTTTCTGATATGTATATAGCAGTTTAATTTACACGAAAACGATCCCCATTTTTCACTTTCCCTTCAGTTCCACATCTCTAAATGCGTGTTTATTTTCAGGAGAAAGACAATAAAAAGAAGGGGCGTAATAAGGAAGGTAAGTACAACTTTTCTAGAACTAACATATTAGTTATTTGCTGTAAAAATAACTACTTTATTTGAATTGCAATTCGTATGGAATACATGGTAAGTCCACTAAAGAGCTTTTAAAAACGGATGCGAAATAATGATATAATTATTATGTACGTCATCATTTTTAAATCGTCGATTAGATGCATGACCGTATGTGATACTCTCACACCTGACAAACGGAACATCATGACTTGAGCCATGTCAATTGAATTAGAACACTTTGTTTTACGTAAATTGGCTCATTTAAATTTGAAATTTTACTTTCCTATTCAATAACTTCTCAAGACGTTCCTGGAATATCCCAACAATGTCCCTAGAACATCCTGGGAACGTTCTGGTACGTCTGAATCTCGTACCAGGAAGGTCATGTTTTAAATTTAAATGCACTCCAGTTGACTTGTTGATGAGACGTTCTACCTCAATTGATAAGCCATGTAAATACATACAATTGAAGCATACAGTCAATAACAGCAATACACCAAGGATTGTGGGCATACCCGGACAGTAAATGAGGCAAAAAATTAATATTTAAATCTTCAAGAAACATTTACTCTCCGGCTACCCTTGTACCAGCATAAAATAAGTACTTCCAAACACTCATACTTCTAACATAACATGTTAAATGTGTCCCAGAAGATTGGTGTCGCCTCTTGCATCAGAAGTTGGCGTTTCAACCGTCCATTTCTTTCCAGATGTCATCCAACGTTCAGTGCTGATAGAAGGCGTGCTGTTCAGAGCCAGATATCTGGGTTCAACTCAGTTAGTTTGTGAGGGACAGCCCACTAAAACAACACGGATGATGCAAGCTGAGGAAGCTGTGTCTAGGATAAAGGTCAGTAGCATGGTTTACGTCTATGTATGCCTTAGGTGTCAACGACAAATTAATGTATAACATGTGGGATAATAATGTAACTTAAAACAGTACTTTCGAGGACATAAAGAAGATCATTTTGGTACTTGACATTCTTCCGTTATATCTTGGAAAGTTTCGTTTTAAGCTTAAATCAAGGATAAGCATGAGGCCTAACTTGTCATAATTATCTAACATGATTATTAATAAAAAAATATAAATAATAAACAAACAAATGTACTAAAGGCATGATCTGGCATGTCTAAAACTAGCACGGATGAATTTCTACCCTTGTTATGACAATCTAACCTGTTAAATAAAATTGAAAGTGGTTATACATAAAAAAAATAAATGTGGAAACATAGTGTACCCCCTTCCTACTTAAAATGGCAGTGCCCTTTGGCGCACGCTTTAAATGCTCTATCGGCAGGGTTGGAATTGGGATCGAATGCAGCCTAGGCAAATAAAACCCGTCAGTTGTTGCTTTTGTGGCTGTACAAAAATTCTGGTGCAATGCTGAAGACTTAAGACCTGTTGTGACTGGTATGATGTGTTGCCTGGGTTGTTCATGTCCAATACCTAGCCCTGTTCTCTTTGGTTGGTAGCCTGCTACATGTTACCTGTAATTTTTTTCACGATGTCGCACCTCCTTCTATCCATGCTTTGGATGTTTTTATTTTACTTGATAACTGTATATAGAAACAATTTGCACAGACCAAGCTCAGGATCCGATCATGTGGAAATATGTGTATATTTTTTTTATTTGGATACTCTGTGTTAGATGTGTGTAGACTGATTTTTTAAGAACTTTTACTGGAAAATGTTTTTAATTTAATGTCGGGTGGCATGACAAGGTAAACTTGCAGGAGGTGTCCAACCAAATGATACAGTGCGGACAAGAATTTGTCCCTAACAGCTCAGAAAGCGGTAGCAATGATGACGAGTCTCAAGTTATCATGATGGAACCAGAACCCGCTGTCGAAAGTAATACGCTGCAGCTGCGCAACGGTGAGCACTTCCAAGCATTGCGGTCGACGTAGTCATGCAATAGTTCCAAGAATTCAAACCTCATTTAAACTCTAGATAAGGCCTTTATACAACTACGAACAATGTTAATAAGTAAGAGTCAAATGAAGTGAGCCATCTACAGTTACAGACAATATTTTATAAGAATTAATGAGAAATATTTCTTCTAAAACATGTTTCTCACGTTTCAATTAAAAAAGTACGTCTCTAAGATGTCCTTACGACGTCAATCTGGGATGAAAATATCTCCTGGGTCACTAGAAGATCGTCCTCATGTACGTCTTTAGGATGTCCCAAACAAATCTCACACCTATAGAATAAGTTTATGCATTTTTAAAACAATTGCGATCCAAGGAAGTCCCTAATACGTCTTTAGGACGTCTATCTGAGATAAAAATATGTTCCGGAGACGTACCAGAGAAGTCTCTTACCTGGAGATTGTCCTTTTGGACGTCCTTGGGATATCCCAATCAGACGTCCTCTGTGCATCCCATATAGACATCTTTTGTACATCTCAACTACATGTAGGATGTTTTAAATAAGTTCTAAACATAATTGTAAAATAAATATATTTAGTTAATATATTAAATTCCTCAGATGGCACTAACACGTTCCGAAGACGTTCCTAGGACATCCTTTGGTCGTCTGAGATAAAAATATGTTCCGGAGACGTATTAGAGAGGTCTCTTACCTAAAGATCATCCTCTTGGACGTCCTTAGGATGTCCCAATCAGACGTTCTTGGTACATCGTATGCAATTGTTAAACATTTTAGTTAATAGTAACGTCCAGAGGAATGTTGGGAGATGATTCAGTCATTATTCAATTTTCAAAATGTGGTTTGAATTTGGCAGAAGTTTGCAACCAATCAAACTGTACCACAAAATTTATGGATATCTAAAGAATTTTGTATTAATTAAAATTAAGTTTGTTTCGTTAGTTGCCACCTTTAAATCATTTTTTAAGTAAGTAAACGTTGATGAACATTGAATCTGTACCACTTTAATTTTTACAATAAGATAAACAGAGAGTAAAATGAAACAATGTTTGCCATATTACTTCTAGAATATCAGAAAATCTAAGTAAACCTTCCACTAGTATTTATTTCAAGGTGTGACACTTATTAATACATTCACTTCCGAAAAGAGTATCCTTAGATTTTGCGGTGCAGACGAGAATGCAATGTTTGAGAGGTAATTTGTTAGAAGGAACCCGGGGTTACAATCCGAATACCCTGGGCGTGGGCGCAACAGGCACCGTGTTTCGCCTTCATTTTCTTGGATCTGTTGAGGTTGATGAGGAAGGGGGTAGAAAACGTCGCAAACGCTTGAAGAAAAATATGGTAGAAGTCGCAGTGACAAAGATCAAGGTCTGTTCACGAATAACTGTTTTGTAATAATTTTTTTATTGACTGTATCATTTTTTTCATGAGCCGGGACCGTTTTTGTTTTTACCAACATTTTTTCGACATCACCTTCCATATGAATGTTTTCGACGAGTTTAGTTTTTTTGTCTGTCGACAGGCTAGAAATTCATTTCAGTGTGACCAAACATGCATGTCTGACCTTGTTTAATGAACTAAAATTACTAACATTGTTTTTTTTTTTATTTTCGACGCTGCTTTCTTTCGGATATTAAAGGCTCTGGTAAGGAAACCCTAGGTCATAAGCTCTTAATATCTCATAACCTTGGTTTTGTTTACTTGTAGGCTCCAGACGGAGAGTCCCAACCGAGCACCGAGGTGGACCTGTTCATTTCAACGGAGAAAATAATGGTTCTGAACACGGATCTCAAGGAAATCATGATGGACCACGCCTTAAGAACTATTTCGTACATCGCCGACATAGGGGATCTCGTCGTGCTGATGGCGAGACGGCGTTTCGTCCCGCACGAAATGGACGAGGCTCCCAAGATCAACAGGACCCCCAAGATGATTTGTCACGTGTTCGAAAGCGAGGAGGCACAGTTCATTGCCCAGTCCATCGGGCAGGCGTTCCAGGTCGCCTACATGGAGTTCCTCAAGGCGAACGGCATTGAGGACCACAGTTTCGTCAAGGAGATGGATTATCAGGAGGTGCTCAATTCTCAGGAGATCTTCGGCGACGAATTGCAGATGTTTGCCAAGAAGGAGATGCAGAAGGAAGTAAGGAATATTCCCTTAATTAATCAACACTTAGGTTGTGATAATGTGTGTGGTTACAGGTAGTGGTACCAAAGGCTAAGGGTGAAATCTTAGGAGTTGTTATAGTCGAAAGTGGATGGGGATCAATGCTACCAACGGTGGTTATTGCCAACTTGGCACCAGCTGGTGCAGCTGCACGTTGCGGCCAGCTCAACATTGGTGATCAGATCATAGCCATAAACGGCGTCAGTCTCGTTGGCCTTCCCTTGTCCACCTGTCAAACCTACATTAAGAATTCTAAAAATCAAACCGTAGTTAAATTGACTGTTGTTCCTTGTGCCCCGGTTGTCGAAGTCAAAATTAAGAGACCTGACACCAAGTATCAATTAGGATTTAGCGTTCAAAATGGTGTTGTAAGTATCAGCGACTCCTTGTAGTACAACCACTAACGAAAGTTTCAGATTTGCAGCTTACTGAGGGGCGGCATTGCCGAAAGGGGTGGAGTGCGCGTAGGCCATAGGATAATTGAGATCAACAATCAAAGCGTTGTTGCTGTACCCCATGAAAAAATCGTTAACCTTTTGGCAACCTCCGTTGGAGAGGTGAGTAACTATGTAACCCACAACACGAAGTCTTCATTGTATCGTTTCAGATCTTGATGAAGACAATGCCGACTTCCATGTTCCGTTTGCTGACGGGCCAAGAGAATCCAGTATACATCTAAAACAAACAAACTGAAGGTCTGAAAGTGCCTACTGTAGTTGATATTGAACTGTCCTTGGGAATTGTTTTTGAGTTCATTTTTTGATCATGCTTGAGTCGCAGATCAATATATTTTTTAATTGTTAGTATAAGTTCTACAGACTGAAGACAATACAAAATGCGAAGACCTGCGCGCTCTGCACAATAAGAAAAAAAAATGCGCTGAGCTTTCGTGATAGATCATATCTTGCTTTGTCGCATAACTTATTTATTTGTTGTGAATGTGAAGAGCATACCAAAGACTGGTTGGCTTAAACAACATATTTTATTCTCATAAACATAATTTTTCCTAAAAAAATAAACATAGGTTAGTCTTCCAATTAAAAGGCCATACATTTAGGTGGCGACGTGCAATTTTGGTACCTGTACCTTGCGGCGATTCGCTTCTTTATGTAAAAAAGCTATTTAATCAACCAGCAAACCTTAATTTCTAACGTTGATTTGTTTATGCTCTTTCGTGCTATATACTGGTGCTCTTTGTTTAGTTGAGAATGGCGAGATACATGTAAACCAACCAAAATTGCCCGTCGAAACAATCTTGAAACTCAGTCAGCTCAAGTAATTCCATACGTCGGCTCAATTAATTTCACGTCCACATTTCTGAATCAATTTTGTGAAATAACTGCTCACGTAACAACTAATTGTGTCCGAATTTCCGTTGCTCACACGTATAATTTGTGGTAATTAATTCGTCCCTCACTAGAAAATGCTCAGAACAATATATAAAATCCACGTTTAATAACTCAAGTTATTAATACTTGGATGAACTGATTCTGTCCATGGATTCCTTCAAAAATATTTTTTATATTCATTATTAGTTACGACACATTTAAACTAAAAACCAGTACGAAATACGTAATAATAGTGACACACCCTGAAGTGAAAACGACTAGTTAAACATCGTCCATGTTTTCGTCCTCCACACATTAATGTAACAAGGAAGTAGCTCCTGAAACGGTGTTAAAGTGTACTTTGTAAGGCCTGTTTTGACGAACACTAACCTATTAAGTGAGATTAAACAATTATATACAGGGACAGCAGATTTGTTGCCCTTAAGAAATTGATTTATTGAGACCTTTATTGAAACATTGAAATGCTGGCTCAAAAAATCAATGTAGCACTATCTAGTCAGCATCAATAGACATTATTTATATGTGTATGTGTTTTTTTATATATAGAGTATTAGACCGTCTCTTCCAATTGCTTGATTCTATTGCTAAAGAAGGTCTACTGTATCGTTTATAGGGCCGTCGTATTTGTGCTCGGTTGTATTTTTATTAGATACTCCAAAAGTACTCCAGAATCATCATCAGGTATTACTTATCAAATATAGTTTGTTTATTTGTTAATAAAGTGCATGTTGATAATCTGAAATATTCTAAAAAAAGAAAGTAACTAGTTGATCGTAACTAGAATTAATATAATTTCAAACTGAAATTGTTCATTTCATAAAACAATATTTTTATAAATAAATTATTTTTATACTATATGATATAAATGTACAAATTTTGTTATATAACAAATATCATGTTTCTTCAAATTCGAGTCTGTTTTAACGTCGAGACCAGTAAATTGACGCATGAAAAATGAACGTGTTGGGTCGAAAATTCTATTATTGAACAACACTCGAATCGTTCACTTCGTTGTAAATTTAATAGTCGAAATTGATATAATTTTTGGTCACGTAAATCTGTGACTGTTGAGGTACTTTTGAGTGTTCTCGATTTTTTGTAAATAGAACAAACCAAGACTTGTGTCATGTTGTTTTTCATGTGTGCAACTGATCTGATGCCCAATTTACACAATTCCTAGCACTAAATAAAAAAGCTTTATACGTGCATGAGATGTTTGAAACTTGCACGAAATTTTTGAAAATTAATGCAAAACGTTCCTTTGCATTTTTACCTATTAAATGTTGTTCATAATGTTTTAGTAAATGTATAAATTGGGTGCTTGTAGTGTTTTTACATGTTGAACAATTTTTTAATGTTGGTAGATTTAGAACTGACGATAATATATTTAACTTGGTACAAAATACTAGCCTAGATAAGTCATATGGATAGAATATGCAATAATAATAAAACACAATAACATATGTGTGTATTTACCATTTTTTACCATACAGTTCCTTAGAAATCCTTAACGAACGTTAACTGGGCACAGATTCGACGGTCAGGTTATTTATTTGTATCATTTTTTCGAATACTCTATTAATTTTATTTAACTGTTATTATTTATCTACTACCAATTTTATAGTAAACATAACAATTTAAAATATTTTATGTGTTATTAAATGGAATAAAATATTAGTCAAATTTTTATTTCCACACCTATTTATTTTCATATAAAATCATATCAAACCCTAAAAAATCACATTCCGAAAATATTTCTTCTATGTACTTAGCATTCGTTGAAAATGTATAATACAAAGTATTTCATGTGTAATAAATATTTACTACAACATTAAACAATTACTTATTTTTCAAACCTCTAATGTATATATTCTGTAATTAATATTAATAGGTATCATTCTACTGTTAATAAATTGAATGATTTAATATTATATTGTACAAGTTTTTTAATTGCATCTAGAAAATTAAAGAAGTTTTAACGTCCCATTTAGTAAATAATTTCCATAAATGATTATTAGTTGTTGACTTAATGAAGGAAAAAAAATATTAGATAAATTTGCACATTTATTGTCACACATAAACATGTAAAAGGGTAATAAATATTTACTACAATATTAAACAATGACTTGTCAAACCTCTGGTATTCATACAATTAATAACAAAAATATTTAGTTATTTTTCTGTCAACAATTTTTATTTATATTTACAACTGACCTATAAATAAAATTTATTTATTAAATAATTTATATATAAATTAAAAAATGTTAATAATTAGCAATGATCCTTTGAAATTAAATTCCATGACTTTTCAATTAATAATCACGATTCATCCACTTTCCAGAAGTTTTCAATTGGACTTAGATACGGACTTTGCGCTGGCCAACCTCAACATGATTATCTTTTAATCAATTCTGGACACATTATCATGTATAAATAAATAAATTCATGTAACTGGTTAATTATCGTTGACAATTGGTTCCATTACATGTTATCTGTACACATTAAATGGTCCATTATACCAAAAATTTTCTGTAGTGGTGTGTTAAACCATGTCAAGAAAAGGTACCCACAAACCATAACGTTTCCTCCACCATGATGTAGTGTACCTGAGGTTCAAATTTTTACTTGGAGGACGACGATAATATTGTTTTCCATTTGATTCTATTCTATAGAATTTGGACTCATCACTCCAAAGTTTCTTCGCCAAAATTCTGGAGGATAATTAATAATATATTTTTGTTCGAATATAGTTTTTTGATACCAATGGTTTCTTTATCAAATTATCCTTTCAGTCGACGTCTGATTGTTCTACTAGACACACTGATATTGTACGACTCAATTAATTCATTTTTTATTTGTATAGGAGACAAAAAAATCGTTTACTGATTCTTACAATTTTTGAGTTTATAAAAGGAGTTATTTTTTGTTAAGACTGTTTCATTTTGTACTTTCAATTAAGTTCTATTAGACACACTGGTATTGTACGACTCAATTAATTCATTTTTTATTTGTTTAGGAGACAAGAAAGTGTTTCGTTTATTGATTCTTCTAATTTGTGAGTCTATAAAAGGAGTTATTTTTTGTTAAGACAGTTTCTTATTGTATTTCCAATTGAGTGTGTTGTTTCATGTTTGTTAATAACATTGTAACCCATTTTTCGAAAGCACCTTACATTTTTAGGGATGTCAGCAATATTTACCCTTAATGCTACATATTAATTATTATTTCCCTTTTCTCTGAGGTGCTCTGTTCCTTTAACCTCAGTGGAAGTGAGTTACTCAATAAAATAATATAAATCCTACTAAGAATAAATTCTTACTATTAAGAGTATTATTAAACAGTGGCACAAAACGTAAATATATTTGAATGTGCCATTTCTTTGGCCAAACAAATCAGACTACTGCGTGGGTTTAAAATAATACTCGTTTTTAATACAAAACAAAAAAAAAAACATAGAATATTGAAATATATTTTATACACTGACTGGTTAAAATTTGAATTAAAAGATTAGGAAATGTTAAATTCATTAAATTCAGACATTTTAACTGGATCTGTCTAATAATTTAAATCTATATCAAATTTAGTAAATCATTCCCAATAGATAATAATGTATGTGTAGTTAACTTTATTGTTAAGCTATTAAAAGAAATAAACTATTAGTCAAATTATCTTTCATACACAACCATTAGAAATATTTCTTTTGTGAAGTTATTATTGGTTAAAATGTACAATACAAAGCGTTTTATGTGTAATCAAAATTTACTGCAATTTTAAACAATAACTTCATTATCAGACCATTAATAAACAATCTATTCATTACAGAAGTTGCTGTATATTTATTAATATATCACAGCTGTCTTACTGTCAACTTAACAAATTTAATTCATTTAAAACACAAATACAAAAGGAAAATAAAAATATAATAAAAAAAAATACAACAGTAAACTAAAACGATTTTGAAATGTGGAATACATTAATAAATTACATAACTTTAGTAGTAAAAATTCCTGAATATTTTAATTTGGTGTAATGAATTAAATATTTAACGAAATCATTTTTTGTGGTCATCTTCATTATTAAATTATGGGACATTTAATCGATGTTATACACTCTCTAATCGGTATTTACAATAAACACCAACTTATTTCTCACCTAATACGGATTACAAATTAAATGGTCACCAATTAAAAACATTCTTGGCGACTCGCCAGCGGGCAAGTATATTAAATGGAAACGTATATAGAATCACGTGAAAATCACTCACAATCAGTCTGTAACCTTTATTTAAATAACCAGAAATATTCGGTATATGAAATTCGGTACCAAAAATTTTCCAAACAGTTGTCGGGAGAAAGTCGTATATTTTTAATTGTATTCCGTGCACGAAAATGTTATCAGAAATTTTGGCCAATTTGTTCGCCCTTATCAACTTTCTAATTTTAGATTATTAATGATCAAGGAAGCACGTTTAGTCTAGACGAGTTTGAGCCTGTTATCATCATTTTAATATCTGATTATCCGTGTTATCTTTATGTGTTTATTGAAGGTTTGTTAAAAAAAATGCTGGTACTTACCTAGTTTTACTTTTAATCTGGGTTGGTTCTGGTTGGTCAATAATAAAAGATAAAATGAATATCACATTATTTAATCATCATCAATAGTTTCTTCATACAATACTATGGAATCACCTAATGTATAGAAAAATAATTTAAATTTTAACGACCCTGCTTTCTTGTCACATAATCATGTAAATTGATGAACCTAAAATTTAATCGATATGTATCAATCACTAAGGGAAATTAAGTTTAGCAAAAATGTAGCCGTCTTCATAAAATATTGCTACAAAAATATATTTTATTTGTCAACATAACAATTTGAAAACATTTTGAAATGTTAAATTATGATAAGTACATAGTATCACAAGAAAATTCGTTTTTAGACAAATGTACTTGACAGATCTTTTTTATATCAATAACCACAGCTCAACGACCAAAGCTAGTACAAGTCAACAATTATTGCTACTATTTTTATGGATAATATAAACAATCGTATCATTTAGTGTATGACTGTACCGCTAAGTGAAGCCGTTAATCCGCAGAAATGCAGCTAAATTTTAATAACAATATATAGTTTGGTAATGACCTCGGTTAGAATGAATGAATTAAGTTATTTGTTAGTAAATTTTTCATAAATAAGCATGACTAGACAAATATTAGGAGTAACATGTAACAAATACGGTGCCAGGCCCTTGTAAAAACCCCGCATCCTCTCGTATTTCCATGTCTTTTTGATGCAGTCCCAGGTGCCCTTGTAATCGTGATGTTGATCCTGCAACCTCGTACGCAGGACTTGGTATGGGTATGTGGCGGCGGCCGCTATTAACTTCGAGATCGCGGCGAAACTCAAATACTCCCCCGTTGTCTGCAATCCAAAAATCACACCTCTCAAAAATAGATGCTAAACATCACCTAAACACCTAAATTTACCACAACACCCAACAGAAGCGATGTTTACATTATTATCTATAATTTTAACTCTATAAAGTACATTTGGTTTGGATGAATCAATTAAATATCCTATACAGGGTGACTTTTTAAAATGAGTAGTAAATATTCTACAAAAAAATACCTTATAATCAAAATTTGTAGGGATGAAGTCTTAAAAAATGTTTTAAACAAATCCCAAGTATTTTTGGGCCCAAAATTCTAATCTGCAATTAAAAATAGAGCCTCCTACTAAGTTTCTAAGTAAGAACCTATTCCACCTTAGGAGATGGAAGATGTATATTAATTTTAGCAACTATGTTTGAGATTAAAAAGTCACCCAGTAGACAAGTGTTACATGATGTATTTAATATCAGTCATAATTCAGTGGTAACGAGAAAAATAGTAATGATAATTAGGAAATTCACACTTATAATAATTAAATGTAATCAATATATTTTACTTGGAGGACGACCAACGTATTGTTTACCATCTGATCTTATTTTATTGAACTTGGATTCATCACACCACAGTTTTCTTCGCCAAAATTCTGGAAGATAATTAATATATTCTTGTGCAAACTTTAGTTTTGTTCGAATATTTTATTTATACCATTGCTTTCTTTACTGAAATACATCTTTGCATGTTTGACTGTTCTACTAGACACACTGATATTGAATGATTCAATTAATTCATTTTTTATTTACCTAGAAGACATTGTAAACCATTTTTTGGCAGCATCTTAAGCTTTTAGTAACTTCAGCAATATTTAGAACTTGATATTTTCCTCTTCTCTGAAGTGCAAAGTTTGTACTCCCACAGAAAGTAAGTTATCCAATAAATTATAAATCCTACTAAGAATAAATTCCTACCATAATATTGTTAAATAGTGGCACAAAATGTAAATATATTTGTTATTAGTTTTTAAGGTGTGTGACCAAAAAAAGCAACAAAAAAACGTATACAATATTGTAATATATTTCTTAAAATGACTGGACAAAATTTGAATCAAACCCTTTTATAAAATATTTATTTCTCAGGTCACCACAGTATATCAGTAACAATAAATATTATTTACTACGAAATAAAACTGTTAGATGCAAAAAAACTTTCCACGCGTCGTTATTTCATAAGAGAAGATTTTATCACCCATTTTATTAAACAAGTGTCCAAAATAATTTAATCACATTTAACTGGTATGGTGATTATCCCGGTGTTAAGAAATATGTTTATGATTTGCAATTTAATAAAAATTTATCAGCCTTTTTCAAGGCAATAATGTATGTACATATCTCCAAGACAATAACAGATAAACACATTTTATATATATAAAAAACGGACTTACCAATTTACTATCGTGCGGCAGCTTCCTGTATTGGTTATAGAATGCCTTCATTTCCTCGTAAGTCATGAATTGGAGTGCCCCATGCGTCACACCAAATATACCAGGAACGAAACCCTGCAAAGAGCAGATAAGGATATTCCGACCCCCTACCTACTTTATTATTTGTTTTACGTCAGTCCTCCTGCATTTATCAGAGAACTGAGTATTACGATCCATATTAAACTGACCCGATAGTAACCCCGGAAGCCTTCAGTTTTATAAATTTTCACTAGGGCGTCGCCGACGCCGTTGTACCATTGACTGCTGGGCACTGTGTTCGTTCCGTATTGCAGGCACAGCCTCGTCTTTACCACCCAGATGGGATTGGTCACCAGTAACGTGAGCACGCCGGCCTCCGATGCCGCCAACATGTGAAGGGACGGCCCCAGCGGATACTGGCTGTCGCCTGCCTGAATCCAATTTTTTATGGAGTTATAGCTGAAATTAAACGGTTTTTCTAGTTCCTCTGGTGTGCAGCAATGTCACCGTTGATGAAATGTCTTAACATATCTATGACTTGTGACCGAAGTTCATAAACAAATTACTTTGTTGATGTTTTAATATTTTATTACATTGATGCATTTTAATGTTTTAAACTACCCATTAACAATTTTTACTGTTGTTAAATGTAATTTGAATTTTACTTTATTCCCCAAAATTTTTTAATTGAACATACATTTTTCCTCCATGACACACATTTATATGATTCTCAAGTTTTAGGATGTGGTTAAATATAATAAACAATTTACTTCTCTTGGTGATAATTATGTTAATATACAGAATGATCCACCTAACTTACTCATTAGAAATTTATGGTAAACAGGAAAAAGTAGTGATTTAAAATTTTTACAGCAATTATAATTTGACTTTTCTAATTTATTTTGAACAAAACTTTGTTATTTTTAACGGAACACCCTGTATATCTTTGGATTTTTAAATTCTACATGTAATTACAAATAAAATGGTTATACTATGTCCTATACCTAAATCCAATACTTTGTGAGTTATTAATTTTTTTACAAATATTTTGATAGATTGATGGTTTAATTAAAATGCCTGTAAAGCCACCAAATTTTGTTGCTGGAAAATTAATTTTTAGCATACACATTAATCAATGACTATCCTATAATGACCCATTATTAATACACCCAAATTTTATACAGGATGTTCGTTATTTACGCTTAATTTTGTGCATTTTAAAACTAAAAATAACTTTGTTTTTTTCAATGGAACACTGTATGTTTTAGTACAATTAAATTGAATATTAACAAATTTTATCAAAATGTAAAAATAACACTCATTTTCCTATCTTTACTGATAGTACTGAGCATTTATTTTGTATCTGACAATACTACATTATATTTTTGGTAAAACCTCAGTTAATATTCATTTTATGTATAGGAAATGCTTTTACGAGTCGAAAGGTTTTAATGTAATGTTCAATTTAAATAACCTAAAACAAATAATTTTCTATTAAAAATAACAAGTTATTGATGTTTCAAAATGCACAAAATTAAACGTAAATCTATAACACCCTGTAAAAAATTTGGGAGTACTAATAATGGCTTCTTATAGAATGGTCCATGGTTAACATTTATGCTAAAAATTAACATTCCAGCTTCAAAATTCGTGCCTTTACAGACATTATAGTTAGACCATCAATCTGTCAAAATTTTTGGAAAAAAATTAATAATTCAAAAACTATTAGGTTTAGGTATAGGACGTGGTATATCCATTTTATTTGCAATTACATGTAGAATTTAAAAATCCAAAAATATACAGGGTGTTCCATAAAAAATAACAAAGTTGATGATATGTTGCTATAAAAATTTCAAATCAATACCTCTTTCAGTTCTTTATATATTTCTAATGACTAAATTAGGTGAATAACCCTGTATATCAAGAACTTTCTTTCTTTTTATATTTCAAGATAAAAAACATTTAATAAATTTTATTAATTCTTTCTATAAAGTTTAAAAATAAAATCCCTTAAAACAAATATAAAAATGATTCAATTGATACATATTACTGATAAAATTAGTTACTTAATATAAATCACTAATAATAAAATCAAATATAAGGTTCAAAACAGTAATCAGAAATAACCATCATATTTATTTTTGATATTAACACAACTGGTACCAGATAGAACATATCCTCATAAATTATATAATTCTATTAAAAACATATGTATATTATTTAAATAAAATCTTTGAAATCTGTATTATTAATAAAGAGATAAGTTTAAATTCATATTGAACGAAAAAATTTGGCCATGAAAGTAGATTTCTAATATGTATATTAATAATTACAAACACGCAGACGTTTACACGTGTTTTTAATAAATTCAAAGCAAATTCGTCTCATAAAATTGTGTAAAACTCCTTTAATCTCAATAAATTCATGTAATTGACATATTCTGAAACAGTTCAATTTAAATAAATGATACCAATATTAATTTATTATTCAGATAAGATAGTCATAGTAATTTTAATATTGTGATCACTTGGAAACAGAGATAATTATTGATTTTTATAACATATTTCAAACTAAATGAAACACAAGATAAAATACATATTACAACCATCATAGTATCTTTTGCAATATGTGCACGCAAGGTGATTTAATATTAAATCGTTGTCCTAATCAGAAGGATTAACATAAACAAATAAGCACTGATTTAATTTGAATGCAGTACAACAGTGATAAAACGTGATTACTGACATTCGCAAAGGTTTTAACCAGTTAATTTTCACGTCACCCCAACTAATAAAATGTCAATTGATACAAATAGTTGCCGCCAATAAAATCTAACAGCGTAACAAGATAAAATTACTCAATAAACGTGCAATTGATGAGGGACAAAAAAATGTAGCTTATTTAAATTACTAAACATAAATTTATTTCGCAAATGTAATTGATGCAAATACGTCGACTTTTCACTGATAAGAAATCATCGAGATAATTGACGTGACCATTTTCACGCGTAAATTTGCAAATAACCTTTGTACTGCACTAAGAAAAATAATTCACTACTTGCACATGCATTGATATGCACACATTATAAGTCGAATTATCGTTTTAAATTACGCACAGAGGACTTTAATTGTGTCAGAGTGCAGACGAAATTATTATCAACTCCGACAATTAGATTCATGATTGTTTTGACAATCTAACGTTTTAAATATAAATAATTTCGTTCTGGAAAATTTTCCAGCTTTAATTTGTGTGTAACATTAACTAATAATTATAGTTTTAACAGTCACACCATTCAAATTAGTTCCTGTTGGTTTGATATCACTAAAGTATACTTGTGCCTTATCATGGACAATAAATGTGAAAAAAATTAATTTCATGCTTGACGACAACCATTTAATTATTTTTTTAATATTATAAAACTACTATGTAACATTTATTGTTATAATAATAAAAAAAATAAATTACTTACAAAGAATTGCTTTTAAGCATATTGTAAGCAAGTAATTGTGTTATTAGACAAATGCATTTGATTTTTTCGCAATTTAAATCTATTATACTGATTTTAAAGTAATTTGAAACATCACACATTAGAAAGTGTATAATGATGCAATTGATACACAGGTTTCCAATAAATTCTGGTTAAAACTATTGTGCTTAATGGTTTTTGAAGACAAGGTCAGCCAGACATTTCAATTTTATTATCTGGTATGCACTTGTTCATTAAGAAAAAAAATGTGATTTCCAGTTTTGTTTTTTAAGGGTCACTGATACCACCCAATTAGGTTAAAATTGTGAGATTTCAGACTTAAAATTAGTAAACAAAGACTTCCTTTGTCTGCAAACATCCACAAAAAATCATTTGGTTGTGACCTTCAGCAGCACGAGCACATAGTGGGAAAACAATTAGTACTTACAACAAGAAGTAGAAACCCCATGAGCTGCCGGACCCCCAAACATTGGGGGTGACCCCTCGATACAGTCCTTTAACACCTTCCTGTTTGACGATTGTATAAAATGCGCTTGTTAAGCTACTGTACTGAGGTAGAGCCGTTCGTCCATCGTTAACTAAAAATGCAATGTTAGAACCGATGTCAGTTAGAGTTTAGGTGTCCAGTCACCTGCGAATCGGATTTTCATCAAGTCCAGCGGATGCAGGATGAGGGTGGATATGGCCCCACCTGAGATTCCGGCGATCAGATGTTCATACTTAACGTGACTGAGAACGGACAGCGCGTTATTGTAAGTGGAACTCACTGACGGATTTTTCATGGTGGTTGTTAAATTGTACTGGCTATTATTGTTTGACTCAATGTGGTATACATCGACATCCTGTACTTTCACTGCAGACATACAAAAATTAATCTAATTACTGCCACTAGTCACCAATAAGAGGTTATGTAATTTTTTTTTCCCACAAAATCCGACACCGTATGCCACCACCGAACGTTCAAATCGACTCACGTGGTTGTTCAACGTTCGTTCGTCGTTATAAACACATATTTCGAATGAGCATATGCGCCACAACACACACACATCCAACAAACGTGCCCGCCACTGTCCTCCACACGGAATGACGTAAAATAGAGAGAACTTTAAATTTTATTCGCCGTAGAGTGCGAGCACGGGAGAAAAAGAACGCGGTCTACCAACTTAACGGTTCGAATACAAAGGCGACAAAGTTTTAAATAAACTGTTAGTGCGGATCCAGCGACAGTTTTATTGATGTTGTCAGGGAAAATTCCGCTACGTAATATCGCTCGATACAAACAGATTCGCGTAAGTTGCGATTCCGACATTGTGACCCTTTCCAGAATGTTGGCTACATTATTTTAAAAAAAAAAAACAAATTACGCGGACATTCCAGAAATTATATTTTATTGTCGACTACTTCTTTGTATCAGTCTGTGACGACAATTGAATAACGGTACACATGACTGTGAATTTACAAAAACAACAACAACAATAACAGGCGCCAAACATTCTCAAAGCGAAATTTGTAAAAAATATATACATGATTAACGTCATTTTATTTATACGCACATAATTATTATAGCAATAGCTTAAAACACTTACTAATTGTATATTTTAGAGGATTTTTATTAAAATTGGACGAATTAGGCTATAAAATAACTCACTACTTAACAATATTGATTAATAATAGACAGCATTATTAGATTACCCATGTTACACTATTGCGTACGGGTTGCATACTCAAACAATCTTCAGTGTTTACCACAGAGCATCCGTGTAGATAAAGGATATATTACACCCTAAATATACTTCATGAAAAAACAATGACTATTGTCGGAAATGCACTTATTTGGAGTGGTATATACTTCTACATACATTTAGATAATATAAAAAATTGTAAGTTGATTTATTAGTTCATAAATTTACAAATGAATTTTATGTCGAAGAAAAATTGTATATAGAAATTTAAATTTTGCTTACCTTTCCTTACTCTCTATGATTTATCATAAATGTAAACTACAAAATTTTATACACAGTCTAAACACAAGTTTATCATACACATGATTAATAATTGGTTAACTTATTGTGGAAGTTTTTATTTGAGTTAGAGAATAGATAGAACCATATTATATGACAAAACATTTATTAAACGTTAAAAAACTTTAAGTACCACATAAAATCACATTAAATTTTCCAGGGTGGAGTCGAGGGTCTTTCAGGTACATCAGCCAGACTGCCATATCTCTTGCACAACTCCATGATGTACTCATGTCTGTATATCCCAGGAGGCCTGCAACTGGCAAACAGTTCGATGGCATCTCTAACTGGAATTTTCAATCTTTCCACAAAAAACGACACAAGTAGGAATCCTGTCCTATTAAAACCATGTGTGCAATGAATGGCAATGCAGTCATTTGGATTTTCCTTAATGTAGCTGTCGATTAAGTTTATAAAGGTATTTACATATGGGCGGGACGGCAATTCACCAGCACCTCTGCACGCCAGCTTTTTGTATGAGCAATCAAGATCAAAGATTTCATGACTCGAATAGTATCTGTCAGTGTTTGTCAAATCAATCCATAAGCCAAATCTAATCTGAAATTCAAAACTTTCCTTACTCTCTATGATTTATCATAAATGTAAACTACAAAATTTTATACACACTCTAAACACAAGTTTATCATACACACATGATTAATAATTGGTTAACTTATTGTGGAAGTTTTTATTTGAGTTAGAGAATAGATAGAACCATATTATATGACAAAACATTTATTAAACGTTAAAAAACTTTAAGTACCACATAAAATCACATTAGTGTTGAAAGTGTTGAAAACAATAAAAAAGGACAAAATTAAAACCTAAATACAAACCCCTTTGCTTTTGGCTACGTTAAAAATGTCTTGCGGATAAAATCGATTCTCTGGTGGCAGTTTTGTATCAAAGTTTTTACTGAGAGGTGTTTTTAATGGCATAAATTTGTTTTGAATAAGTACACCATACTTTGGGCAATTGAACCAGCCATCAGGCAATTTGTTCTTTTTAGGTGGCATTATGTATTAAATTTCTATTCCACTTCAGTTTGACACTATAATTTCATAAAATCATCAGGTACAAGTGTTTATTTTGATAATGGGTGGTACTGTTGATGGGCAGCTGCCTCATCATATACAACTTGTACAATACAAGACAAAACTAGTGTATATAGTCTTTGGAGAACACCTCGTGGTCTTACGTCATAAGGACGCGACGTCATAATTTTGGCGGTAATTTTGAAAATTTGTTCTTTCGATGTATTCTACTGTAATATTATTAACAAATATGAAGCAACACACTCAATTGAAAATACAATTAGAAAACGTCCTAGCAAAAAACAGCTCCTTTTATAGACAGACAAATTGGAAGAATCAGTTAACAAAATCCCTTCTTTTCTTCTGGGCAAATAAAAAATAATTTGAGTCATACAATATCAGTATGTCTAGTTGAACAATCAGACGTCGATTAAATGAATAAAACTTGCATGGATATTTTTCAGTAAAGAAACCGTTGGTATAAAATAAAAATATTCGAACAAGACTAAAGTTTGCACAAAAATGTATTAATCATCCTCCATAATCTTAGTAAAGAGTACTTTAGAGTGAAAAATCCAACTTCAAGGCAATAGGATCAGATGGTTCGTAGTCTTCCAAATAAATGTTATCTATAGAGATACACAACAAAGACTTTAAAATACGGTGGAGGAAACATTATGACTGGGTGTTCCTTTATTCAGAATTTTATAGGACCATTACAGAAAATTATTGGTAGAATGGACCGTTTTAAGTATAGAAATATCATGAGAGATGTAATGGAGTTTTTTATGCACGATAATGATTCGAAGATATGTCCAAAGTTGTTCAAAATTGGTGGAAGTGCAGATTTAAATTCAATTGAAAACATATGGTCTCTATTAAAATACCAAAGTATAATATATGGAATATATTACAATATTTTTACCCATGGGGCTGGTAATTTTTCTAATTTTGACTCCAGTCCTTGAACAAATATATGGTTTAGAACTTTTTTGTATTGCATCACAGGTTTAAAAAGTATTTAAAGAAAATAATCCCTTCCCATTCACATGAAGTCAGTGAAGGAATTTAATAAATTTTAGCCTCATTGGCTCACAACTCCCAAACAATTAGTATTTGAGAATCTGAGAGTAGGCTCATTTTCCTAAAGCAAATTTCGGGGACAGAAAGGCCGTGTTTATCAAATAATCATATGTAAAAAAGATATTTTTTGGTAAAATTTTTCCTCATAATTTGTCCCTTCGCTGAGTTTTGCTGTAAATTCAACACATCTAACGGATCTTGTATCAGAATTTAAGATGTTTAAATACTAATAAGTGTACACATATTGAAATAACATTAAAAATAGCTTGTAAAAGTGGGAACTAGAAATTTTCTCATTGTTACCATAATTTTATAGGGCATTCGAATGATTTATTATTAGCCAAGTTATCGAAAAATGTGAAGGTAACAAAATAAAGTGAAGATATGGAGCTTATAAATTATGTGCATGGACAATATTATGTTAAATATGAACTAATTATACAAATTGTATTGTAGCTGCATTCAATATTAATTCTACGCTATTTATACATTGGTAGGTGTAAATTTATTCAATATATTATTGTAGAATGTACATATATAATATAAACTTAAATAAGATAAAGAAAATTGCAAGCACAATATTATATGTAAGCTAGAACATGGGTGTGACAAAAGAATCAAGAAAAAAACATCCCAGGGAGACTGCAGGTGTTTTATCCCTGCTTTTTTATGGGTAAGTTAGTTATTAATTTTGAAAAATAATAAATAAACAAGAAAATTTCAGTTATGTTTTAAAAATCTATTACAAAGCGTTTAAAAAGGACTTTACTGAAAATGATATGTATAGACTTCCACCAGCATTTGAAATTAAAAAATGTGGAGGAGAGCTAGAGCAAACAATAAAATTAAATAAAACGACTTTTAAGAACACTTCAATATTGAGCTATCTCGGGTATAAGTTCGGTGCCGGTTATTTTATTTCAGCAGTTCCATATATTCTTATAAAATTTGTTCGAAGGTGAGACTTTGCAAGGATTATAACTAAATTTAATTGTCAATTTATTTTAGTATTTATGAACCAGAATTAATTAGTAACTATATATCATATTTTAAAGAGGGACAAACTGAGTTAACGATGTACGATGCACTTTACTACAGTTCAGCTTTATTTGGGATTATGTGGCTGTATTCGTTTATTATGGGACAGTATTACATCCTTATAGTAGACATGGGGTTAAAAATTAGAACTTCAGTTGTTTCGTTAATTTATAAAAAATCTTTGAAGTTGTCTCATATCACATTGAAGGAAATGGGAGTTGGTTACATAGTTACTCTCATGACAAAGGATGTGTCTATTTTGGAGAACACTGTAAAGTGGTCGTTGGACCTCTTCGTTTCCATAATACAGATTATAACAACTATTTCGATGTTGTACTTCAAAATGGGGCCGATTTCTCTGATCGGAATTGTGTTTCTTTTCATATCCATACTATTAAAAAGTAAATTTACCCGTTAGTTTAGGTTCATTTACTTAACTCACCATTTTTTCAGTTATGGTTGGTAAATTTATTCGGACAATTCGTGTGAAAATTGATAACGTCGCCAGCGAAAGAATTAAAGTTACAAAAGAAGCACTCGCCTCTTTAAAAGTAATAAAAATGTTATGCTGGCAAAACTTCTTTTTCAATAAAATTGTCAAGCTAAGACAGTAAGTGTTGTTATAAGTATAATCACAATTTATTAACTATATAATATGCTGCAGAGTCGAAGTAATATATATGATTAAAGACGCATATCTTAAATCTATGATAACGGTTATGGGAATTTTATCTCCAGACATAACTATCTTCATACTCGTGATGTCCTGCATATGGCTGGGCTATCCTTTGAATACTGAGTTGCTCTTTTATATAATTAATTGTGTAAGATCTATTAGAGTGTTGATAACATTTATATTGCCACGGTCGATAGGAATGACAGCTGATATGTTGGGATGCATAAAGAGAATTAATAGATTACTACATGCACAAGAACTGCCAACAAGACACGACCAGTTTTCAGATAATCCTAAAGTGTTGTTAAAAAATGTAAATGTTCAAGTTGACAACAAATTATTACTTTCTCGTGTGTCACTTATTATCAGACCTGGACTTACCACAATTATAGGTACCCCACCTCCAATATTTCCTTTATTAAACAGCAACAACAAATATAAATTATTTTAGGCCCAAGTGGATCGGGAAAGTCCACCTTGTTACTGACAATATTACAGGAATATTCTCATACAGGAAACATTGTAACGAACGGAAGAATATCGTACGCCAGCCAAAGTCCTTGGCTCTTTCCGGCGACCATCAAAGACAACATCCTATTTGAGGAGGAATATGACTGCAAACGATACAACGAGGTTATACGTATATGTCGGTTGCAAGACGACTTCGATTGCTTCGAAGATGGTGACGAATCTGTCGTCGTCAACGGTGGCTTCAACTTAAGCAAAGGCCAACAAAGCAGAATAGGTTTAGCCAGAGCTCTTTACAAAGACAGTGAAATCTATTTGTTGGACGACTGTCTCTCCGTGTTGGATATGGCAACAGAAAGTCGTATACGTGAAGGGTTGAAGACTTTCTTTCAAGATCGTATCGGCTTAATCGTGACACAAAGCAGTGACTTTGTTAGCTACTCTGATAATGTTGTGGTCTTAGAAGAGGGGAGGGTTAAATACTTTGGACATTCAAGTAATATTGAACCTAGTGACTTAAATTTTGTTCAAAAACCAAAGAGTAACAAAGATGATTTGGAAAAATTGGACGTGCCAACAGAAACACTGAGTGAAACACCTGACGAAAATGATAGTCTGTTAGAAAAGAAACAATTATACGTCGAAGAACAAAAAGTTGGTTTTGTACCCCTAAGAGTATACATCAGATATTTGAAATTTGGTCGAGGCTATTTTATGTTTATATTTATTTTGTCCTTGTTTATAGTCAGCCAGTTTGCCAATACTTTTTCAACAAAAACTTTAACAAAATGGTAGGTTTAAATAATTTTATAGCGGTGCACAAGAGCTGATGTATAAATTTCAGGATTGATTTGGAACACAAAAAATTATTATACGTAGGAAATTCGACTAAATATAGCGAAGCTGCCGTAACATCTATGAGCACAATTCAACTATACGTTGGTTTAATATTGACAAGTATTATATTAACTCTGTTAAAAATTTATATGTATTATGATTTTACAAAATTAGCCTCAATTAAAATAAACAAAGAACTGACACTCAAAATATTTAACAGTACTCTAACATTTATAGACACTCATTTGCTAGGAAGTATACTTAACAGATTTTCACAAGATATGAACAACATGGATGAACATTTACCTCTAGTCGTTTTGGAACTCACCATGGTACGATCTGTGAAGTTCACACTGTGTAGACACTACTAAAGTCGCATTATTTCATTTTTAGATATCTTTCTCACTATGTGGAATTGTCATCATTATATGCATAGTACACTGGAAACTTCTGATACCCACAGCTGCACTGTTTGCTGTTCTCCTGTTCCTTCGCAATGCTTTTATGCCTGCGGGACGTAGCTTGAAGAGACTGGAAACGTCAAGTGAGTTAGTTGCTCGGTAATAAATAACCTTAAATTGAACCTTTACTTTTAGTCAGGAGTCCCTTCATTGGCCACATCAATGCCACCCTTGAGGGGTTGGGAACAATACGAGCGCATGGAGTTCAAATGCAGCAAAATGAAACTTTTGAGCAATACTATGATGCCTACAACTCCGTATGGTTTACTCTTTTAATGTGTTCCTACGGACACATGTTTTTTATGGATGTTGTTTGTCATGTTTTTGTTATGGGGATGATTTGGGGATTTTTGTTCGTTCTAACAGGTACTTTTCCACGTGTATTTTAGCTAACGGGTAAAGTCTTGTCTTTTTTCAAGGTATTTCAGCAGGAAGCGTAGGTTTGGCGATAGTGCAATTGTTTTCTATAAGGAACAACGTAGCTATAACTCTGAGGTCCTTCACGGAAATGGAGATACTGATGACATCACTTGAACGCATCCTGGAGTACACCGAACAAGAACAAGAAGATACAAAAGGCCTGGTGATTGAAGACTGGCCTAAGAATGGTGCCATTAAATTTAATAACGTTACTCTGTCGTATGCTCATAGTCAACAAGTTTTGAAAAATGTTAATTTTGAAATAAAGCCCGGAGAAAAGGTGGGAATAATTGGAAGAACTGGTTCGGGTAAATCATCGTTGGTGTCTCTTCTTTTGAAATTGTACGATTATCAAGGTACAATATTGATTGACAACGTGGATATTAAAACAGTATCAATGGAATACTTAAGAAAGCGTATAGACTTTATACCACAAGATCCCGTCTTGTTTTCCGACAATTTAAGGAGCAACATTGACCCACTGAACGAGCACAGCGACGACGAAATTTGGACGGTCATCTCCAAATTAAAAATTAAACGTTTGATACCAAATCTGTATGATTCGGCAGATTCCTACTCATTTAGCTGTGGCGAAAAACATTTGATATGCCTAGCTAGAGCCATGATAAGAAAAAATAAAATACTTATCATGGATGAACCCACGGCACATCTGGACTTAGACACGGAGCAGTTTTTGATGAATGTTATCAATGAGCATTTCTCGACTTATACGATAATAAATATATCACATAAGATGCACTGTTTTAAGGGGTACGATAGGGTGTTCAAGATAGAAAATAAAATGTTAAGCGAGTGTGAAATAAAGTAATAAGTTTGATACCGTAATAAAATTAACTGTTTACATTGCACATGACTTTTATTATCTTTTATGGTTTTATTGATTGCTTAAGCTTGATTAAGTGAACTAAGCCACGAGAAACCATCTTAATAATGCAACTGTTACTGTGATATCAAAGAATGAGCTGCTCTTATCTAATAATATCTAAATTTTTGAGATTCTCTGTTGAGTTCTATTATTCTTTACTTCTTCTATTTTACACTAATTTCAAAGGGGTTGATTAATAAGTTGATTATCTTAATACATGCAATAAACATAAACATAAACATAAAAATAATAAAACAAGTGAGTTTTATAAATAAGTTTATTAGATAAGGTACAATGCGAAAATAATATTTATATATGTATAATATATCAATCTGTAAATTTATCACAAAGATAGACTAAGAATTTTTCATAATTAGACATAAGAAAAGGATACTGATTTTGCTAGTAATAAATATGCTTTCAATACATGTAAAATAATAAAAATCATAGTTAATTATTATAAAAAGGTTGATTAATTAGACGCCTAATTAGACTATAATAAAATTTTAGTTAAAACACTGAAAGAAAGTGTATGTAGTTGTCCTTTTAGTTTTAAGTTAATAACACCGAGACATCACCAGAATGTTTCCCAACCACCAACGTATACAGTACATTTTTGTGGAAACATTTTGTCTAAACACATTATTGCAATATGATATAAAAATCCATCAAGTGAATGATCAAGATCCCATTTAGAAGTATCCAAATCCTGCCCGAATAAGCTGTAATTCCAGTTTACAATTTTCTATACCTAACTTTAGTCACAGCCTTTAGAAACAGAAAATTAAAAAGAAATTAGGCATCGCTGCTACCAACCTCCTGACCAATCCTGACTGAGATATCATTGGATGAACCATAGGAAGGGGACGACTGAGAATTTTGTATAGATATAGAATTGATATTCTCGGATGTGAACAAAACTGGCGCCATATACTGTTCGTAAGTTTCAGTTGCATTTGACGATATACTCGTATGTGCCCTCCTGCAACTTGGAAACGGACTTAGTACACAAAAGAAGCACCCGGTGATAGCAAAACCCATAAAAGATAAACAAGTCATAAGATTTAAGCCTCCTCTTATGAACGAGAATACTGCCATCAAGAGCTGAAGCAAAATAATAGGAATTTGCACCATTTTTACGGCATTTGCGTGGATCTGTTGGCCCTCACTGCTCATTGTAATCGGCCTATAGACATAAAAAATGTTATATTTATCTACTAAGTGTTTTAAGCACAAATATAGTAAGCCAAATGGTGTGATTAATGGGCAAGTTAGACTATAAACGGTTGAAATAGTGAAAATTAATAACGTCCAGGAGTAGTGAATGCCGAATGGAAACGTCGAAAGAATCTCCTTCCTTATGCTCGTCTTCTCAGCTTCTGATTTAATGCGGAGGAGCCTCCAGGCGTACATGGCAAGCTCAGGGAACCTTAACAGCTCCAAAGCTGTTCCAATGAGGGCTGATGTAATAACGTAGTTGACGAAGAAAGCACCCTTGTCGGCCAAGAAGATGCATTTCCAGTGAACGGTTGCATTTTTCTGAAAGGAGATTTCAACAAATGCTTGGGCACTTGTTAATCCCAATGATGGCAAAATTAGTACCATGAAAAGTAGGAAAATGTACGTTTTTAACATTGTAGAATGGTTTTGCTTGGATTTAGTCCAGTGTGACATCCATTCATCTGAGTAAGCAACGAGCACAGGCAATAAAGCGGAAAACGACAAAATGAGTAACGTAGGCAAAAACTCAGACAATAAAGGACTTATTTTCTTTATGATATTATCCTGAACAGATGTGTAGTCATTCAAGATGTTAACAAAAATGACGGGTGTTGTTAAAAAGAATAACAGCAAGAACAATATGAGATTAATTAAGATGGCTTTTGAATACCAGTTCTTATAAGAAATCTCTAAGTTCTCCCAGTTAATGTCTGATGGTGTGGGTGCTTTTATAATATTCCAATGTCTTAGTGACCCCGGTTCAAACGACTTGACAATGTGATGCGCCATTTCATCAGAGCTAATAGTAACAAAAGCAATACCTAGGGGGTTTCTTAAAGCTCTAGCACGTTCGGCACTCACTAAAGTGTTCAATCTTTGCTCCTCGTTAGTGTAATACTCTAAGGCATTTACAGTGTTGCATCTGCAACAAGCTATACACCCGTACGGTTGGACTTTGATTGTTTTATCAGGCTTCATGTTGGAGATGCAATACACCCTAGCTTCGTGAACTCGTTCCCGCTCCTTTTCTAATTCCATCAATCTCTTGACTCTATAAGCAATGTGTACGTCCTTTACCTCAATCCCAGGATAGCGAATAATGAAGTAGTTCCTGATGTCATCAGTGTTCCTGTGAATCTTAGAGATGTGGGTGATCATGAGAGTTCTGGAGGCCAGCATCGTCGACGAAGGCTTCCTCACTGAGCTCCTTCTCATTATTAATATGGTTAAAGGTAAGAACGACAGGGCGGTGGCAATGTGTACCCATAACCACAGTGATGTTGGCTCCAAGTTACTAATGGTAGTGTGTCCGAACGTCGTTTTGTCACCTTGCAAACTTCCTTGGAAATTAATTGGCAATATAACAATTAACGCAAAGGCGGTTATGCAGGTGAACAGGAGTAGCAGTTGTTCTTGAAAGGACAGGTAATGTGCAGCATCTGGCCCACATCTGGCATAGATTCTGTCCCTACTTATGGTGAAAATTGAAGGAAACCACAGACATCCTGAATCAGGGATAATTGACACCTCCGCATTCGACTCTTCGACAGCAACAGCGTCGTCAGTGTTCTTGTAGAACAACTGCGTCCATTTTTCTGTGTGCACCAGGGCAAGTCTGCCATAGTCCCAAGCTCGGTTTCTCAGCAAAGCAAACAAAGATATCAGCAGGATCCAACACACAACATTCAGAATTATGGTTTCAGGTATTCCTTCATACACATTGCTTATAACAGTGGAGTTGTGTCTTTTTGTGGTTAGACAAGTGTCATTGTCATCCACAGTATCTGTGTCGACTGCTAGGCCAAACATTGTCTTTAACTGTAATGGAAATATACTATGTCAATACACTGTTAATAACTGACGTGGTTACTTACCTGTAGATAATCAAGTTGAAACACATTATCGACTTCGGGACAAAATTAATTCACAACGAAATACAATAGAGTTGACACATATGTTGTTCACAATTAACCTCGAAGTCTACACGTCAAAACAATCATTGTTGGAATCCTTTAAAGGGTTTAGTTCTCTTATTATTATTGATTATTTATTGCACTATTTATGCGTTATCTGAGGTACTTATGCCGACGATTTTCTAGATTTTTTTATTGACTGTCACTTTATTTGTGTTTAATCTGACACATAACCATAAAATTTATGGCAGATATCCGATTAGATAAAATCGTTGTTACAGAAAATTATCGGGAGGATAATCTTAATGGTTTTGGTTATGTTTACATAGATGGTGGTCATAGAAACCTGCGCTATAGGCGCCTTTATTTGAATAGATGGCGTTTACCGAGTTACTGGATGTTGGCAATAGGGGTCGCTTAATAATACTGCATAAGATTTAAATTTTAAATTAATTAATTTAAAATTGTTGATTTTTAGGATTGTTTAATTTGAACAAACATCGGCATGCCAAAAATAAAATTATGATTTAAATAAATTAAACTTACGAAGTATTATTTTATTACAAGAGATTGTACAATATTTACAATTGTTGTCTTAAATTAAATAGGGGAAAGACTTTTCCATTCTTGTATTGTCAACTCAGGATGCCATACGTCTACTATTAATACTAATCTAAATTCAGTACCATTATGCCATACTTCATGTTCAAAACTATCATCAAATATAAACAATTTCCCTTCTTCCCAGCTTCTACAAACAAAAAAAATGTTATAGATATTAAAAATGTCTTTGGTGTTGAGTACTTGCCTTATTTCATCAGCGACCCTGATGAACGTCTTAGGAGGAACTTTTAAACCTAGGTGAACTCGTAACCGGCAGTTTGTGGGGCCACAGTGTGGCCAAACGTGGGTACCTGGATGCATGACACTAAACTTAGTTTGGCCTCGTTTGCAATTCCTGGCAACTGGATTACTGTCTATGACTTGACAAGTTACAGGACATTTTTTGCAATTTACGATGTTCTTCTGTCCTCTAGCGTAGAGCTCAAATTGCTTCCATTCGCCGGTATTACGAAGATTTTCACTTTCATCAACGAAATAGCCTTTTTGGTTTAGGATGGCCAAACCTTCTCGTCGAATTTCTCTCCAATTTTTCTCCAAGTCTGAGTACAACTTTTCGTATGGGGTTTGTTGTTTAGTCCACCAAGGTCTTCCGGTCAGTCTTTTGACGTTGTACAGAGATCTTTGGTATTTCGAAAGAAACACTCCATGTTGTACTCCATGTTCGTAGATCTGCAATAAAACACATTAGACACATTTGGACGCTCATATGTCAATTAAAAACCTTCAAAGCCTCATCTTTTCTTCCTAGTCTTGTCAAAGCGTCTCCTAAATGGAAGAAGAATCTTCCATCAATTACTCCTTCGTCATTTGTATCTATTCCTCTTTGTAAGTACTTTACGCCATCCTCTAAATTGTTATCATTATTTTTTAGAATAAATCCATAATGTACTAATGCAAATCCGTCATTGGGCCACTTGGCGAGAATTCTTTGAAGTATCACGCGAGCATCTTCAACTCTAGAATGAAATTGTTGGTATTATTTTAATGTAACTGAAAATTGAAATAAATCTACCTGTTAATGGTTAAGTAAGTTACTGCCAATTGATTTAAGTAATTGCTAGATTCAGGGAATCTAGCTATCAAAGCTTGATGCACTGAAATTGCCTTCCTATATTGTCCTGAAATACAAACATATTTCACTTAAAAAAGTTTCATTTATATATTTATTTATTGTCCTTACCCATAAATCTAAGTCGTTTAATGCTCTGTTCAGCCGTTAATTGGAACAAGGCATCAGGAATATTCGGATTATTCAGCAGATCCATGTAAAGAGTGATGGCTTTCTGAAGTATCTCATTGCTCTTCTTTTGATCCGCCAACCTGTCTAAGGCCAACGCTTTCCCGTACAGGCTTCTGGGAGAGGACGGGAATTTTTCGAGGATTGCATCAAAAATTTTAATGGCATAAGCAGCATTCTAGTTTAGAAAATTAAATGTACAAAAAACACACAATAACAAAAGAAAACATGTTAGTGGCACTCGTCAACAATTTTTATTAAGAGAGGTGCGGAATATTAATAAAAATTGATGAAATTGTGATCGTACCAAAATGTTCTGTTTATTTATAAAAACACTCGATGTATTAGAACAATAAAAACATTCCAGTTAATTCTAATGAAATATCTAACAAAAAGAACAATACTTAAAACAAAGTTTTTTTAAAAATTATAACAATCAGCAAGGCAAGTCAACAATTTCGGATTTAAGGACTTTTCCCTAATTATTCCTGATAATAAATAAATTCATTATTGTCTTGTATTATTAATAAAAATTGAATGTGTTACTTACATTGTCTATCGATTGATGGGCTTCATCGATTTTTTCTTTAATCGGCCAATCTTCTTTGTTTGTGATGTCCTTGTTTTCATAGTCATCATCAGACTGTTTATCAGACTCTTCTGCTTCTTCATTCGGGTTTACTCCTAGAAGATCAGTCACTGTTAATTTACATAGTTCTTGCACGGTAATATTTGAGTTGAATTTGCATGTCACTTAGAGTATATTAACATAACTTAACAGATATAAAAACATCGTAGGTGATGATAATGAATTCTCCTCAAAGGCACATGCAATTAATCTTAATTAAATGACCTTATAATATACTAATAATAACACAAATTAATAAAATAAACTATTGAGAATGCAACATCCATACCATGCATTCTGAACAGTTTACAATCCTCCTAAAATTAATTATTACGTTCCCATGAAGACAGTTGTTCATCATCATCTTGTTTATTTTTCTTACTATCTAATCTTCCATATTTTGCTTCCAATCTCTTCAACAATTCTTCGTCGTCATCATCATTATAATCATCACCTTCGGATACTTCCTCTTCCTCTACTTCTTCATCGTCATCGTCTGCACTTTCTTCTTCCTCTTCGTAATCTTCGTCGTCGTATTGTGCTGCCGATTTTGGGACAAAATCAGCTTCGTCGCTTTCTGGAGTGAAGGGTCGGTTGTAGTTTGCTCTCAGATCCTCATATTTAGCTCGTGCTGATTTGTGCTCTATCGGTTCTTCGTCTTCACTATATTCCCCTTCTTCGTCAGAATATTCTGTTGTGCATAAGTGATGTTAAAGGTATTGCAAATTCAAAGATCTTCCTCTTTTTGATAAAAATAGTTAGTGCATCAAGAGGAAAACCTTTGTAATATCTAAATACAAAAAAGTTCAGAACTAACCATCAAAGTAGTTCCAAACGTTTTTATCAAATAATACCTTCTTCATCATTCTCAATGTCTTGTTCGATTTCTTGAAGAGGGGGTGGGGGAATAATAGTATTTCTTCTCGATAAATCCGGCGTTGGTTCTTTAAATTCTTCTTCTTTTGGTCTCTCCGAAGGAACTTTAGGAAAATACAACTCAGTAATATTTAATTTGATTGGCTTTGCGATTACCACAAGTAAAACAATATCAAGCAGCAAAATAAACGTCTTGTAACGAAAGAAACAAACAAATACCAGGAAATGCAAAAATGTTAGTTGCAGATTTAAGATAAAGAAGCAGAGGCAAGAATTAAGTAGTGTTGGGAAATGAAAGTAAGTTTTGTACATTTACATAGTTTATCAAATGTTAGACAGGAATACTTTCAGTTCCTAAAAATTTAATTTAATAAATTTCATCAGTATTGTGGCGTTATACGTAAAAAGAAGCGACACAGATCTCAGATAAGGAAGCCTTCGGTATCCCATTTAATATTTAATTCAATTTTAAATATTCAGGCTTTTATTATACACTATTAAAGGAAACGCAGCACATTTCTACAGTTTTTTGTACTACATACATGTACTTTTACTAAACTTTCAAGAAATTTTGTGACACGAGGAACTATACATTATGTTATCTAGTGTTATTAATTAATGAAAATTAGTGGACGGAAGCTGAATATTTAATACTATAACACCAATAGCATGCAAAGTACTGACCAGACTTCCACTTTCTAATAAGAACAACATGTGCCACAACCAATAGTGCTAGGCCAACACCAAGTTTAACCACCACTGCAAATAGTTCAAATCAATATTTACTTTTCTGCATTTCCTGATTTACAACTATTCTTTGATTTCTATCATCTAACTTAAATTAAATTACAATTAAAATGTTCTAAATTAAATTGAAAATGGATGTTTTGGAAGTCGGTTGTACTTACTACTTGATCCGGATGTTTCATTTTCTTCATCTTCGGTTTTTGCCTCCCCTTCTTCTTTCTCTTTTATAACTGCCTTAGATTCTGGTTCCTATAAGTCATAATAAGTATGATGAATAAGTAAGTGGTGGTTAGGTTAGCATAACATCTCTTACATCATCATTATCAGCGGCGTCCTTCTCTTCGCTTCCTTCTTTTTCGGTGTCCTCTACATCTTGTTCTTCACTCGCTTCCTTTTCTTCCTGGGATGTTGGCTGTTCCTCAGAGTCGTCTTTTTGATCACCATCATCATCTTCATCATTGTCATCATTGGCTTCCGGACTGGCAGCATTTTCCGATACATTATCATCTTCTTCATCTTCTTGTTTCTCTTCTGACACTTCATTATCTTCTACTGCGTCTTCATCTTCGTCTTCATCCTCCTGGGTCCCTTCGTCATCATCATCATCATCATTAGGTGTTTCGTCTTCATCATCGTCTTCTTGAGTTTCCTCTACTTCTTCTGACACTTCTTGATCACCTTCCTCATCTTCGTCTTCTTCTTGGTCTTCTTCGTCATGTTCGTCGTCATGTTCGTCATCATCATGATCGTCATCTTGTTCTTCAGACAGTGCTTCTTCGTCATGTTCATCGTCATGGTCATCGTCTTCTTCATGTGAATGAATAGCATTTTCTACGTGGTCAAGTTCGTCGTGGTCATCAACCGAATTATCCACCCAACCTTCGAATATTTGTGAAAACCGAGATTCTGTGTCTACTGTGTCCACTGCAAGATTATTTTGAGTGAGTTACGTGAACTTAAGGGTGGGGGTAGTACTTACAGTCAGTTAAGCCGCGGTACTCCGTTATTATAAGTCCGATAAGTACAATGAGCGCGGACGACAGGAGAAAGAATATGATTTTGGAACAAATGTTACCACCTGTTCCACCTTCCTTTTGTACATGGATGTTTACGTCGTCGTTATTGAGGTCCACGGAGGGTGGGAGTTTTGGAGGAGCTGGAGCCTGCTCGGTGGAATCATCTACAAAAAAATATTAAGTCAATTGCCAACTTTCGTCGCGATCAACAAAATCAATTATTTTATTTATACTGTTTTATATAACAAGTAAACCGTTTGAATTGAGGTTAAAGTATTTGGTAAAATAACGCACCACGTGCATACCAATAAAATATAAATAGAATTTTGGCATACTAAAAATACAAAGCACAAAGAAAAAAATCAACTCACCTTTTCTTCGTTTCTTATCTTTTCGCTTCCTTGGCTGTACATCACCCGACATTTTGTGCCGGGACAATCACTGAAAGTATCGAACCACCATAAAAAGTTTCTGGCCGACCGTCACTCCAGTTTTTTGAGTATTTTTAACGTCTGCCGTCCGCCAGTGTTACAAACGAACGGCCTAGGAACTTTTCGAAATCGGCGGACGTCAACGAAGCACCTGTAATAAAAAAATTTGCGTACTGCTTCTTTGCTGTTGCTGTTGTTATTTGGTGTATTAGTTTATCGGGTTTTGTTTATCGTTTTACTCTTTGGAGAGTGTAGTTTAGCAACGTGGGTGGTGGTGGTTCTATTTTTAGGTATCGTTATATTGCTGGCGATTATTTTTGAATCCGTGTACTTCTAATTTATTTTTGTACCTTTTTAGTTCATTCATCAACCACTTGTAGGTTTATAAATGGACACTAAACTGTCTCAATCATTGAATTAAGTACTGTAATTAATTTATAAATAAACCTTCAGTGACACAGTTATTATTAGCCTTTGTGCTAGGCAAAATTAATTAATAACTAAAAATGTTTGTGTGCCAATAATTTGTTGGGTACACTTGAACAAACTACACAAGTACATAATGTAAATCTTGAAATTCAACAATAGAATTACCGATTTGTTTTCAATTATCTGTGGGTTTGAACTCACAGCTTGTGTTGGTCCATTTCCAACAGATGAAAGGAAGGTATTATAGGCGAAGGAGGTAATTTACCCTTTTCAGGTAAAAGATGAAACCCCCGCAACTTGTTCCCACACAAGCTTAAGCCTCATCATCTCTTAAAATCATTTACTCTACGAGTTTAATTAGAATTAAAAGTACTTCATTCAACCACTCAACGTGGCTAATCTCCAGAAGCTACTAACGCGTGTTTGATGACACCTTGAGGTAAAGGGCCACACGTCCGCATCATAAGAACACGTGCATTCACTTAAGTTAAAGGAAGGAAGATGCAGTGGTAGGGACACTTTCCTCAAAAACCAATACGGTTTTGTAACAATCACAAATAGCGGAAGCTTTGTTTAGAATGTAAATCCCCAAAAGTAGTAATACAATGCACGACGCCGGGCGCGTGGCGGCCTGTGTGACGACTAGAAAATACCATTTCCCACGATGGGTCCGGCGTCCCCACCCCACAAAATGCAAAGACCACCCTACATAAATTGTTAATCACTTTTATATCAGGCTAGAGTCAAATATACTCCAACTTTTCGCATGGCATTATCTGATTAGCTATGCCCCATATTATTGCTGCTTTGATGTAAAATTACTTTCACGCTAATATGATTTTTTTTGATAACGAAAATGATTTATTATTATTTTTTTTTTAAGTTTTTCTTACGCATTAACATTAATTTTCAATGTGTTCTAGGTCAGTTAACAACTTTTGACTAGTAATATTTTAAATACATATCAAATGAAGGTTAAGTAACATTAATATTTTCCTAATATAACAGTTTTCCGGCTAAAACTCGAATAAAAGGAATGTAGGAAGTGAGATATTCTATACCATAAGGTTTTTGTAAGACGAGGATGTAACTGTTGTTTTTTAGGAGCCCCTTACAGTTATTCTCTAAAACTCACTTTCAATGAGCACAGGTATAGTAAATTTTATGAAAAGGGATAGTTTTAAAATTACAGTTATCTAATAGTCTTCCGCATCCGTTAAACCTACATAACAGGACCGTAAATTTTTATATTTATATATATATTTTATTAGATATGGCTACAAAGTTCGTTAGTACATATATTAACAAATTCTTGGCACAAAATTCAAATATTTAACCTAATGATTAGTTTTATGTAAATAAGGCAAGCCCACAAAAATTTTCCACTCAAAGAAAATACACAAAAGTAGCGTGTCTTACGTCAATAAATATTGTTAATAACTGAAATATATTAGCTTATAATGAAACTATGTACTATGCAAATGTTATTTATAGTTTTATCTATTTTGGATAATTCTATATTTATTTTTTCATGTAAATATTTGAAGCATTCATGTTTATTTACATTTAATTATTAATATTAAAAATTATGAAGTTTTTGTTTGTCAATAGGATTTCATCAAATTTTAAGTTATTTATGTAATCAATAATTAAAAAATTTTCTTGAAAGATTTAGAGTTATATGAAAAATACTATTGGTAATATATTGCTTCAAATTGTAAACAATTAATTTTTACAAAAAGTAGTAATTAATATTTTAAATCTTAAAATTAATTAATTATGAATAAATCCTTGTATTTGATGCAGTAGTTAGAAAATTGATAATATTGTAATTAATATACAAAATTTTAAAATTTAAGTTTGTGGTTAATATTTTGAATTAATTATTTATTAAGTCTAAAATTTATTTATATAAATATTTTGAATTTAATTAAAAAACTACTTGAAAAATGTTTTTCAAATTGCTAAAAATAAATTTGAGAAGCACTATTTTTTCGTTGCCACTGTTAAAATGAATTAGTAGTTTTTTCATAAGAATTTATGTTACTCACTTTCTATTTTAAATTAATTAAATAAACAATAAAAATTATCTGATAGTCATAATTATATAACAAAATATATGTAAAATGATGCTTCAAATTGTAAATAATTAAGTTTTAAAAAGAGCAGTAGTTAATATTTTGTACATTAAAATATTGGGTTTAGAAAATGTTGAGGTTCCAAAGATTTTAGGTGAAATCAAGAATATTAATATGAATAAATCCTTGTCATTTTATGGAGTAGTTAGAAAATTATTAATATTGTAATTAATATTACAAAATTTTAAAATTCAATTTTGTGGTTATTATTTTGAATTAATTATTCAGTTTTCTTTAAAAACTTTGTTCATAAAATTAATTTATATAAACATTTGAAATTTTGTTAAAAAACTATCTGAAAAATGTTCTTCATATTTTTAAAATTAAGTAAGTATGAGAAATACTAATTTAATTTTTCGTTGCCTTTATTAAAATGGATGATTAGTTTTTTTCACAAGAATTTATTTTCATTCATTTTATAACTTAAATTAATTAAATAATAATTAAAAATTATCTGAAAGGCGTATAACTACATAAAAATACTATCTCTAAAATGTTAATTCAGATTGTAAATAATTAAGTTTTAAAAAGAATAGTAATTAATAATTTGAATATTAAAATTTGGGGTTTATAAAATGTTGAAGTTCCAATTTTAATGGGGTGTAGTCAAGAATATTAATTTGAATCAATTCTTGTCATTATCCATAAAATGACATTAGAAATTATTTATATTGTAATTAAAATTAAAAAATTTTAAATTTTAAGTTTGTGGTTATTACTTTGAATTAATTATTCAGTTGTCTTCAGAAACTCTGCTCATAACATTTTTTTATATAAACATTTATTTTTATCTCTGAAAAATGTTCTTCAAATTGTCAAAAATAAGTTTGACAAGTACTAATTTAATTTTTCTTTACAATTATTAAAATATATCATCAGTTTTTTTCACAAGAATTTATGTTCATTCTTTTTATAATTTAGATTAATTAAATAAACAATAATTATTATCTGAAAAGCTTATAACTACATAAAAATATCTCTAAAATGTTACTTCAAATAATAAATAATTAAGTTTTAGAAACAGTAATAATTAATATTTTGTATATTAAATTTTAGGTTTATAAAAACTAGAGATTCCAAAGATTTTAAGGGGGTGAAGACAAGAATAATAATTTGAATAAATCCTTCTCATTTTATGAAGTATTTAGAAAATTATTTATATTCTACAATTTTAAATTTTAAGTTTGTGGTTAATACTATGAATTAATTATTCAGTTGTCTTCAGTTCTGTGTATAAAATTTTTAAAAGCATTTATAATTTAATTAAAAACTGCCTGAAATATGTTCTTCAGATTGTCAAAAGTAATTTTGATTTTAATTTTAATTTAATTTAATTTTTTATTTAATTTTTCTTTACCATTATTAAAATATATTATTATTTAGAATTTATGTTCATTCATTTTATAATTTAAATTAATTAAATAAACAATAATTAAAAATATATGAAAGGCTTATAGTACATAAAAATATCTTTAAAATGTTACTTCAAATTGTAATTAATTAAGTATTAGAAAGAGAAATAATTATTAATTTGAATATTAAAATTTGAAGTTTATAAAATCTCGAGATTCCAAAGAATTTAAAGGGGTGTACTCAATAATATTAATTTGAATATATCCTTGTCGTTTTATAGAGTAGTTAGAAAATTATTTATATTTTAATGAATATTAAAAATTTTTAAATTTTAAGTTTACTATCAATTTTTTCACAAGAATTTTGATTCATCCAGTTTCCAATTTAAATTAATTGAATAAACAATAATTAAAGAATATCTGAAAAGCGTATAACCACATAAAATATTATTAAAATGATGCTTCAAATTGTAAATAATTAAGATTTAGAAAGAGTAAGTAGTAATTAATATTTTGTGGTTAATATTTTGAATTAATTATTACGTCTAATATTTATTTATATAAATATTTAGAATTTAATTAAAACACTACTTGAAAAATTGCGAAAAATAAATTTGAGAAGTACTATTTTTTCGTTGCCATTATTAAAATGAATTATCAGTTTTTTCATAAGAATTTATGTTATTCAGTTTCTAATTTAAATTAATTAAATAAACAATAATAAAAAATTATCTGATGTCATAACTATATAACAAAATATTTGTAAAATGATGGTTCAAATTGTAAATAATTAAGTTTTAAAAAGAGCAGTAATTAATATTTTGTACATTAAAATTTTGGGTTTAGAAAATCTTGAGGTTCCAAAGATTTTAGAGGGTGAAATTTAGAATATTAATATGAATAAATTCTTGTCATTTTATGGAATAGTTAGAAAATTATTAATATTGTAATTAATATTACAAAATTTTAAAATTCAATTCATAATATATTAAAATGATGCATCAAATTGTAAATAATTAAGATTTAGAAGGAATAGTAATTAATATTTTGTATATTAAAATTTTGAGTCCAGAAAATTTTAGTGTCCATTTAATATTCTTCTTCATAGTGGACAATTTTTAATATATTAGTGCATTAATATTTTCTTCAATTGGATTGTCCAATCATATTGGATATCCATTATCAAAACCAACAATTAGTTTAATGAATGTGAGTTATAAAACAATCGGCGATTTGATATGCGGCACGCTTACCGCACAGAAAGGGAAGAGCAATATTTGATGATGGGAATCATGTGGGAAAATTTGATTATATAGAAATACACGCGCTGGCACACCGCATGAATGAGCCACGCACGACAAGGACGGCACCATCGGGGTGAGTTCCGGACCGGAGCAAGAGGGTTGAACTGTCGCGTGTAGTAGATACGTCCGGGTGGGGGTAAATGGTGGGGGTAAAAACGTGGCCGAACGACGTCGGGACCAACGTCTGATCAACAGGGCACAACACATTCAAAGTTCTTGCATTCGCCGGAACACGCGTCCTCGTCTATCTGACAACCGTCCGACACGCGTGTACTTCCGATACTTTACTTAGCCACAAGTGTCTTAGTGAGTGACGGTGACCATGGACCACACTCTGTCGCAGAACACACCTCTGCACTGGGGATACTCCGGCACCAACCCCGGATCTTCATGGCAACCGGTTACGAGGAGTGCTAAAAGACCTCTGTCTGAAAGTGATGATTGTGACGATGTGTTCTCCGAGGAGTCTTCCAAAGAACAGTAAGTACTACTTTCATTTTATACCATGGGACAAGGTACCAATGGGTTGTTTCTTTCAAGGTGTACTTCACCGGGAGATGCTGATAGTTGTCAAATGCTGTCAAGGAAGAAACGACGTGGTGTTATCGAGAAGAAGCGAAGGGACCGCATCAACATGTCTCTATCTGAGCTCAAACGACTTGTTCCCAGTGCCTTCGAGAAGCAAGGCTCAGCCAAACTGGAAAAGGCTGAAATACTGCAGATGACCGTTGACCACCTCAAAATGATACATGCCAAAGGTAGGTTTCACAACATTCTTTCTAACCAATACAACGTATAAGAGTTTTGGACGTTGTAAATGCCTCAATTGGATAGAATAAGTTCTTGAGACTGTCCAATACGATTTATTTATAAAATCTATGAAGTTATTGAAGTTGAAATGTGTCTTCTTATGCAATTGAAGGACAATCAAAGGATTTAAGTTATATTTCTTGCCTTCAAATTACTTGACTGGGACCTGATGTGTAGATTTAGCAAGCTAATAGCTACATTTTCAAGTCAACACGATAAATCAATATTCTTGAAGTAGTTGGCCAATGTGTCTTCCTTTCATTCAATTAAATTAATCATATTTTCCAAAGACAAATCAATTTTTAAGTCACATATCTTGAAGTAGCTATCCACTTTGTCATCCTTTCTCCAAAATTAAAATATTTAGGGAAGTTTTCAATTTTTTCCCCATCAATTCTTTCTTCATTAACTAATTTGCTAATACATCAATCACTGTTTTTGAAGTGAATATTAAATGATAGATTACTCTTTAGAATGTAACTTATTCTTCTGCAAATTACCAATAATTTGTTAGTCTTAACTGTATAAAGTTTTCTTCCAAAAACATAAACTCACTCATTTTGGCCACATCTTTGGTCCACTAAAAACAATGCACTGGTGTTGCCCAACAGATTGAATGAACCCGTAAAATTGTCCTTCATTCATGTTACCTGAGTGTGGAATTTCGTTGGTGGGAAGCGTGTTACTGTAAAGTTTGTGGCGATAGCACCTCTATCGCAAAGCAGGTGGATAAAAGGGGTTAACTATATCGTGGGAATACGTTGAACAGCTGTAGCGGCCGTATCGTGGGAAACGCAGTAAGCAGTCGGTTGATTGCTGATATCCATGCAACAGGTCCCCCCCTCCCGTACTATAACCCGGTGTTTATAATTTTTTTTAACACTTGCCATTTCAATCAATTAATTCGATTGCTTGTTCCAGGTTTGGACTCCTTCGCCTACGACCCACACAAGTACGCCATGGACTACCACGGCATGGGTTTCAGGGAGTGCGTGGCCGAGGTGGCCCGCTACTTGGAGAGGATCGAAGGACTGGACGTGCAGAACCCGCTGAGGCTGCGTCTGACCAGTCACCTGCAATGCTGTGCGGCCCAGAGGGAGCTGGCCTCCAAACAGGCCACCACGTCAGCGTGGGGCTACGGCGCCCCCCAAAACTATCCGCCCCTGAACACGCTGCCACCGTCGCCGGCGGCAAATCACACCTCGATCGGTAATCTGAACCATCAACCGCCACCCCCGCCGCCGCTCCACCACCAGAACATGCACGACTTGGGGCACTTCGACGTGTCGACGTCCTGTGCCCAGACGACGGTGCCGGTGCCCAGTTCGGACACGAGCCGGCTGCCACCCTCGTCGTCGACGCTGACGCCGCTGACGCCTCTCACCACCACCGCCGCCTCGTCCGCCCTGGCGTACAGCACGCACCAATATCCGGTGAACAGTTTTTCGTTGCCCACGTCGAATCACCATCACCAGAATTACAGTCAAAGCGTGCCCACGTCGCAGGGCATGAAGCCTTACAGGCCTTGGGGTGCTGAAGTGGCCTATTAACGGACGGGTTAGAGTGAATAGTGCCTCCTGTGCCTAGTTCTCAGTGACAGATAAACTTCCAAAGAGACTATCGCTTGCCATTTGATTTTTGTTTTTGTACATTTTTGTTTATTTTTTTGTTATTGATGCTTTACACGCAATGTGGAGGTTTTAGTCAGTTTTTGTACCTAATTTGATTTATATTTATTTTGTAGATTTTAGACATTTTCAAAGTATTTAAGAGCCCCGCAAGGCTTATTTTTGTAATATATTTATTATATGATCTCACTGATGTGGAAAAATATGTGATTTTATAAATAATTTAAGCAATAAAGAGATATTTTATATAAAACAGATTTTTAATTTAAATTTTGATGTTTTTTATTGAATTAGGGGTGAGTAAAAATTTTAATATTTAATATTTTTTGTGACATTTAGATTTTTTTTAAAGAGAAGTTAATAATAGCAAAAACCATATTTTAATATTTTTCAAATTTTTTTAATTAATTAGTATTTTACTTCATAAATTGGTGAATTTATTGTTTACCATATGGTGAAGTAATATCTTTTTCAATAACTGTTAGAAATTGCTTAATTTTAAAAATAATAAATTATATAGATTGTATTCACTATGCCGTCTATTGTAATCTCAATTTCCATTTTTTACCATCTATAAATAGCTTTAAAAGAGAAAGAATGGTAAATTATTTTTGTTATGAATGAAGGACAATAGACTATTTCTGGATTCTGGATGGTCTAAAATTTTTATACCTTAAGTATTTTACTTGACAAATTTGTGACTATCATAATTTTCCATGTTTTAATTTACAGCACTATTTTTTACCATTTGGTACAGTAATATCTTCTTCAATAACTGTCAGTAATTACTTAATTTTAAAAATAATAAATTATATAGATTATATTCTCTATGCCGTCTATTATCATCTCAATCTCCATTTTTTACCATCCAAGAAAAAGAATGGAAAATTAATTATTTTTCTTATGAATGAAGGACAATATACTATTTCTGAATTCTGGATGGCCTAAAATTTTTATACCTTAATTAGTATTTTACTTGACAAATTTGTGAGTACTATAATTTTCAAGTTTTTCATTTCCGACATTATTTTTTACCACATGGTGCAACAGTATCTTTTTCAATAACTCTCAGAAATTACTTAATTTTAAAAATAATAAATTATATAGATTAAATTCACTATACCATCTATTGCAATCTCAACCTTCATCTTTTACCATCTATAAACAGCTTTAAAAGAGAAAGAATTAATTATTTTTGTTATGAATGAAGGACAATATACTATTTCTGGTTTCTGGATGGTCGAAAATTTTTATACCTTAATTAGTATTTTACTTGACAAATTTATGAGTACCATAATATTCCATTTTTTTATTTCCGGCACTATTTTTTACCACTTGGTGCAGTAATATCTTTTTCAATAACTGTCAGAAATTACTTAATTTTAAAAATAATAAATTATATAGATTATATTCATTATGCCGTCCATTGCAATCTCAATCTCCATCTTTTACCATCTATAAATAGCTTTAAAAGAGAAAGAATGGTAAATTATTTTTGTTTTGAATGAAGGACAATATTCTATTTCTGGATTCTGGATAGCCTAAAATTCTTATACCTTAATTAGTATTTTACTTGACAAATTTGTACTATAATTTTCAAGTTTTTCATTTCCGGCACTATTTTTTACCACTTGGTGCAGTAATATCTTCTTCAATAACTGTCAAAAATTGCTTAATATTAAAAATAATAAATTATATAGATTTTCATTCATTATGCCGTCTATTGCAATCTCAATCTTCATCTTTTCCCATTTATAAATAGCTTTAAAAGAGAAAGAATGGTAAATTAATTATTTTTGTTATGAATGAAGGACAATATACTACTTCTGGATTCTGGATGGCCTAAAATATTTATACTTTAATTAGTATTTTACTTTACAAATTAGTGAGCACTAAAATTTTTAAGTTTTTCATCTGGAGCACTATTTTTTACCACTTGGTGCAGTAATATCTTTTTCAATAAGTGTCAGAAATTATTTAATTTTAAAAATAATAAATTATATTTGTTATATACACTATGCCGTCGGTTGAAACCTCGATTTACGCCTTTTAACATCCATAAATAGCTTTAAAAGAGAAATAATAGTAAAGTAATTATTTTTTATACTATTTCAGGATTCTGGATGGTAGTTCAGTATTATTATTTGACCGTTACATTGGGGATTACCACCAATTTTTAATGAGCGCCTTTTTACACTTCCTGTTGCACGTGCTCCAACATTATGAAAAATAATACGCCCATTTTTCATCTGCACAAGCGGATTCCCTAATTTCTTTCAAGCATTCCGTAAAACTGACCGGCAAACGTGTCGACCATTGTTGCGTTCATTCCGCGTGAGATGATTTAATGTTCGAAAACAGGTTTTTTAATCCACAACTAAGGGCTGCACTTTACTTTTGTTTGGTGAATTTGAAAAAGGCCAGTTACGCAACCGTACAATGCATTGCGAATATGCAGGCCAGTTATGTTATGTGTGTGTGTGTTTTTTTTTTTGCGAAGAAGGGTTGACCAGTGAATACTGACCAGCGGTCTTTTCAGTTTTTTATATCGAGGGGTGGATTCTGTGCGCTCGGCAAGGTCCGGTCCAGTTTTAGCGCTTGGCTTGTATGAGAACATCCATTCATCCGGGTATCTTTCGTGTTTGTGAATAATGAAGTCGTTTCCTGTAAATCCACAGACTACGAAAGGGTTTGCCATTGTTTGGATCATTAAAATTTCGGCGAGGGTCAAGGAAATTTGCAAACGTAAATTGGACCATATAAAACAGTTTTTTCTCACTGTATTTATGCACATGTTTTTGTACTAATCAGTTCTAATTAGAGTGTGAAGCATAATTGAGTCAACATTTGTCAGGAATGTGTTTTTGATTTTAATAATAATTTACCGTGATGTAGCTTTTATTCATCAAAGTAATCTCCAATCTTGAGACAAAGAAATGAAGAAAAGATCAAACCTCTTCAGAATTAAATCATTTTTTATGAAAGATTGGACAATGGCACAGAGAAATATTTGGACTATATGGTGGATGAGGTAAAACTGCTGATTTAACAATTTTGAAGCTTCCTGAATGATATATATCGTTTTGTGATATATCATGAAGAAGTAGAACGTCTTTTATATTGACTAAAGAAGTAAGTAAGCCATGAACTTGGGCAATTAAGTCATTGAAATCTTTTTTGGGTTAACACCATCTTTGTGTTCTGTTTGACCAGGTTTACAAGCTTTAAGCCATTGTCAGGATGGGTGAGAACAGTTATCAACCCGTGGTACTTGAATATACCATTTTTAATCCAAAAAAGTGTTTTAAGTACAATCTAGGAAAAAAATAGTATGGTTTAAAGCCTTCAGATAATGTAAATCAAAAAATTTAGAGTATTTCTAAAAAACAACAATTTGTTACAATATTTTTCTATATAATATGTATGTGAAAAAAATATCATTGTAAGTTAATTGATTAAAAACCATCGAAGCATGGAAAGTCGTGAAGCGTCATTTCAACAAATATGCATTAGTAAATGTTAAGGATAGTGCGAATGCCAAAATACAAACTGTCCATTATGCACCGATGGTTTGGTAAAAGGTGTACGTACTACAAGTGTACGGGCGTGTGCACCACAGTCAAGCGTACGTATGAGAGTCGACCGGGAAAGTATTTCCCACGTTCCTACCCTTATATAAGTCATGTCATTACAACCCCATGCTAGAATTTAATGCCGCTACTATTTGCATTCAGGTTCCTCCTCATTCTTCCGATATACGTACCAGTGATCAGACGCAGTTCCGAATCCACTAAAAGGATTAATATGTTTGGTTTGTTTTATGGAGTTCTTTTTTATTATTATTTGGTTGGGGGTGGATATTTTGCTTTTCTAATAAATGTGGAATCGATTGGTGGCCACCCAACAATTTACACAAGTAAGGGGAAAATGCTTTTCTAAACAAATATTTAGTAATAGTTATTGTTTCATGTAATAATTTACAAATTATAATATTTCTATTTTGGCTAATTAAATAAATTAAATATTTTTCGTTTCTAAAGAATTTTGAAATTAAAATTTGCCACAAAAAAAATATTAAAATTTTAATTTAAATATTGTTCATTCAGTCATTAAAAAAGATCAATGGTTTCAAAATATTAATATATAGTGGTGGTCAATATTATAGCAACTTTTTAGAATATAAAAAAAATTAGCTTTAAGTCTTTTATTTAATGTCAACTGAATAATATTAATTTAATAATGTTGTTTTATACAATATTTTAAGAACAATATTCTTATATAAAATATTATATACATTTTTGTGTATTGAGCTGGACATAAATACAGCAACTTTAATTATTATTGTTATTTAACACTTTGTATAATATTATGTTTGTTTTATAATTTTGGTACATCTTCATAGCATAGACTCGATCATTATCTGAATATACGACAAATTTATATTCCTTCAAGTTGTGATGACTTCATTTAAACTTGATCCCCCATGCTTTCTATAGGGTTGTGGCTGGAGATTGGGACGGGAAAGACAAAACATCGATGCTTTGGTCCTTTAACCAATCCGTCACAATTTTTGGAATTGTGTTTGGGATCGTTTTCATGTTGAAACACGTTTGTTAAGAGCAATTTTTGAAAGAATAAAATTAGATTAATCAGTTGTATTATAGACACAATAACGAATATAGGTACTGGCATCCAATTGAAGTAGTACAGCTCATAGTTTTAATATATTTGAATAAGTTGCTGTAATTATGGTCATTAGTGTATGTACTGTTTAATGGATAGAAAAATGTTGAATTTTAAAATTAAAATATTCAATAAAAAATACAGTAAATCAAATAAATAGAAAAAGAAAATTAATAAATTAAACTACAATGTATGTTAGACCCTTCAACAACGAAGGTCATAAAATTAAAAGTTGCCTTAATTTTGTCCATTGAAAAATAAAAAATTAGGCAATTTTTGAAAGAATAAAATTAGATTGATCAGTCGCATAAAAAATACAATAAATCAAATAAATAGAAGAAAAAAATTAATAAATTAATCTATAATGCATGTTAGACCTTTCAACAACGAAGACCATAAAATTAAAAGTTGTCATAATTTTGTCCATTAAAAAATAAAAAATTAGACAATTTTTGAAAGAATAAAATTAGATTGATCAGTCGCATTATAAACACAACAATAACCAATATAAGTACATTCAATTGAAGTAGTACAGTACATATTTTCAATATATTTTAATAAGTTGCTTTAATTATGGCCACTACAGTGTATACTGTTTTATGGATAGAAAAATGTTGAATTTTAAAATTAAAATATTCAACAAAAAATACAGTAAATCAAATAAATAGAAGAAGAAAATTAATAAACTGAACTATAAGGTATGTTAGACCTTTCAACAACGAAAACCATAAAATTAAAAGTTGCCTTAATTTTGTCCACAGAAAAATAAAAAATTAGGCTATTTTTGAAGGAATAAAATTAGATTGATAAGTTACATTATAGGCACATCAATAATCAATATTGGTATTGAAGTAGTACACCTTATATATTCTATATATTTTAATAAGTTGCTGTAAATATGGCCAGTACTGTATATACTGTTTAATGGATAGCAAAATGCTGAATTTTAAAATTAAAATATTCCATAATTAAGCAAATTTTGAAGGAATAAAATTAGATTGATAAGTTGCATTATAGGCACATCAATAACCAATATTGGTATTGAAGTAGTACAGCTTTTATATTCTATATATTTTAATAAGTTGCTGTAAATATGGCCAGTACTGTATATACTGTTTAATGAATAGCAAAATGTTGAATTTTAAAATTAAAATATTCCATAAAAAATACAATAAATCAAATAAATAGAAGAAGAAAATTAGTAAATTGAAATATAATTTATGTTACGCCTTTCAACAACGAAGACCATAACATTAAAAGTTGTCATAATCTTGTCCATTGAAAAATAAAAAATTAGGCAAATTTTGAAGGAATAAAATTAGATTGATAAGTTGCATTATAGGCACATCAATAACCAATATTGGTATTGAAGTAGTACAGCTTATATATTCTATATATTATAATAAGTTGCTGTAAATATGGCCAGTACTGTACATACTGTTTAATGGATAGCAAAATGCTGAATTTCAAAATTAAAATATTCCATAAAAAATACAATAAATCAAATAAATAGAAGAAGAAAATTAGTAAATTAAAATATAATTTATGTTAGGCCTTTCAACAACGAAGACCACAACATTAAAAGTTGTCATAATCTTGTCCATTGAAAAATAAAAAATTAGGCAAATTTTGGAGGAATAAAATTAGATTGATAAGTTGCATTATAGGCACATCAATAACCAATATTGGTATTGAAGTAGTACAACTTTTATATTCTATATATTTTAATAAGTTGCTGTAAATATGGCCAGTACTGTATATACTGTTTAATGGATAGCAAAATGCTGAATTTTAAAATTAAAATATTCCATAAAAAATACAATAAATCAAATAAATAGAAGAAGAAAATTAGTAAATTAAAATATAATTTATGTTAGGCCTTTCAACAACGAAGACCATAACATTAAAAGTTGTCATAATCTTGTCCATTGAAAAATAAAAAATTAGGCAAATTTTGAAGGAATAAAATTAGATTGATAAGTTGCATTATAGGCACATCAATAACCAATATTGGTATTGAAGTAGTACAGCTTATATATTCTATATATTATAATAAGTTGCTGTAAATATGGCCAGTACTGTACATACTGTTTAATGGATAGCAAAATGCTGAATTTTAAAATTAAAATATTCCATAAAAAATACAATAAATCAAATAAATAGAAGAAGAAAATTAGTAAATTAAAATATAATTTATGTTAGACCTTTCAACAACGAAGACCATAACATTAAAAGTTGCCATAATCTTGTCCATTGAAAAATAAAAAATTAGGCAAATTTTGAAGGAATAAAATTAGATTGATAAGTTGCATTATAGGCACATCAATAACCAATATTGGTATTGAAGTAGTACAGCTTATATATTCTATATATTATAATAAGTTGCTGTAAATATGGCCAGTACTGTACATACTGTTTAATGGATAGCAAAATGCTGAATTTTAAAATTAAAATATTCCATAAAAAATACAATAAATCAAATAAATAGAAGAAGAAAATTAGTAAATTAAAATATAATTTATGTTAGACCTTTCAACAAAGAAGACCATAACATTAAAAGTTGCCATAATCTTGTCCATTGAAAAATAAAAAATTAGGCAAATTTTGAAGGAATAAAATTAGATTGATAAGTTGCATTATAGGCACATCAATAACCAATATTGGTATTGAAGTAGTACAGCTTATATATTCTATATATTTTAATAAGTTGCTGTAAATATGGCCAGTACTGTATATACTGTTTAATGGATAGCAAAATGCTGAATTTTAAAATTAAAATATTCCATAAAAAATACAATAAATCAAATAAATAGAAGAAGAAAATAAGCAAATTAAACTATAATTTATGTTAGACCTTTCAACAACGAAGAAAAAAAAACATATAAATATTAATTTATTCCTTTTTTGATAAAGTATTTGGGGTTTGTTTCCCAATCAATACCAGCAGTTCATATTTCTGTGTACCACATAACAATAACCATATAATAACGTAAATGGTGTGTAAATTGGTTTACATCCAAAACTAGCAATAAATTATCAGCGATAGGCAAATTGGGGTAAAAAAACATATACAACGATCGCCGCCGCGTTATTGTGTGCAATGTATTCCGACATTTGCATCCCCATTCTCGCTTGGATGATTAACAAAACGCAGTAGCATGGGACACGGATTTATCCGTTGATTGATTCCGCAAATAAATAACACTAATATTTGTGTGAATCCGAATTATTATTATTTCACGACACTTGATCATTTAGCGTGTTGGTAATAAATTTGTTTTTGATTGTAAACACCACATGTCATTCACAATGTACTCGGTATCACAGTTGTGTGAATCTAATATGGGTACATATGTTTTACCATACAAATCCGCTGATTATCTGCCTAATGTATTTTTGAGTAGCTTTAGATAAGTGCAAATATTAGGAGAGTGGGCAAACAAGTTTTAATTAAAAAATTCAAGTGGGTCATCCCATACACAGCCTTATTTTCATCCCTACATGAGAAGAGATATAGGGCTAATTTTTGGGCAAGATAATGAACCTCTACTTATTGCCAGGAATACATTAAACTTCCTAGAAGTCTCCCATGTTAATTTACTGTCTTGGCCACCTAGATCTTCAGACCTTTCCCCAATTGAACATGTGTGGGACATGGTGGGACGACGCTTAAGGAGTTTACAGTGCCCTCCACCGACTCTTAATGAACTAAGACGTCAAATTCAGTTCGTATGGGATGAGATACCACAAGAAAATGTCGAAAATCTCATTAGATCGATGCCACGACGCGTCAATGAGTGCCTTAATCAATGAGGGGGTCAGACCCATTATTAGCTTCCGACAAATTATGCTTTAAGATTTTTTTTAGGAAAAAAATTGGAATAAATCAATTACATTACATCTTATATTTTAATGTTTTGGTATTAAACAACTGTAGATTTAATTTGTAAGCTCTTTAAGTTCTGTGGTAACTCAACCATTAGAAAGAGGCAACATACTCAAAAGAGGGTTGATTGCCACAGCCGGTCTGGACAATGGTTTGGAGCTGATAAACTTGGTCGAAGAGCACACAAAGATAGTGTTAACCCAAGACAGATTTTGATGACTCTATGGTGGACTGTGAGTAGAATTTAACATATTGACTGACTATCAAGAGGCCACATGACCAATACAAATGTCTAATTGGCAAATTACTCGAGAACGAGCTTCCTTAGCCAACAGAAAAGGCGTTCTGCTTCTTCATGACATCGTAAGACCACATCTAGCATTAGATACTCAAAGGAAGCTTCAAAATGATAAAATCTCTTCCTCTTCTTCCATTGTTTACTTAATGAACAATTTAATTCTGAAGAGGTCAAGACGGGGTTCCAAGGACCCAGATTTCCTTCCCCTGACCTAAATTTACCTATAGCTTGTCGAATAAATGTTGTTTTAAAGATCCCACACCTAAAATTTTCGTGCCACTGTGCCAATTATCCGATAATTAGCGGTCCATAAACAGGGCAAACACCATCCGTATTGTTTCTTGAAAATCAATTAACGACCCATTGTGCAACGCCGTACTATGTACGATTTTTTGACGCTACAAATTACGAAACAATTAGCGAATCTTTGTGTAAAGTTGTTGACCACGTTTTTTTTTTGCAATAACAAAAGTGTCAAAAAAGTCAAATTAATTCGAATGGATTAATTGTTAATTAGCACTGCATTTTTGATTAGGTTAAGTGAATCTCGTCCCCCATTTGGGAACCCGCTGTTTTCTTACTGTTACAAAACTTGGGTATAAAATTTCAAGGATACAAGGCCGAGGGGTGAATCGGGTTGGGGTTGTAAATAGTGTGTGTTTCTCGTTGCGTACGTTAAGACGTCCGTAAAGATCTATTGTTGGCCGTTTTGAAGGATGCCGTGCACGTGATATGCACAATCCACATGTAACGGGGGTCAATTGAAAAAATTGCAATGCTGGGCAGATGTAGGTTTACGTATTTAGGGAGATCGGACTGGCACACACACGCCACAATTCTTTAAAAGCCGATCGAATTCTAAAATTGACTTTCATTTAAGGGGATATTTATTCCCTAGTTTTGACATAAAATTGAAATACATGTTTAAAAGTTCAAAAATATTTAGAATTTTAAAAATATTTAAAATGTATAAAAAATTGAGAATGTGAGTTACATTATTAAAAATAAATAAATTTACAATACTTAGAGTAAATACAGACATTTAAAATTAAATTATTATAAATGACTATTAAGAATCAAAATAATAATAAATATGGAAAAAAATAAGAATACTTATAGATACATATATACTTAAATTAAGAATATAATTGTATATATCTAAAATATTTGTAATTTTATTTAGAATATATAAAAATTGAGAATATTAAAAATGACCAGAATAATAACATTAAAAAAATTGACATATTTAAGAATATTTGTGTATTATTAAGAACGAATTGAATATTTAAAATATTTAGGATTTATTAGAAATTTATAATATTTACAAAATTTAAAATTACACTCAAAGTACATATTTAAATTGTTTGACATAAACTGTTAAGAAATATATATTATTCAACATATTTGATATATTTAAAATAAGAAATTAAGAATTAAGAATTTTAAGAATATATAAAAAATAGAATATATAGAATGCGTACAATAATAAACATTAAAAATTTAAGAATATTTAACATATACATTTAAGAACATTTAAAATATTTAGGATTTACTTGAAAATTTAGAATATTCACAAATGCTTAAAATGTTGAAAATGGTAATTACAGTTTAAAGAAAAAGAATATTTAAGATATTCAAAATGCTAAAATTGCATATCGTTTTACATAATTAAACTGTTAAGAAATTTATATTATTTAAATAAAAATATTCGACAAAAATAATAATAAAATAATTATATTTATTTAAAATAGAATTTTAAGAATATCTAAGAATAAAAAATTGATAATATTAAAAATGAGTACAGTAATAAACATTAAAAAATTAAAGAATATTTAAGACACACATTTGAATTATTAAGAATGAATAATATTTAAAATTACTTAAAAATTTAGTATATTTACAAATATTCAAAATGTTAAAAATTGTGTTTACAGTTTTAAAAATATTTAAGAATATTTCATTTATTAAAATAACAAGAATTAATATAATAATATAGTAAAATAATTGAGGACAATTAAAATACATATTCAAATTATTTGACATAATTGAATTATTATTCTTAACATATTCATATTATTTATAATATTTGAGTTATTTGGAATAAGAAATATTCAATAATTAGAATATTTAGAAATTTTCGGTAATAAATGAATAAATCTAAATATTTAAAATACTTAGATTTATTTAAAATATTAATTTAATTAATTATTCAGAATATTTAAAATAATTAAAATACTAAGAATTATTTTATTAATTTTTTAGAATTATTTAAATATTTAGAATTGGAAATTTATATTATTAAAATATTTTATAAATTTGTTATAATAATTATTCATTATTAACTATTATATTAGAATTTATTATAAGTATTTAGAATGATTTGATTTATTTGAAATTTATCATATTTAGAATTTTAATTTAAAAATACATAAATAAAATTTAGAGAATATTAGACATAATTAAATTGTTATTTAGATTTATTCAATATATTTGAAATCGTATTTAAAATTTTAAGAATATTTAAAAATATATAAAAAATGGAGTATATTAAGAATGAGCATAATAATAAATATTCATAAAATTAAGAATATTTAAAAATATTTAAAATAATTAAAATTTTAAGAATTATTTTAATAATAAATTTTTAGAATTATTTGACATAATTAAACTATTAAGAAATTTATATTATTTGAATTACTATTTGAAATTGTATTTAAAATTTTTAAGAATATTTAAAAAATAAAATAAAAAATGGTTAAAAAAGTAATCAAATTATTTGACATAAATTGTTAAGAAATTTATTCAAAATTTATTAAGATTTATTCAAAATATTTGAAATCGTATTTAAAATTTTAAAAATACTCAAAAATATATAAATAATATATAATATATTAAGAATCAGTATAATAATAAATATAAGAATATTTAAAAATATTTAAAATAATTAAAATATTAAGAATTATTTTAAATAATAAATTTTTAGAATTATTTAAATATTTAAAATAATGATTATTAATATTAGAAGTTAATAATAAATATTTAGAATGATTATATTTATTTAAAACATTGATATATTTAAAATATCATATTTAGAATTTTAAATTAAAAATCAAATTATTAAGAATAAATAATATTTAAAATATTTAGAATTACTTGAAAATTTAGAATATTTAAAAATACTCAAAATGTTGAAAATTGTATTTACAGTTAAAATATATATTTAAATTATTTGACATAATTAAATTGTTAAGAAATTAATATTATATAAAATATTTAGATTTATTGAAAATATTTGAAATTGTATTTAAAATTTTATGAATATTTAAAAATATTTAAAAAACTGAGAATAATAAGAATGAGTATAATAAATATTCATAAATTTAAGAATATTTAAATAATAATATTTAGACTGTTCAAAATATTTAACATATTCAAACTTTTTGTAAATTTATATTATTAAAATATTTTACATTTAAAATTATAGTTATTTCATCATTAATTAGAATATTTAGAAAAATTTGCTATATTTAGATTTTTTATATATATATATATATATATACATATATATATATATATATATATATATATTAAAAAATATCCCACATATGTTGAAAATATTGGCAACACATTAAATAATAATTTAGACATTAAAAAAATTTGAAAGTCACTTTTCTTATTACTGAAAAACAACATTTTTTTAATTACGCACAACGAATACATTATAATATATTTTATGTATTTTTAATTATCATAACGTTTTAAAACAAGTCAGCAAAGTGATAAAACAATGTAGAATTGGAATTGAAAATACAGAACTGTTTTTAAAACCCATTTTTAATTAGCTCCATTAAAAATCCCAGTGCTAGGTATCAAAGTAACAGACCCACCGGGGGGTTTTCCCTGCAACTAATGATTTTAATAGATAATGTACATAAATTCTTAGCCAATCAGCCTTAAAATGACGTTAGGTGATTAAACAAAAATTTTAAGTGGCCTTTAACAACAGAAGAAGAGTTGTGCCACTTCACTTTCCAACTCCAACTTATTTAAAATTTCGTTATTTTTAATCTAGCAGGTGTCATATTTTATAGATACGGTTTGATGCGGGCAGCAAAGAGGGTACAAAACTTATCGCCGGAACTAGGCTCATATACCACTAGAGACACATATGCGTATTTAGATTAAACGGGGAGGGGAAGCACTTCTGGCTTTAACTTTTTCCACACACACAAACGGAAGTATCAACTGAAAAATGTGGCGTATGCCGCCGTTAAAAATATTTTCGCTGAGCCACGCAACTTAATCATTGTTTAAATATTTCCCCGTCGCAGTCGAAGACAATAAATTTTTATTATTACGACCACCGTCAATGAGTTTTATATCACGGCGTCCGTGTCGATTGGCACAGCAGCACCGGCAAATTGCACACACATCAAGCACAATTGCAACGGCGTGGTGACGTCAATCGGCATGTACCCGGACACAACGCGACCGGGCCGCCAAAACAAAGGTGGCAGGAATTGATTCAGGAAAACGGCCGGGCTCAATCGAGGACCATCAAATAAAAAATTGGACCGTGTGAATGTTTCGAATGTGAATGGGCCCCGAAACAACCGTATGGGAATAATCAGTTAGTTGGTTACGTAATTAGGGGGTGTGCGACAATAGGGTGAGAGTCAAGTGTTTCGCACGAGGGTGGGGATGTTATAAAGATCACGGCGGATCAATCCAAAGCGCACTCCGATCAGTTGTGCGACGCGGACATGGCCATACGAAAGTTTTTCACTTGGAGAGGGAACCACTGCATCAAGGTAGGTTTTGTTTATTAATTACAACGTTTAATTCACTTCCACCTGTTCCTGCACGTTCATTTATTGAAGTCAAATGACAGATGATTAACAATGTGACAGTGTCATCGTCGACTTCCACTGTTTCTACTGTCTTTTCTGCTTTTTATTGTTACTGGAGGAATCACTAACAACCAGACTAAGAAGATGATTCTTACTTTTATTTATTAACTGCATTGTTATATGTTGTTTTTCTGTCATTCTTTTAGACAAGAATTTGTTGTCTTACTGATGTGACAATAAAATGTATCTCAATTAATTCCATTTCCTTTTGTTTACAGGCGTTTTTGAACTTGAGCAGCTCCATCCACAACAAAGTCACCCATAAGAAAAAATACTCTTCTTATGGTTCCCAAATATCCCTATCAACCTGCGGCAGGAGCAGCATATCGACGGAAATTACCGTTTTGGACTACGACCTGAGCCCGTGCAATTGTAGAAATAACAACAATAATGAAGATAACGAGAACAAATTGAATGAGAGGCTCGAGGAGAGAAGATGGAGTTGTAAATATTATTAGAGGATTTATTTATAATTAATTATTTAATGTTTAAAGGCTGTGATTTAGTTTAGGCTTAAATAAATAGTATTTAATATAATTTGTTTTATCAATTTTATCCCTAAACCTTCAACCTTAACTACTACTCATTTATGAACCTTAATTAAGGTGACAATTATTTGTTTAAATATGCTTTTTCGTTATAACTAATATGTCAATGGTGTTAACATTAAATGTACAAACTATATTGTTTACACATCAGTGTACACTTAATTTCTTAACTGTACAAACAGTTCATGAACAAAATAAATTGTAAAAAATAGTCCATGTACGATTAAACAAATAAAAATTGAATTAATTAATCAATATTTTTAAATTTTTATAATCATAATGTACATTAAACTTAGAACCCCTACATTTTCTAAGGGATTTTTAATGACATTTTTTAAAAGTGGTATGATTCAACACCCCCAAGTAATTAAAATGAGTAACAAATCAACCATGTTCAAATAACGAAATTGAATCGAAAATTTAGTTAGATTAATACAGGACCGTCTCAGAAAAAAATATTATTTAATAATATAGAATTGTATAAACAAAATTTTACAATTTTCATCGATTTATTTGGGAAGATTCTTTTTTTGAAGAGTTAATGGTCGATAATATTTTAATTATTATTAATTTACAAAGGTTTGGTGAAAAAAAATCAGTAAATCCTGATATTTATTTGGGGGATTCCCCTACATAAGCAATTCAATACTTTTACATCAAATAAATATTTAAGCCACTTAATTTTTAAACATTTTTTAACAACAATTTAAGAATTAGTTAGTCCTTAAATTATTTTAGAGTGCAAGATGGTTCAGGTTCGGCCCTGTGGACCTGCCATTAATGCGTAAGCCTCTGTTATTACGGTCACGTGCTGGTCTCAAAAACGGAAACAATAGATGGAAGATCAACACGTGTAGGGCACACGTCGGTGACGTAACGAAGTAAAATCTTCTACCATTGCTTTTGTGTCGGTTTGTGCACTGGCACTAAGAATTTGCCAATTAAATGATTCATATTTGTCACATGTAACCACCCCCCGGTTCTAAGAATGAAATCGAATGCACAGTTAGAAATTATCGATGCGAAATCTCTAGTCTAATTGGTGATTTCATGTAAGTGATTGGTGGCACTTGTTTTTGAAGTGTGTGACATCAGCACCGTGAACTATTTTACTGTGGGTTGTGTAGTCCACTTTCATAATACTTTATTGTAAAGACTAGCCCTTAAATCTTCCATTACTATATGGAATCTGATAACAACAACATGTATATAACTGGTTTTTGCAGTATATGAAATCAGCACCATGAACTATTTTAGTATGGGTTGATAAAGTCCACTTTCATAATTTTCTGTTGCATGGTCTAACCCTTAAATCATCCGGTATTATTTGGACTTTGATAACAACAATAACTTGTAAATGATTGGGTGGTACTTGTTTTTGAAGTGTATGAAATCAGTACTACGAACTATTTTACTATCAGTTGATGACGTTCACTTTCATAATTTCCTCTTGTAAGGACTAGTCCTTAAGTTTTCCATTACTATTTAGAATTTAATAACAATGACAACATGTTTATAATTGGTGGTACTTGTTTTTGAAGTGTATCAAATCAGTACCATGAACTATTTTACTATGGGTTGATGAAGTCCATTTTCATAATTTTCTGTTGTATGGATTAGTCCTTAAATCTTCCATAACTATTTAGAATTTGATAACAACGATAACATGTTTATAATTGGTGGTACTTGTTTTTGAAGTGTATCAAATCAGTACCATGAACTATTTTACTATGGGTTGATGAAGTCCATTTTCATAATTTTCTGTTGTATGGACTAGTCCTTAAATCTTCCATAACTATTTAGAATTTGATAACAACGATAACATGTTTATAATTGGTGGTACTTGTTTTTGAAGTGTATCAAATCAGTACCGTGAACTATTTTACTATGGATTGATGAAGTCTACTTTCATAATTTTCTGTTGTATGGACTAGTCCTTAAATCTTTCATTACTATTTAGAATTTGATAACAACGACAACATGTTTATAATTGGTGGTATTTGTTTTTGAAGTGTATGAAATCAGCACCATGAACTATTTTACTATGGGTTGATGAAGTCTACTTTCATAATTTTCTGTTGTATGGACTAGTCCTTAAATCTTTCATTACTAATTAGAATTTGATAACAACGACAACATGTTTATAATTGGTGGTACTTGTTTTTGAAGTCTATGAAATCAGCACCATGAACTATTTTACTATGGGTGGATGAAGTCCACTTTCATAATTTCCTCTTGTAAGGACTAGTCCTTAAGTTTTCCATTACTATTTAGAATTTAATAACAATGACAACATGTTTATAATTGGTGGTACTTGTTTTTGAAGTGTATCAAATCAGTACCATGAACTATTTTACTATGGGTTGATGAAGTCCATTTTCATAATTTTCTGTTGTATGGACTAGTCCTTAAATCTTCCATAACTATTTAGAATTTGATAACAACGATAACATGTTTATAATTGGTGGTACTTGTTTTTGAAGTGTATCAAATCAGTACCATGAACTATTTTACTATGGGTTGATGAAGTCCATTTTCATAATTTTCTGTTGTATGGACTAGTCCTTAAATCTTCCATAACTATTTAGAATTTGATAACAACGATAACATGTTTATAATTGGTGGTACTTGTTTTTGAAGTGTATCAAATCAGTACCGTGAACTATTTTACTATGGATTGATGAAGTCTACTTTCATAATTTTCTGTTGTATGGACTAGTCCTTAAATCTTTCATTATTATTTAGAATTTGATAACAACGACAACATGTTTATAATTGGTGGTATTTGTTTTTGAAGTGTATGAAATCAGCACCATGAACTATTTTACTATGGGTTGATGAAGTCTACTTTCATAATTTTCTGTTGTATGGACTAGTCCTTAAATCTTTCATTACTAATTAGAATTTGATAACAACGACAACATGTTTATAATTGGTGGTACTTGTTTTTGAAGTCTATGAAATCAGCACCATGAACTATTTTACTATGGGTGGATGAAGTCCACTTTCATAATTTCCTCTTGTAAGGACTAGTCCTTAAGTTTTCCATTACTATTTAGAATTTAATAACAATGACAACATGTTTATAATTGGTGGTACTTGTTTTTGAAGTGTATCAAATCAGTACCATGAACTATTTTACTATGGGTTGAAGAAGTCCACTTTCGTAATTTTTTGTTGTATGGACTAGTCCTTAAATCTTTCTTACTATTTAGAATTTGATAACAACAACAACATGTTTATAATTGGTGGTACTTGTTTTTGAAGTGTATGAAATCAGCACCATGAACTATTTTACTATGGGTTGATGAAGTCTACTTTCATAATTTTCTGTTGTATGGACTAGTCCTTAAATCTTTCATTACTAATTAGAATTTGATAACAACGACAACATGTTTATAATTGGTGGTACTTGTTTTTGAAGTCTATGAAATCAGCACCATGAACTATTTTACTATGGGTGGATGAAGTCCACTTTCATAATTTCCTCTTGTAAGGACTAGTCCTTAAGTTTTCCATTACTATTTAGAATTTAATAACAATGACAACATGTTTATAATTGGTGGTACTTGTTTTTGAAGTGTATCAAATCAGTACCATGAACTATTTTACTATGGGTTGATGAAGTCCATTTTCATAATTTTCTGTTGTATGGACTAGTCCTTAAATCTTCCATAACTATTTAGAATTTGATAACAACGATAACATGTTTATAATTGGTGGTACTTGTTTTTGAAGTGTATCAAATCAGTACCATGAACTATTTTACTATGGGTTGATGAAGTCCATTTTCATAATTTTCTGTTGTATGGACTAGTCCTTAAATCTTCCATAACTATTTAGAATTTGATAACAACGATAACATGTTTATAATTGGTGGTACTTGTTTTTGAAGTGTATCAAATCAGTACCGTGAACTATTTTACTATGGATTGATGAAGTCTACTTTCATAATTTTCTGTTGTATGGACTAGTCCTTAAATCTTTCATTATTATTTAGAATTTGATAACAACGACAACATGTTTATAATTGGTGGTATTTGTTTTTGAAGTGTATGAAATCAGCACCATGAACTATTTTACTATGGGTTGATGAAGTCTACTTTCATAATTTTCTGTTGTATGGACTAGTCCTTAAATCTTTCATTACTAATTAGAATTTGATAACAACGACAACATGTTTATAATTGGTGGTACTTGTTTTTGAAGTCTATGAAATCAGCACCATGAACTATTTTACTATGGGTGGATGAAGTCCACTTTCATAATTTCCTCTTGTAAGGACTAGTCCTTAAGTTTTCCATTACTATTTAGAATTTAATAACAATGACAACATGTTTATAATTGGTGGTACTTGTTTTTGAAGTGTATCAAATCAGTACCATGAACTATTTTACTATGGGTTGAAGAAGTCCACTTTCGTAATTTTTTGTTGTATGGACTAGTCCTTAAATCTTTCTTACTATTTAGAATTTGATAACAACAACAACATGTTTATAATTGGTGGTACTTGTTTTTGAAGTGTATGAAATCAGCACCATGAACTATTTTACTATGGGTTGATGAAGTCTACTTTCATAATTTTCTGTTGTATGGACTAGTCCTTAAATCTTTCATTACTAATTAGAATTTGATAACAACGACAACATGTTTATAATTGGTGGTACTTGTTTTTGAAGTCTATGAAATCAGCACCATGAACTATTTTACTATGGGTGGATGAAGTCCACTTTCATAATTTCCTCTTGTAAGGACTAGTCCTTAAGTTTTCCATTACTATTTAGAATTTAATAACAATGACAACATGTTTATAATTGGTGGTACTTGTTTTTGAAGTGTATCAAATCAGTACCATGAACTATTTTACTATGGGTTGAAGAAGTCCACTTTCGTAATTTTTTGTTGTATGGACTAGTCCTTAAATCTTCCTTACTATTTAGAATTTGATAACAACAACAACATGTTTATAATTGGTGGTACTTGTTTTTGAAGTGTATGAAATCAGCACCATGAACTATTTTACTATGGGTTGATGAAGTCTACTTTCATAATTTTCTGTTGTATGTCTAGCCCTTAAGTCTTCCGGTTCTTTTTGGACTTTGATAACAACAATAACATGTATATGATTGGTGGTAATTGTTTTTGAAGTGTATGAAATTAGCACCATGTACTATTTTACTATGGGTTGAAGAAGTTTACTTTCATAATTTTCTGTTGTATGTACTAGTCCTTAAATCTTCCATTACTATTTAGAATTTGATCACAACGACAATATGTTTATAATTGGTGGCATTTGTTTTTGAAGTGTATGAAATCAGCACCATAAACTATTTTACTATGGGTTGATGAAGTCCACTTTCATAATTTTCTGTTGAATGGTCTAGCCCTTAATCTTCCGGTTCTTTTTGGACTTTGATAACAACAATAACATGAGCATGAGCCATGAGCCACTTTACTATGGATTAATGAAGTCCACTTTGATAATTTTCTGTTGCGTAGACTAGCCCTTAAATCTTCCATCACTATTTGAATTCCGATAACAATGTTGCGTAGCGTAAACATTAATAATACAAACATGCTGCATATTGCATATATAAAGGCGAAACGAATTAACATTCCCGCTATTGCAAACCAAACAAACGAACGTGATTTGATAGTAATAGTTACCTTTGTCGTTTATTTATAGGTCATAAAAGTAATAATTGACATCAGCCGAAACAGACGTGCGATGTAATGACGAAAATCTGTCCAATTGATGTAAATGAATATTCCTCGGAAACTGGATGTGTCACGTACGTGTCGTGAATACAACGCAATTTAAATGCGGGTGTTAATAAATGTTACAAATCTGTTTACGATCGTGGATCAATCAATGGCTGCATCCGGTGGTAGAAAGTGGCGATTTGTAGCCGGTCATCTCTGTTTGCGCAAGCGAACCTTGAATGCAATGCCAATGTGGGACAACGTGAAGAAATTATGTTCCTCTTGTGCAAATAAACTGCCGTAGTAAGTGTATTGAGCCGGGCACGCCTCAAACGTTGAGTTGTCTCGTGCCCAACGAATTAATGAGGTTTCAAGAGGCCGAAACTGACCGACGTCCACACACCGAAGTGGTTTTGCATATTTTAAAACAAACATAAGGGAACATCCTTGATCGGTTTCCGAAATGGACCGTGTCCTTAGAACAACAATGCAAGTGAAATAGTGGCAAATGGACAGTGGTCATTTCACGCAAGTTACCGCTCACCCCCGTAACGAAAACAAAGTCGCCCGACATCTGGCCTCTTCACGGTCCGTAAAATTTGCAATCATCAATTGTTGTGTATGTTAAATCAAGTTGACCATTGTGAAATGACATTTTCATATTTATTTTATTAGCATTTTCCATCTAATACAGTCAATACTGACCGTTATCAAACTTTATGAATTCATAACTTACATATCGGGCAAATAATGGGGCGTTATAATGGGAAATTAAATTTCCTACGGTGCAGACAATGGATAAATTCGAGGAGTTGATGAAGTTGTTGTAAAGTGGAGGGTATGCGGACCAACTAAATGTGATTTAGATGATTTGTTTAGAGAGAACAGTCGAAAATTAGGAATGCTAAAGTTATACAATTTAAAATATGTGTGTTTGTTTTTATCAAAATAATTAAATTAACTTATACAACACTATTATATAACAATATTATACATTTACATGCAATAAATAACTTATATAACTTATATTTAAACCTATTTACAGTAACATTGAGTATTATAATGCTCATATTAATTAAAATATTTAGTACTATTAAAGTGTATTGTATTCGCATTTAAATGAATACATTAATTAATAATAAACATCACCACCACCCTCACTACCAACAACAGTTAAAAAGTCCACAAATAAACCAATTAAAGAATCAGTTGTAGTGTATTGATTGATATTGAATCAATTAATTGCTTCAAATCTTATGTTTAATCAAAATTACCTTCAATTTCATACAAAAATGATTTCTTGAATCATTTTTACTTATTACCTATATAGTTTTTAAAAGTTTGAAAGAACTAAACAGTTAACAACAGTTAAAATATTCACAAATAAACTAATTAAAGGTCAATTGTAGTATATTGTTGACACAATCAGTTAATTACTTCTAATCTTCGGTTTCATCAAAATTATCTTCAGTTTCTAGTAAAAATGACACTTGAATCCTTAATATACTAATTAAAGGATCAGTTGTACTATATGGTTGACATAATCAATTAATTGCTTCTAATCTTATGTTTCATCAAAATTATCTTCAATTTGTAGCAAAAATGACACTTGAATCCTTTTTTGCTTCGTATCCATTTAATTTCAAAGTTGTGAAAGAAGATTGCTGGCTAAATAGTTAACAACAGTTAAAATGCCCACAAATAAATCAATTAGTTTTCTAGTTTTTAGTTTTTTGATGAGTTAATCAATTAGTTTTTTCTAATCTTATGTTTCATCAAAATTATCTTCAATTTTTAGCAAAAATGACACTTGAATCCTTTTTTGCTTCTTATCCCTTTAATTTCAAAGTTGTGAAAGAAGATTACTGGCTAAACAGTTAATAACAGTTAAAATATCCACAAATAATCAATTAAAGAATCATTTCTAGTTTTTTTGATGAGTTAATCAATTAGTTGTTTCTAATCTTATGTTTCATCGAAATTATCTTCAATTTTTAGCAAAAATGACACTTGAATCCTTTTGTACTTCTTATCCCTTTAATTTCAAAGTTGTGAAAGAAGACTGCTGGCTAAATAGTTAAAAACAGTTAAAATATCCACAAATAAATAAATTAACGAATCACTTCTAGTTCTTTGATGAGATAATCAATTAGTTGTTTCTATTCTTATGTTTCATCAAAATTATCTTCAATTTTTAGCAAAAATGACACTTGAATCCTTTTTTGTTTCTTATCCCTTTAATTTCAAAGTTGTGAAAGAAGATTACTGGATAAACAGTTAATAACAGTTAAAATATCCACAAATAAATCAATTAAAGAATCATTTCTAGTTTTTTGATGAGTTAATCAATTAGTTGTTTCTAATCTTATGTTTCATCGAAATTATCTTCAATTTTTAGCAAAAATGACACTTGAATCCTTTTGTGCTTCTTATTCCTTTAATTTCAAAGTTGTGAAAGAAAATTGCTGGCTAAACAATTAAAAACAGTTAAAATATCCACAAATAAATCAATTAAAGAATTACTTCTAGTTTTTTGATGAGTTAATCAATTAGTTGTTTCTAATCTTATGTTTCATAAAAATTATCTTCAATTTTTAGCAAAAATGACACTTGAATCCTATTTTACTTCGTATCCCTTTAATTTCAAAGTTGTGAAATAAGATTGTTGGCTAAACAGTTAACAACAGTTAAAATATCCACAAATAAATCAATTAAAGAATCATTTCTAGTTTTCTGATGACTTAATCAATTAGTTGTTTCTAATCTTATGTTTCATCGAAATTATCTTCAATTTTTAGCAAACATGACACTTGAATCCTTCTGTGCTTCTTATCCCTTTAATTTCAAAGTTGTGAAAGAAGACTGCTGGCTAAATAGTTAACAACAGTTAAAATATCCACAAATAAATAAATTAAAGAATCACTTCTAGTTCTTTGATGAGATAATCAATTAGTTGTTTCTATTCTTATGTTTCATCAAAATTATCTTCAATTTTTAGCAAAAATAACAGTTGAATCCTTTTTTGCTTCTTATCCCTTTAATTTCAAAGTTGTGAAAGAAGATTACTGGCTAAACAGTTAATAACAGTTAAAATATCCACAAATAAATCAATTAAAGAATCATTTCTAGTTTTTTGATGAGTTAATCAATTAGTTGTTTCTAATCTTATGTTTCATCGAAATTATCTTCAATTTTTAGCAAAAATGACACTTGAATCCTTTTGTGCTTCTTATTCCTTTAATTTCAAAGTTGTGAAAGAAAATTGCTGGCTAAACAATTAACAACAGTTAAAATATCCACAAATAAATCAATTAAAGAATTACTTCTAGTTTTTTGATGAGATAATCAATTAGTTGTTTCTATTCTTATGTTTCATCAAAATTATCTTCAATTTTTAGCAAAAATGACAGTTGAATCCTTTTTTGCTTCTTATCCCTTTAATTTCAAAGTTGTGAAAGAAGATTACTGGCTAAACAGTTAATAACAGTTAAAATATCCACAAATAAATCAATTAAAGAATCATTTCTAGTTTTTTGATGAGTTAATCAATTAGTTGTTTCTAATCTTATGTTTCATCGAAATTATCTTCAATTTTTAGCAAAAATGACACTTGAATCCTTTTGTACTTCTTATCCCTTTAATTTCAAAGTTGTTAAAGAAGATTGATGGCTAAACTGTTAACAAGAGTTAAAATATTCACAAATAAGTCAATTGAAGGATCAGATGAAGTATATTGTAGATATAATCAACTACTTGCTTCTAATCTTACGTTTCATCAAAATTTCTAGCAAAAATATCATTTAAATATGTATAAAAATCATATTTTGAAGAAGATTTACTTAATTACAGTCCTGTAGAAAAGAAGATACATTTAAACTGACCCCTGTTTCAAAGTTAATCACGTAACTTATTTAATTCTTATTTGCAGAAGCTGCTGCGTCCAAACCCAATATTACCATGCACGTTTTCCTACTTAACAGCAGCGTCGCGCATTCAGCAAACAAGGGAGATGAAACAAACCAGCGGAAGATAAAACAACTTGGAAATTGGTAAACGGGCTACCGTAAAATTTATACCAATACTTGTAACATCATTCGTAATCAATTAATCAATACGGTGACAGTTCTGGTGAAGGAGTAGTAATTTTCAATCAGATTATCGACCACCCTAATATTTAATGAGATGATTGATCGATTTTCAATTCGGGCTCGGCACATAAGTGAATTTAACTGTTTCAGAATTAGAGTTATTGTTGGAACATCAGGAAGCGTTGCGTTGCTATTTCAAAACCGGACCGCAGATTGTTTAATTGATTACCAATCAATAATCAATCCTAAGGGGATTGGCACCATTCAAAATCGTTAAACTAAATTGTTGAGTCACTCACTGACTGAAGCAGCCCAATTAAATTTTTATCTCGTTCAACACTTATGTGATCTATGAAAATTATATTAATATAAATGCTGTAACGAAAATAAATCTGTTATTCGTACAAACTGGGATTTAAATGCAGTTGTTAATTTGACACGGATCCAGTTGAAATTAAACTTTAAAATTTACAAGGTTGAATGGCCACCCCTTCGTACATTAACACAATTAATTTGTTTTACTGGCGGACCGAGGGGTGATTTTTTGTCAGTTTTATTCTTGGTTGACGAGTCCTTGACATTTGTATATATTATTGTTACTATTAAGTGTACAATATGTTTTAATTACTTCGTCTGTACATTTTAAATCGTTTAATACATTTGCGACCCTTAAATGATGTGGTATTATGCCATGAATTAAATTTCCAACAATGAAACATTGGATCAAAGGTTTTTTCATTAATGGTTCTAAAGAAATAATAATCTGTTCATTATATATACATACAGTAGTGGTCATTATTAGAGCAATTTTTTAAAATATTAAATATTTTAGCAATATTTCTTTTATTTAATGTGAACTGTCAAATTAATATTAATTTGCTATTGTTGTTTTATTTAGCATTAAAAAATTACTATATTCTTGCAGGATATAACCTTAATTTTTAAAGGATTTTTAAAAAAAAATAGCAGAAAAAACAATAAACATTATATGTACTCGCATCCAATTCAAGTAGTACAGCTCATACTTATAACATATTTTAATAAGTTGCTATAATTATGGCCACTACTGTAAGTTTTAGCATAATTAATTGAATATTAAAAAAACTGTCGATTGATATAAGTATTCTGTATACATAAAATAAATGTTAACAGAGATTTTATCAAAATAAACTTTCCAACATCCCAATTGGTAGCATTAAAATATAACATAGAAAACTTTATATTTTTTATATTAGTATTTTTTTATTTCCAATTGGAGAGAATTTTAATATTTTAAGATTAATTAATCTCAATAAAAACTAGATTCTCCATTTTTATTATATAATTTTATTTTTATCATTGTTAATTAAAAAAAAACCTGAAAAATTAAATAAAAAACTAATTTTTATTAACTTAGGTTATCATAAATTTGATTTTTAGTTTAATAAATAATCAATATTTAAAAAATAGTCACTTTAATTTCTCTAAAAGTCAACAATATAAAATTAATTGAAAAATAGAAAAAGAACATTAAGATAGATTTTATATTTTTTAGATATTGTAATTAAAAATATATAGAGGAACTAAAACAAATTTTACACATAAGAACTAAACAAATTCTTAAATATTTAAAAATAAATATTATAAGAAAATTTGTAACATATATTTAATATTTTACTAAAACTAGTTTTACTTATTTATTTTAGTTTGTTAATATCTAATTAATTTTGGTAATTTTAATGTAATATTTATAAATTAGAAATTAAGCTTTATCAATTTTTGTGACTAAATCAATTTTTAAATATATCAGATAATTAAATTTAGCAGTTACACCCTAAAAATATAACATATATTAAGAGAAACAATTATATTTTTATATTAGTATTTTTTATTTCTAATTTTTTAAATTAGACTATTTTAATATATTAAAATTAATAAATCTCAATAAAAATAGTAAATTTAAAAACTAGATTCTCCATTTTTAATATATAATTACCTTTTTATCACTGTTAATTAAAAAACTTGAAAAATTAAATAATTTCTCTAAAAGTCATAATAATAAAAAAATTAATTTAAAAATAGAAAAAAAACATTAAGATATATTTTATATTTTTTAGATATTGAATTTAAAAATATATACAGGAATTAAAACAAATTTTATACATAAGAACTAAATAACGAATTCTTAAATATTTAAAAATAAATATAATGAGAAAATTTATAACATATATTTAATATTTTACTAAAACTAGTTTTACTTATTTAATTTAGTTTGTTGTTATCTAATTAATTTTGGTGGTTTTTACTTTTAATATAATATTTATAAATTAGAAAATAAATGTTATCAATTTTTGTGACTAAACAAATCAATCTGTCTAAATATTTGGAAAAAATTAATAATTCAACATTTATTGGGTTTAATTTGTTTGTAATTATATATAGATTTTAAAAATTCCAATATATACAGGATGTTCCACTGAAAATAATAAATTTGATGTCACTTCCGACAAAACCGGAAATGGAGTTTTATTCAACATAAATTAGAAAAATTAACTTATAATTACCATTAAAATTTCAAAATAGCTTTTCCGGTTCTCCATAAATTTACAAATAAATTTAGATGAATCACCCTGTATACAATTATATTACGTTAAATACATAATAAAACTTAATTCGTATTTTAAAATTTTGACACAATTGTGCCATCTGTGGTCTAGACCTTGAACCCCAATTTGAACTATTCAACAAGTAGTAAAATTTAAATTTGCAATTGAAATTTTCTCAAAACAAAGGTAAAATTTTAATAGTAATAATGATATTTAGTAATTTTTAATAATTCTTATTTAATATAGTATATCTATTGTGAACTGTTATGTTATTATTTATTGACTTTAGATAACTGTTGTTGATTTAGTGTTAGTCTTAGGTTATGTTATTATAAAATAAGCAAATTACTTACTCTTTACAACTTTACTGTTGCAATTACAGCATTATAATCACAGTTGTATGACTTGGAACTAATAATACCATTAAAAAAACAGCGTTAGGAAAATAAATTTTAATGAAAAATTCTGTAATACAGTTTTTAAAATTATGAGAGTAAGCGTGAAGACGAGCAGGAAATGTTAACCTTTCAACCGTACGTACTAGTTACAGTTTTCTGTAATTATAGTCATCACAACGCGTTGGGAAAGGTAGGAAACTTTAGTGTTGTCAACAGATGGCGCCACAATGAAGCTTTTAAAACTTTCGCTTTTGCGAAAGTAAACTTTTAAAATTGTTTTATTTTATGCGACGTCGTAAATTCAGCGAAAGTTATTCTAGCGAATGGGCCGATAAAAATTTTTTTGAAATATTAAAAATAGATTGAGAAACTTTGAAATAAATTTCAATCACATACAAAACTTTAATATTAATATTAATATTAATATTTTGTATAAATATCTGTTAATTAATCTGTTAATTTCTTTAAAAATTAATTATAAGTTTATATTAAATTCAATAAATAAATTATTAAATATTCACATACGTACCTTTTATGTGTTTTTTATCGAAGGTTATGAAAGTAAAACAAATTAATTAAAATTGCAGATTTATAATTTATATAATAATTAATTGCTAATTATTAATAAACTGTTTTATTTAATTTAGGTTTGTTAAAGTGGTTTGAATGAATATGCTAATTAATGTAATTAATGAGTTAACAATTTGTCAATGAAATGTAAAATATGAGCATAAAGACTAATTTTGCCCATGAAATCTTGTTGTCAGTGTCAATGCCAATTATTGGTTTTTATAAATAAGCAATTTTGTTGTACAAAAGTCTATGTCTAAATGACCTTTTTTTATTTATAAATTATTCGTGCAATTAAAATAATGACAGATTTGAAAAGAATGACATAAACTGATTATAATCCATTACAGCGAAGTACGCTATTAAATTTATTTTTCTATTTACGTTGGTTTGCGTTTAAACTTTGCCGTTTTATTCTCGCTGCACTTTATTTACGCTTTTCTTGATTTTAAATAAGCGAAAGGAACGAAGTGAATTATTCCATGCCTTTTGTCCGGCTTTTGAAATGAAACACATTTTTTATTAAAACACAAATATTTTATTTTTATAGTGATATTTCTACATTTTAACACAGGAGCTTTATTTGGAAGCACATATGCATATACATACACATATCTAGTCCATAAAAGTGTTTAACATAAACAACATTAGTGGAAAAACATCGATAAACATACGTTGCAGGTCGATTATTAAAAATGTTGCTTATTTTAAACACAAACAGTGTTATTTGTCCAAATATCTATATATAGCTACAAAGCCAAGGAACATATACATAATTGAACCATCTAAGTCTAAACAAATTTACTGGTATTAAAAAAAAAGGAATGTGGCAATTTTACCGACGTGAGGGAAAAGAAAATATTTACCGAAACAGCCGTTAACCTTCCATTCCTTATGATATGTTATCCCACGTTTAATCAAACATTCCATACAGATAATACGGGAACACCCATCCCGAAAGTTTTACGTGCGGAATCACATATTAAATTTATCCTTGCGCAGTTTAAAGGTGTGTTGTTTTGCTGCACAAGATGTGACGCCTCATTTAGTCGGCACCAAAAAGAAGGATCAGACACGAAATCTGATCTGATTCAACAACTTTTCCGGAGGGTGTAGTGTTGTCGGTGCTTTTAAACCCCGACGTTTTTGGGCGAGAACTAAGAGAAGTGCCTTATTTATCGTTTCCAACTTCGTCACAATGTGAACCGGAGGGGAACGTAGACGAATTAATTACCGGGTGGTTTCGGTATGATCTGCATAAATGGATAATTCAAACTTGTACAGATGATGCGTTTTGGGTTATCAATTTCAGTTTTAGTATAAATATATGATTTAAAATAGTTAAAAATTCAAAATATATATTTGACAATTTTTAACATTCGATAGTGACTTTTGATACAAAATATATAGTACAAGATTTTCTTTATGTATGTAGTAAAGAATATCTTATCATGTTTTTTTTCTAAATTTCATTTTGTATAAAATTGACAATACACAATTTGATGTATATAACAGTTATATAAAATTCGTATAGAAAAATTATAATAATACAAAAATCATGTATACCATCTAATAGTATCACTACAAGAAATGATAATGGTTACAAGTATATTTAGCATCTATTTGTTGTACATATATGCCTACACATCTAACATGAAATCATTATTACCACCACAGAAAAGCTTAACATTTAGCAACAAACAGCTTTAAATTATTTTTGTGCGATTCATACAGGGTGCGCCGAGTAAAAGACAAATTTATACTTTAAGCAACTCTATCCTAAACATCTAACATTTATATCTTATAACCGGATAGTAGAACTTAAAGTAGGCTACACCCTGTATACAAACAAACATGGCTGATTAAGTAAATATTAGAAGGTCTCAAGTATAATGGGTTGTCTGGGAGGGGGCTCTAAAATTTAAAGGAGGTAATGAATGATTTGAATGTTTCATTTTGGCTGTTTTAATTTTCGAAAAATTTTGCTTGCCATTGTTTAAAAAAGTTCCGGTGTAGTGAAATAATTGGCCACATTTAAATGTCGAAATAAACCTCAATTTTTTATTAAAAATATCATATATTCGCACATATATATATTTTTTTATAAATACATATATTTATTGTCAAAAATATTGTCGAAGTGTTTGTTATCACTTTCAATTTTCTGCGTATTTTTGTCCAAAATATTATCCATCATGGATTATTGACGTGACTCGAGATCGTCGAAAGCAAAATTTTCAAATGCTCAGAATTATTGTCTGAGGGAGCCTTAAATTTTTAGAATATCCTAACTGACGCAATTTCAGGATTAGGACAGTGTGAGAAAATGTTTGGAAATAAGGAACGCTACGTCCTTCCTAATGCTGAAATACGGCCAAAGTAGTTTTTTTTTTTTTATTGTCATTGTATAGTCAGTCTTTGCCTAAATACTGCTTGTTTTCTAACAGGACGTTCTATTTACTACTTAAGTTTTGCATCTGAAAGTTTTTCTTTCACTTTACGAAACAAATAGACTCCTGACTAGCTGTATATTTCACCCAACAGAAAATTTTATTTCCCGTTCAAGTCTACCGATCTCCCTGTAAAAACAATTAATATGTGACCCTGATTAAATTACGGAAATAAAATTTTATTGATTGTCGCACACATGTTAAATGAAATATACGCCGATGTATTTATGCATTCTAATTGTGTTACATTGTCTTTTAGTTTTCAGTTTCATGGCAAGTAAAACCAGCTAAGATCTTCATGACCTGCGATTTGGTAGATACTAGATAACATCATTATAAATCTATAGAAAACTATTATTATATTTACTCTTTCTAAGGGTATAAAATATATTTAAAGCGCATGGAAAGCTTTGGTTAAAAAAATACCACACTCAAGACATCATCATTTAATTAATTGTACCAGTATTTTGTTAACCATAGTCTTCAGTTATAATGACAATTTTACATTATATATTCATGTGATTATACCCATTGAAAAATTGATTCAGATTTAGTAGTATGCACGTTTTAATTAAACTTTTATAAAACGTTCACATTTCTGATTGTATTGACTTCCATTTCCTTATTAAAATGTTATTATTAAGTGGTAAACTTAGGTCTGGTCCTTGGCATTAACTGGTATTGAAGCATCTAATATTTTTCAGAGACATTTGGCAACTTATGAGTCTCTATTTTGTTGTTTTGGGCTGCATTGAACAATTGACTTGGAGGGAAGCAAACAACATTGTCCTCATTAATAATTTTACTGTCTCATTTGATAAGATTGGCCATGGAAACTAATCAAACATTGCTAGAGGCTTATAAGGATAAGGCCTCTTCCAGGTGGGTTTCTGGATAATTTTGGTTTTTATGATCAAAAGTCTCCCATTGTTTTGGTTGTAGAGAAAAAGCTTTTCAAGCTTGAATTGGAAGCTCTACCTCAGTCAGCCTTTTCTCCTCATCTTGTGCCGTTTAATTTCCACTTTTCTTCCTTTGCAGCAAGAATTTTGAAGAATTTGATAACTAGATCTGACTGTTTTTCTTCCAAAATTGACAATTTCTTTCCAACTTTTGAGAGGTAGATAGCAAAGACCAGTACTTAGCTCACCATCAACGACAAAAAGAAGAGAATCAAGTAAATAGTGTATAGTTATATTAACAGAATGCTTTCATAGATATCTTCGTTACAAAATAAACAGACTAATCAATTCTCCTTTATTGTCTGAAGAATAATTAAAGAAAAAACATCCAGAAACAAATATCAATGTATTAACTCAAATTGCTGTCGGATACGACGTTTTATTAATAATACAGTTACACAAAAATATGTTGGCCGATTTAGGAGGGGCTAGGGGGGTCGAATTCAATTTAAACTGTCACTTAAAACCAGACTTTTGGTTAAAGAAACAGCGGAATTCAAATAAGCAAATTTCACCGCTATGTCAATGAAAATGTATTCCCCATACACCGAGGCTGCGGTCCAAGTCGTTTATAGCTTTTTCGCGACGAATGTTTTAAAATCACGTCCTTATTCTTGCTGAAAAGCTGCTTTTTTCTAAATAACAGCTTACTTTTTATTAATTTTAAGTTGATCGATATGTTATTTATTCTGAATATGAATGTGATATTTCAGATATTACACTTAATAGAACAACATACAGCTTAAAATAAAATACAGTGTGACCTAAAATATTGCGTTAAGGCAATACCTAGAAAACGGTTAGTTGAATAAAAATAACATTTAGAGGAATTATATATGTGAAAAATGAATGGAGTAGATCTTTTTCTTGTTATCTTATTTTCGACATAATATGACATTGTTGATAATAGTAAGGACCTTTTTGAAATGAAAAATATAAAGGCGTAATCAATAATAATCATTTTTGACATCATATATCACTGTTTTTCATCTGTAGTTACGATACTTTACAACCTGTTAAGATCTTTAAGGTGTCTAGATATTTTCCTTTAATAATTTCACTGTTGAATGAAAAAATTTAAAGGCATAATTAATAATAATCATTTTTGACATCATATATCACTGTTTTTCATCTGTAGTTACGATACTTTACAACCTGTTAAGATCTTTAAGGTGTCTAGATATTTTCCTTTAATAATTTCACTGTTGAATGAAAAAATTTAAAGGCATAATTAATAATAATCATTTTTGACATAATATGGCACTGTTGTTAACAGCAATGACTTTTTATCACTGTTGTTTATCTGAAATTACGTTATTTTACTACTTCTTTAGACTTTAAGGTGTCTAGATACTTTCTTTTAATAATTTCACAGGTTGAAATGAAAATTTTAAAGGCATAATCAATAATAATCATTTTTGTCACCATATATCTCTGTTGTTCATCTGTAGTTACGATATTTTACAACCAGTTAAGATTTTTAAGGTGTTCAGATTTTTAAGGAGTCCAGATACTTTCCTTTAATAATTTCACAGGTTGAAATGAAAAATTTAAAGGCGTAATCAATAATAATCATTTTTGACATCATATATCTCTGTTGTTCATCTGTAGTTACGATACTTAACAACCTGTTAAGATCTTTAAGGTGTCTAGATATTTTTCTTTAATAATTTCACTGGTTGAATGGGAAAATGTAAAGGCATAATTAATAATAATCATTTTTGACATAATATGGCACTGTTGTTAACAGCAATGACATTTTATCACTGTTGTTTATCTGAAATTACATTATTTTACAACTTGTTTAGACTTTTAAGGTGTCTAGATATTTTCCTTCAATAATCTCGTAGGTTGAAATGAAAAATTTAATGCGATAATTAATAATAATCATTTTTTACATCATATATCTCTGTTGTTCATCTGTAGTTACGATACTTTACAACCTGTTAATATTTTTAAAGTGTCTAAATATTTTCCTTTGATAATTTCACAGGTTGAAATAAAAAATTTAAAGGTATAATCAATAATAATCATTTTTGACATCATATATCTCTCTTATTCATCTGTAGTTATGATATTTTACAACCTGTTAAGATTTTTAAGGCGTCCAGATATTTTCCTTTAATAATTTCACAGATTGAAATGAAAAATTTAAAGGTATAATTAATAATAAACATTTTTGACATATGTCACTTTTGTTTCTAACAACTTTTTTTAGTTTTTAATGTGATTTTTCATAAAAAATAATTTCATTTATAAATATCCGGAATATTTTGTAGAAAAACATTAAAGTGACAGCTTTAAATTCCAATATGTCCTTCAAATTTCACTTTTATTTTGAAATGATTAATAGTTTCCGAGATGTTGCCCGAACTTAACATCGTAGGCCACCCTGTAAAATCTGTCCAAACCAAAAACTAATCGATATGTTCTTCTGACTAAATATAACGATAATTTCTTAAATACAACACAAACTGTCACAGAGACATGTTTGACCGATGGCGGCGTGAAACCAATTTAAAGTTGGGATAAATAGTTAACTCGAAACCAAACGTGGGGTGAACGAAACAGAGGTGTATGCAGAATTTAAATAAGTGAATTGCGTTTGTTCTTTCGTACACACCGACGCTTTTATTAGTTTGTTTAGGTTTTCCAGAATGTTAAAAGTTTTACAATAATCACACCCCTTTTTTTAACCACATAGTAACTGACTAATGTTATTACTTTTCATCAATTAATGAGTCCATAAATTGACGTGTTTTGGGTCTAATCAAACTTAGTACTGTATGTGGGAAATTGAACGTTTTATTACACGACTTATAACTTTATAAGTGTATCTGTAACATTTATTGTAGATATGTATATTAAACACGATAATGGGTATGTAATCATTAAATATATAAAAAATCTAGAAAATTTATCATTGTTGTATAAACAGATCACATATAACAGCGGTCCGCTCGAACACTATGTGAATTGTCACGATATATCACTATATAGGATCAATCTAATTTTTCCAGCACACAGTGGAAAACCTGACAAAAACAGCTTAATCTAATTGCAAGGACATTGCATCTCCAGGTTCAGTTCTACTCTCAGCAAAAATGGCAAAGCATTTTTAGTAATTTTGAACATCACAAGGTTTTACTGATGACCATTTTTTGTTAGTTTTTCTACTATGCAGAACTACAAATTCGACGAAACAAGTCGCATCAGTTCACACCCTTTGCTTTAGTTGAGTCGTGCGATTTTGTTAAGTCGAATTTGGGCTGGTTGTGCGTAGCTGAGTTGTGGCAGAACATGTCTGCTACACAAACAACACAAAAATGATACGTGTCCTACTAACACTTCTAATCTTTTCATGTAAAAGACTTAGAAAACCAGATTTACCTTGTATAATTTGTACCATTCATTCTTTTTTTTTATGCCTCGTCCATTTCTTGTTTCAGTACCCAAAAAATGCATGTTGGGTATTGGTAAAACAAAAAATGCACGACCTAACTTATTGTCACATAATTGATTAAGTTATTGTCTTCTAAAAAGATTTAGTCATATATCTTCATTTGCTGGTGGATCCAGGGAATGTATTTTGGGACGTAGGCGTAAACGCCGGGCAAATGGGGATGGGCACATTTAATGCCCCAACTCACTATGCCCCCAACAAACCATCGATCTGAATCAGATTTGTCCCGGCACAATAGAGGACCTCCGGAATCACCCTAATTAACAACAAACAAAAAATCAAACTCAACAGATCATGCAAAACTATTAAGCGTGTCAAAAATGGTCATTTTAATTTCCCTTCCACAACGCCCAAATGTGTGGAGCGAACTTTCCCTTAATCGATATAATAAGAAAAGTTTCAATACACCCACGGGCTTAATTAACTGCTGCATACTCTCGGGGCACACAAAAAAACTATATGTATATACGTTATATAGATATACCTGTCCTAAACTGGTAAAAATAGATAGATTGCCTCCTGTGGGCGGATTTAAATTTATTTAATCTGACATGCAAATAGAAAACTTCTTTATTGGACCTGACACAAATGCTTATTTATATCAGAAAGTTGTGACCTCATAGGGAAAGAATAACACACTGGGTCAACTTTAAATGACTTTTTGTTATTTTCAATATGACGGCGCTGAAGTTTTCTGGCCCATATTTTCCGCTAACATCCGGATATTTTACGGTCAACACTGGAATGTTATATCAAAGAAGTGTGTCACATTGTTGTTGAAAGCTTTTTGTAAATCGAGATTGGGAGTTGAGAGTTGAACAACCATAATATTTAGTCTATTTTAATCGAGATGTTCTTATACTCAAAATTATGTTATTATTTATTTTGAAGTGGATAATTTAAATTGTTTAAAAAATTCCGGAATATTAACGATTACATTTTTTCAGTCAATACTTGGTCAGTCCCTCATTGTTCTATTATGAGCTTTCAACCTTCTTAGCATACTCAAAATTAGTGAACGAATAAATTCTTCAATCTCCTCCAAATTTTGAGGCTGATGATCGAATGTGAATGTGTCAATTGTATTACAGTCTGGTGAACGTGAGGGCCACTTCATCCTCACTAATGTCATGATTTTGCTGCCCCAAATTATATTTTGCATGGTGAGATTGGACATTGTCTTCTAAAAAAACTAAATCTGGTCCAAATTCTTGAGTAAATGGAAGAATGGTTGGATAACCAAGTCGTGATACCGTCGAGAATTCATAGTTTCTTGGTTTAATATGAGCAACTCTGTGAGTCTGTCTAAAGAAATTCTATCCCACTCTGTTATAGAACCAGCTTCAAATGCAACAGTTGGAGCCATGTTTTGCTCATGATATTTTTCACCACGTTCACGCCATTTCCAAATACAGCTATCAGAGTGATATACTGTGTACCTAGAATCATCTGTGACCAAACAATTAGGCCTTTAAGCTGCAGTCCATAGGTGCCATCTTTGGATCTTGCTCTGCGGGAAACCTGATGCTCCCTATTTAACAGAGACTGTCAGAATCGTCTTCTGGCTCTATGATCAGCTTCATGCAACTTTCTTCTCATGATAGACAGACTTACAGTGATTCCAACGTCTGCAACGAAGGCTGGATGTAGAGAATGTACCATTTCTTCTAAAAGTAATCAGAAAATGGTCCTGTCTTCTGGTCGTAGCTCTTTGTCAACCACCACCACGTCATATATTGGTATCACCAGTTTACCAAACAAGATTTATTACACTTTGTTAGACATTATAGATTTGGCCTACTTGTTGACTTAGATTGTCCATTTGTTCCAAAATTGTAATTATAAGGACAAAATCTTCAGAAGAAAGTCTTCTTTGAGTATTTTACAATGTTAAACAACATGTAAATTAAGAATGAATCAAATAAAATGTGTTCAAATCCACAAAATGCGTTTTTTGGGAATAAAAATTTTACAAGAAATGGAGTTTAGTTTACTTTTATGCCTATTAAATATATAAACAGTAAAATAAATTTAAAATACTGACTGTCTAGATCTGCCAATAGTTAAATAAAATATATTAAACATATATATGTCTATTTAATGTTGGATATTCAAATTACCCACTCCAAAATACAGACAGTAGAAATTATTTTAAATGGTCGAAAGATAAACTAAACAAATGACAAGAGAACATCCAAATTTAACTTTAGAGATTAAATTTGGTATTAAATCTGAACGAATATCAACTGCAACTTTTATATTGCAGAAAGCATACATTTTTTTGTGGAGTGTGAATAATCTGGTGTATTTGTGAGGTATTGAGGCTTGTCTTCCAATTCAAATAGAGTAGAAAAATGCCAGACAAATCTATCTTAACTTTTCAAACGTCAGATATATATATGTGTATCTAGACTCATCTGTGACCAAACAATTAGGCCATTCAGCTGCAGTCCATTGGTGAACCTTGCTTTGCGGGTAACCTGATGCTCCCTGTTTAACAGAGACTGTTAGAATCGTCTTCTGGCTCTATGACCAGCTTCATGTAACCTTCTTCACATGGTAGACAGACTTACAGTGATTCAACGTCTGCACAAAGCCTGGATGTAGAAAATGTACCATTTCTTCTAAAAGTAATCAGAAAACGGTCCTGTCTTCTGGTCGTAGCTCTTTGTCAACCACCACCATGTCATATATTGGTATTACCAGTTTACCAATAATGATTCCAAACAAGATTTATTACATTTTGTTAGATATTATAGATTTGGGCTACTTGTTGACTCAGATTGTCCATTTGTTCCAGAATTGTAATTATAAGGACAAAATCTTCAGAAGAAAGTCTTCTTTGAGGCATTTTACAGTGTTAAACAACATGTAAATTAAGAATGAACCGAATAAAATGTGTTGAAATCCACAAAATGCGATTTTTGGGAATAAAAATTTTACAAGAAATGGAATTTTGTTTACTTTTATGTCTTTTAAATATATAAAACATTAAAATAAATTTAAAATACTGACTGTCTAGAGCTGCCAATAGTCAAATAAAATATATTAAACATATTTTTAAGTCTATTTAATGTTGGATATTCAAATTATCCACTTCAAAATACAGACAGTAGAAATTATTTTAAATGGTCGAAGGATAAACTAAACAAATGACAAGAGAACATCCAAATTTAACGTTAGAGATTAAATTTGGTATTAAATTTGAACGAACATCAACTGCAAATTTTATATTGCAGAAAGCATACATTTCTTGTGGAGTGTGAATAATCTGGTGTATTTGTGAGGTATTGAGGCTTGTCTTCCAATTCAAATAGAGTAGAAAAATGCCAGACAAATCTATCTTAACTTTTCAAACGTCGGATTATCTATCTGATGTTTGAGGTTTACGCCAGGCGCATTGATAGCTTTAAAATAAGAAAACAATTTCGAATAAAATATTGAGTGACGTTTCTTATAACATAAATAGATTTTCGATTTTTAAATAAGCGAGGAATCCCTTTGTTGCCACAGAATCGATAAAAACCAACACCTAAACGATCAATTAAATACCAAACATAAAGGAAGGTTTTTACTGGTTATATTTACTATCAGATTGATCAACCAGGAGTTTTCAATGGCAGATAGCGTTCTAAGGCCATCAATAGGCGTTAATGGTCCAGTGTCCAATATCGGAAAATATAAACAGGGATGGACGGCACGATAACGGTTTGCCTCACCCGACTTGATGTATCCCCCATACACAACAACTAGAGGTAGCAAAATTTTCTGAATAAAACCCTTTAAATTGATCCGCTGTACCGTAAGAGCAATTAAGGGGTTACACACACGCGTGTGTAACCCCTTAATTGCCCCCCAAGGGTGAACACACTATTTTTTATCGCAACGTACGTGTTTTCAGTAGTCTTAATTTTGTGACCCAATAATGGAACCAAACACATTAAAATTTTCCGGCACTAATCCGCCATCGCGAACGTAAAAGAGAATAAAAGTTAATGTCCGTATTGCATGCAAGCATAAATGGATAGTAAAAAAACCAACTCACCTGACATGCATCTTTCCCACCCTCTTTGTACCCGGCACATATCATGCCATCGGTTACGTTCAACTCCCTGAGCCAGGCGTTGCATAAATCCCGATTTAAAATCGGCACCTCGACTTCGTTGATTTCTGGCTCGTACTCTGACACTGCAATAGAAAAGTCCACTCCTCATTTTAACTGTCATTAAAACGGCGGGGGGTGGGTGGTGAGGTGGTTCGGATGCTGTGTTTTAAGAATGCGGACTGGAAATTAGATTGGGGAAGGCACTGGGTTATTTTAATTGGATTTCAGGATGTCAGGAATTGGAATATACAGGAGGAAGGGAAAGTATTCAATTTGGTTAATCGAGTGGATGTCCTTTGAAAACCGTTTAGCATTTAAATACACATCAGATAATCTACTGGTGTACCAATAATTTCGGAATTGATTTTTCGAGGGTCCGTTCAACGTTTAATGGCAAGATGTGTTCTTAAGTTAAACACCTAGAGAGGACAACGACACTTCGTCCAATTTCGAATTTATTGTTTATTCAGACTCCTTAAGGAGATTATGATCTGGATTATCTCTCTTCCCTCTTTTAATCAGAACTTAAAAATGCTGACGAAGATTGAAAATTATAAAATAAAACGTTGTACTTACTTACTGTTTAAAAAATTTGGTCCACCAATAAGGGGACTGTGAGGGAAAGTAATTGGGACATAAAGCAAAATTATTTAACCCCGAGGCCGGTTATTAAACCGTATAAGGGTATAAAATGAATCCCAAATTATATGCATGTTGGATAAAGTTAAATGGAAAGATGAAAAACAGTTGATTTATATTGAGGCTTTTCGTGAAAAGATTTTTATCTGTCTTCTTAGGTATCCGAAGGGAGTTCTGTAGTTATTAATTCCTCGCTTTAGTTAATTGAGAGTAAACGCTACGTTTGTGTTCGTCTTTACTTTTTTCGGTAATCCCTTTTCACTTACCTCAAGGGCCGGGCTTAGCCCAACCGAGGAAGGACTTCAAAGAGAAACTGACGAATATTCGGAAACAGTGTAAACTTTCTCTTAGGAGGGGTGGTGGTTAAATATAGCCGCCGAATATGCAGGAGTAGCTCAATAAACATTTTTTCGTATCACCACCCAGCCAAATTAAAAGGGAAAATCCCATTGACGTCCCGCAGGGAGGAAAATTATCCAACATTTTGCCACGTTTACTCGATTTAAATAAATAAAACAATGTGGATTAGACAAAGCAAGGACAAGGAAGGATTTTTAGTTTTAAAATAGTTTAATGCGGTCCTGCTCACCTCCGGTGTCCTCCTTCTTGCCCCATCCTATTACCGTGCACACAGTACCGGGATGGAGTTGTTTATGCGCTGGTGGAAGACAAACAGGCAATAGGAGCTCGTGGAAAGACACCCTCGAAGATAGCTGAAACATAACAACACACGTGCCACGTCAGGCGACGCCATCAAACCCCGGAAAAACCGATACTCCGATTTTAAATCAAATCGCACCAGTTCGAGGCGTTGTCAGCGAAATTAAATCGAATTCGTTTCTCGATAAATTAATTTACTTAGGGGGCTATCAATTTTTTTTTTTTACATAAAACCGGTTTTGAGTGGCTTGTTCTTTGGTCGTTCAGACGTACGAGTGGATTATGAAATTGAGTGGAAAAATTGATTTGAAACCGGAGGATGAGTTCGACGTAAATATTTTCCCGGAATGGTGTGGGTCCAAATCTCTCGGATGATCGGAGCTTTTAAATAATTTTCCGATGTTAACTGAAGCTCCGTACGATCTTACCACTTTATGCAAAACATGCGTCAACACAGTCTACGACCGTTTCACAAATTTTGTTTGCGTTCTAATCCCGCTCAATTAGTTCTAGAAAATTAATGGATTCAGCTAGTAGTTAGTCTCTTTGTGTAATTTTAAGGTATTATCCCTGCTCTGTTTACAGTAAAAATAACTAATGTAACGTTTTCCATGGCTATTCATGAAAATGCAAGGAAACTTTAAAGGACTAATTAAAAATAAGCTCACGGTGACATAAACTACACTTCTCTTTGTTTTCTTTGTTTCTTACCTCTTTAATTATGATGAAAGAGAAATTAAATTCTTTATTGTTAAGGAACTTTGCCCAGAACCACTTTATTTGTCACACACTTTTCAAACGGCTCTAATAATTCGTTTAATAACGAATATAAGAATGGGAGTCTGTATCAACTTAAATTATTCCACGTATTAAGGCCAATACAGTATGTTATGGAGTTGAAATATTCTATTCTTGTTATTGTAGGCGAGAAAAGTCGGAAAATCTGTTACTTATTCCAATGTTTACAATATGCGCGGTTGGGCACGGCAATAAAGAGACCCTAAAAATGTAATTGATTTTTCCCCAATTCATTTATCACTGACACGAAGGAATTCTGTATAAAGCTGCCAAATACAAAATAATATTCCTATCGCATTTATTCTACACTGCGTCTGTAATACTAATACGAATGATATTTATAATGAAATATTCACCACCCAAATAAGATACAACGATTTTGTTAATACACCCAAATGGAATCCGGGAAATTAACAGGAAGGCTCAGACTGGTCCTGTATATTTCATAAATTCGAAATGGATTGTTATCTATGGTAATATTCAATAAAATATAATAACTTTATTTCATTCACTTCAATTTTAACACAACGTCTGAGACTTTCAGGAAAATAAACTAAACGACAACACTCACCTGAAACAGAGCTATGTCATTGTCGTGTGCGACTCCCAGGTTGTACATGGGATGCGGTACCACCCTCTTCACCCTCATCTTCTGCCCGTAAAACGCATGCGAATGCCTTCTGGTTATTCCCAGCTGTATCTTCCAACCGGACACGTCAGAATGGCTGGATTCGAACAAAACAAACCTTAGTACTTGTCGCAGGTGAAGGTTAAGACTTGGACCTTACTTTCCGACACAGTGCGATGCGGTGAGTACCCACTGATCGGCGATCAATACTCCGGCACAGTAGAATATCTCCTCGGGACCACCGAGAAGGGCAGCGAGGAACGGCCAGTCTCCCGGCTTGGATGCAACGCCGCCAACTATGCGGACCGTTCGTTTCTTTTCCGAGTAACTTTTGCGAACTTTCCCGCAGACTGAGCGGAGAGGTTAAATTCATTTTTCAAACTTTATATAAAATAATAAACATTTCTTTTCCGCGGTGGCGAAATTTAATTATTGGATACCGGAAAAAGTGGTCTACGTTTTTGTTCATGATTTATGAATCAATAAATTTTTATGTTGGGAGTTTATTTGAAAGCTTTTTAAGCTCCTTGTAACTGAGCTTTTTATTGTTTCTTAACTTGAATTTAAAACATTAAATCGTGCAAATGAGTTTGGAGAAGATGCGGTAAGTGTAAGTGGTTCCATCAGAGTAAAATTGGCAATATATGCACTGAAGAGCAACAAATTTAAGATCGTCCTGAAACTTGTACCAATGAAGAAATTAAGCAAAATTCTCGTGCAATATGTTTGGAAATAGGTTAGTCATAAAAGTGAGAAGATTAAACCATTAGTATTCCACATAAAGTGAGGTTAAATTCATTTCTCTCATTGAATTCAACATAAATGAGTCTTTATTGATTGTATTGTTACTTGAGAAGAAAAGTGGGTTGACTACAACTCTCGCCAGTCTGGACAATGTGTTGAAGTTGGTACTTCCAGCAACCCTAAACCAAGAAAGATTTTGATGTCTTCATGATGGACTTACATGTGGATTTATACGTATTAACCAAGGTACCAAAAGATCAATGCGATTCTCTACTTCTCATAAATTGACCAATTTCATGTAAAACTCAAAGAAAGGTTTCTTTAGTCAACAGATGAGATGTTTGCTTCCTAATGACAATGCAAGACTACTTTTTAAAACTTTTTATTGTTCTTATCTTGAATTTAAAACATGAAATTATGTAAATGTGCTTTATGAGTTTGGAGAAGATGTTGTAAGTGATGGAGATTGGTTCCAACAGTGTAAATTTGGGAATAAATGCATTGAAGAGGAACAACGAAGAAATTAAACATCATCTATCGCAAAATCCTCATGCAATATGCTTGGAAATAAGTTAGTCAGAAAACTGAGAATATTCGACCATTAGAAAGTACCTTCATTCAATGAATTTTATTAAAAAGTTGGACAAATGAGTTCCACATAAAGTGAGGTTAAATTCATAAATTGATTGTATTGTTACATGAGAAGAAAAATGGGTTGACTACAACAATTCTCAATTCAGTGCTGAAGTTGGTACTTCCAGCAATCCTAAACCAAGAGAGATTTTGATGTCTTCATGAAAGACTACATATTAACTACTTACCTAGGCACCAAAAGATCAATGCAAATCTCTACTTCTTAACTTCATGTAAAAGTTTCTTTAGTCAACAGACGAGATGTTCGCTTCTTAAAGACAATATAAGACCACAAATCGGATTAGAGGCTCAAAGGAAGCTTCAGAACGTTAAATTGGAAGTTTTCCATGTGCATATTAATTATTTTTGCCATTGTTTAATTTTTTTTACATAATAAACGGTGTAGTTCTAAGAAGGAGATCATAGCTGGAGTTGCCAAAAAATTATTACTATCAAAGTTTATTCTAAAGAAAGTTATGTTAATTTAAAGTTGAGCATTAAAGCCGTAACTTACTTTTCCTGGTATCTGATATCAAAGCCACATTTGGAATATTTAAACTTGCTTGATTTACAAATTCTCTGAAACATATGTTATACCTGAACAGTTTATAATTTAAATTCTAGGTAGGAGAAAAGTGTTTGAGTATTTGGGGAATTGAGGATACGAGATGGAATGGTACATTTAAACGTGTGTATGGGGTAATATTATTAAAATATCTTGAATTATTCAGTACACAAATTTCTAAACCAACCAGTCGAAACATGCGTCCTTAATTATTGACGTGACACACAAAGATGAAAATGAATTTAGTCAAAATAAAATACCATTTATATTATTAGGAAAAATGCAAAAACAATTTTCCCTAATTACCAATCAGCACTTACACGAAACAGATATTTTCCTGAAGGGAATTTTCAGTCCTTTTATATTTTTTCGTTGTTACGGTTAGAAATACTTCAACATAAAATAGAGCTTTTTAACTTAAATGGTTGGTTGAATTCTTGGTTTATTGTTTCGCGAATCCTTTTTGTAAAGTGCATTCGAGTTGACAACCCCTTCATTAGCTGCACATTTAAAATAATTGAATAAAATACATTGAGTGTTAAATTTAAATGTCGCACTTATTTAAGACAATTATAAGCCATGTAGGAAAGCAATTTAAAATTCTATCACTCAACATTGCCGGTGTTTAAAGTACTATTTAAGGAAGGGTTGTTAATTTTATTCAGCATTATGTTTATGACATCTAGTAATCTGCATACCTACCGAATAAAACCTCTTTAGAATCTTAAACATCGTCAAGTTAATGCATGGCATTTTTCAAAAGTATAAATACTTTTATCTTCACTCGTCCATGGCTGATTTGCATTTTTCTACTTACGTATCGGGAGGAATAATAAATTACAAAGGATGAGTTCTGGTGGTGGCCATTTTCAATTTACTATCTCTGGAGCTTTTTTGACGAATTATAAGTACACTGCACCGTCTTTTGAAACGGATAATTTGAATTATTTCAATAATACAAAGATAAAATTGCACCAAAACTTTTAAATTTATATCAGCAGAAATTAATAAAACAAAATTAATTAAAACATAAAAAATGAATATTAACCGGCTTATTTTTCAGTCTTCCAAGTTTCCAGTTTCAGTTTGAGACACTCAAAATTAGTGAACGAATAAATTCTTGATCTACAGCTGCACATTCTTCTCCAAGAGCATTAGCAAGCTCCTTCAAATTTCGAGGCTTGTTGTAAATTTGCCTTTGAAGACGGTGCCATACGTGTTCAATTGGATTGCGGTCTGGTGAACGTGAGGGCCACATCATCCTGAGTAATGTCATGATTTTGCAGTCCCAGATTTATGTCTTGCATGTTGAGATTGGGCATTGTCGTCTACAAAAACTAAATCTGGTCCAAATTCTTGAGCAAATGGAAGAATAACTGGTTGAATAACCAAGTCGTGATATCGTCGAGAAATCCTAGTTTCTTAGATTAATATGAGCAACTCTGTGAGTGTGTCTAAAGAAATTCCATCCCACTCTGTTACAGTACCAGTTTTAAAAGCAACAGTTGGAGCCTTGTTTTGCTCATGATATATCTCACCACGTTCACGCCATGTCCAAATACAGCTATCAGAGTGATATACTGTGTACCTAGACTCATCTGTGACCAAATAATTAGGCCATTAAGCTGCAGTCCATAGGTGGTGATCTTTGGACCTTGCTCTGCGAGCAACCTGATGCTCCCTGTTTAACAGAGACTGTCAGAAACGTCTTCTGGCTCTATGACTAGTTTCATGCAACTTTCTTCTGATGGTAGATAGACTTGCAGTGATTCCAAAGTCTGCACGAAGCCTGGATGTAGAGAATGTACCATTTCTTCCAGCAGTAATCAGAAAACGGTTGTGTCTTCTGGTCGTAGCTCTTTGTCAACCACCACCATGTCATATATTGGTATTATCAGTTTGCCAATAACGATTCCAAACACTATGTGAGACATTGTATATTTGGGCAACTTGTTGCCATGTTCCAAAATGGTAAAATCTTCAGAAGAAAGTCTTCTTTCAGGTATATTACCGTGGTAAACAAAAGATAAATTAAGAATGAACTGGAAATTCAAATTATCCACTTAACAAGACGCACATTATTAGTATTAATTTGTTTCCTGAGAAATTTAAAATGAATATTCGTTCGTACACCAGCGTGAATATTAGTGGCTAATTCAGTAACACCTTAGAATATTCCATTTGAAATTTGCTGGCCATTCTGCGTATCCTACAAGTTTTGCTCGGGGCAAGGACTAAAAGGGTCGCAACCCTTACTACTGTATATTAAGCAAAATTAAGTTTACATTCGAACACAATAATGTTTCAGAGAATTTGCATGTAAATTTCATATTTCACCGTACAATAGATTTTTGTATGACCTCCCATTGTACCCCCCACAACAAACACACAACTTACCATAGTTGATGCAAGAAAGTTTAACAGTTGGATAAGTAGTCCCGTTGCACGAGCCCAGCTCCCTAATCAGATTTTTTGGAGGTTTGTTCTGGTTCATCCTCCAGAGTGTCGTGGTCTCGTGGATGGGCGGGGACGAGATATCCCTGCCGTTCAGCAGGCTGCTTGTATTTGCGTGGCTGTAAAAAATGTGACACCCAACGATTGTAGGATTGCGCCGTAAATTACGGGGATTACGAAATTATATGAGGAGATTTATCATTTAATGCCATTGTTGTGATCACGTCGAACATTGGAGAAATATAAACTGTGATTCGTATTCCCCGGTTGTGTAACATGTGGAGCAGGAAACTGATTAATAAGATCAAGCTTAATGTGGAATATATTATGTAATATGTAATCCTTAGCCGTCCCTAAATATACTGCTGATGGATTTAGCCAATAATCTTCCCCGGATTATCCGGGCTATCAGATTAGACGTACAAACTCTCTCTTCAAGAAGACGAATTTGGGGTTCAAAAACTGACTCACTATATATAATAATACAAAGTTAGTACGCAAACAAATGAAAAGAGTTCGAAAAACTTTAAATGAAAATTAAGCGAGGGCAAAAAAAAAAAAAAATAAAACATAAGCCTCACAGTGTATTTGGGCGGATAAAAAATGTGTTTACTTACGAGTATCCAAGGCGGGAGCATATATCCTTAGCCGATTTCTCATCCCAGTGTGCCACGCATGCTGGTACCCATTTCTCTTGATCTGGTCGATATACTTCCAATTGTCCCTTACCTTCGTCGCCATTTCTTTCACTTAAGCGCACTGAAATCATCAATTACAATAATATGTCCTTACTTAACAAACGGCCTCCACGTTGTTCACGGTCGTCGCGATAAACTTTTCTACTTACAACAGTTGCGTTCGTCCTGGCCCCACGGACAATCGACTTTTCCGTCGCACATGTGTTCCTGCGTTATGCATTTATTAGCCCCACAGTGTATCATACCCGTGCCGCATTTGTTACAGTTAAGTTCGTCTGATTGATCTTTACAGTCCACGTAGCCGTCGCATTGCCAGTCTTTCGGGATACAACGTTTCGAGTCGCATTGAAAACCAGTTGGGCATACTAAAAAATTATAAATAATATTTCTTTTAATAGATTCATCCTGGTAAAAATAACACGAAGGGTTAACGCATTTGTGTTAATTTGTTTATTAAGATTAAATGGCTTGGTCCGCTAATTCAAGTGTGGCAACTCGTCGGCAATTGAATGGATTATTCTATAGATTGAGGGGATTAGGTTCTATAGATTAATCTATTGTTGCATTAAATGTGGATTGTGGAGCTAAGCGTGTTAATAGGAAACCTTTTAGCACTGTTCCTCATTTCGTCTTTGAGGTAATACATACATTTCGTTTGAAACAAACATTTATTACAAAGAATTTTTTTGTAAAAGTTACTTTGTTAGACAATTTATTCATCATGATTACTCTATTTCTTCTTTATTTGGCAAATTAAAAGAATAAAATGTTTATCTTGGTATTTATTGAACACTAATATTCTATTTAAAATATTTGAGTAATAAATTACATTTTTCATTTAGAAATTAAACTTAATTAAATGAATGTCTATTATCTTCTTTCATTGGCAAATTGATTTTTAATAGAAATAAAATGGAGAATAAAATGTCTAATTTTGCATTTTATGTACAATAATTTTTAAAATAAAATATTGCAGTAAAATTATCTTTATTGCAATGTTTATTATCATTATTAACTGACTGATTTTCATATTTAATTATCTTCTTCCTTTGGCAAACATTTATAATAGAAATAAAATGAAGAACGAAATATCTAATTTGGCATTTTCTTTCTGTGCACTAATTTTTGAAATAAAATATGGAAGTTAAATGATTTTTATTGGACAGTTTATTTTCATAGTAAGGCATATTATTATAAAACTGTTTTTTATAGTAAATTATCTTCTTTCTTTGTCAAACTGTTTATTAATAGAAATAAAATGAAGATCAAAATGTCTAATTTGGCATTTTCTGTACATTAATTTTTGAAATAAAATTTTGGAGATAAATTATCTTTATTGGACAGATTATTATCATGGTAAGGCGTATTATTAACAGGCTGCTTCTTTATAAAATTATTTTCTTCCTTTGGTAAACATTTATAATTGAAATAAACTGAAGAACGAAATATCTGATTTCGCATTTTCTGTACACTAATTTTTGAAATAAAATATTGGAGTTAAATGATTTTTATTGGACAGTTTATTTTCATAGTAAGACATATTATTATAAGACTGCTTTTTATAGTAAATTATCTTCTTTCTTTGTCAAACTGTTTATTAATAGAAATAAAATGAAAATCAAAATGTCTAATTTGGCATTTCCTGTACATTAATTTTTGAAATAAAATATTGGAGTTAAATTATCTTTATTGGACAGTTTATTATCATGGTAATGCATATTATTAACTGATTGCTTCTTTATTAAATTATTTTCTTCCTTTGGTAAACATTTATATAGAAATAAAATGAAGAACGAAATATCTAATTTTGCATTTTCTGTACACTAATTTTTAAAATAAAATATTGGAGTTAAACGATTTTAATTGGACACTTTATTATCATAGAAAGTCATATTATTATAAGACTGCTTTATATAGTAAATTATCTTCTTTCACTGACAAACTGATTTTTAATAGAAATAAAATGAAGATCAAAATGTTTAATTTGGCATTTTCTGTATATTAATTTTTGAAATAAAATATTGGAGTTAAATTAGCTTTATTGGACAGTTTATTATCATGGTAAGGCATATTATTAACTGACTGCTTCTTATATTAAATTATTTTCTTTCTTTGGTAAACATTTATAATAGAAATAAAATGAAGAACGAAATTTCTAATTTGGCATTTTCTGTACATTAATTTTAGAAATAAAATATTGGAGTTAAATTAGCTTTATTGGACAGTTTATTATCATGATAAGGCATATTATTAACTGACTGCTTCTTATATTAAATTATTTTCTTCTTTTGGTAAATATTTACAATAGAAATAAAATAAAGAACCAAATATCTAATTTGGCATTTTCTGTACACTAATTTTTGAAAGAAAATATTGGAGTTAAATCATTTTAATTGGACAATTTATTATCATATTAAGGCATATTATTATAAGACTGCTTTTTATAGTAAATTATCTTCTTATTTTGGCAAACATAATAGAAATAAAATAAAGAACAAAATATCTAATTTGACATTTTCAGTACACTAATTTTTGAAATAAGATATTGAAGTTCTTTGGAAACCAGATTTTTAATAGAAATAAAATGAAGAATAAAATGTCTAATTTGGCATTATCTGTACATACATAATTTTTTAAATAAAATATTGAAGTTAAAGTATCTTTATTGAACAGTTTATTATCATGGTAAGGTAAATTATTAACAGACTGCTTTTTATAATAAATTATCTTCTTTCATTGACAAACTGATTTTTAATAGAAATAAAATGAAGGACAAAATGTCTAATTCTATGTACACAAATTTTTGAAATAAAATATTGAAGTTAAATTATTTTTATTGGACAGTTAATTATCATGGTAAGGCAAATTATTAACAGACTGCTTTTTATAATAAATTGTCTTCTTTCTTTGGCAAATTGATTTTTAATGGAAATAAAATGAACAAAATGTCTAATTTGGCATTTTCTGTACACTAATTTTTTAAATAAAATATTGAAGATAAATTATCTATCTATTATTGGATAGTTAATTATCATGGTAAGATATATTATTAATTGACTGTTGTTTTATAATAAATTTTGTTTTCTTCTCTTCTTTCTTTGACAAACTGATTTTTAATAGAAATAAAATGAACATTTAAGTTAACTTTACTGGACCGTTAATTATCATGGTAAACTTCTTCTTTCTTTGACAAACTGAATTTTAATAGAAAACAGTATGTTTAATTTAGCATTAACTGTATACTGATACTTGAAATAAATAAAAGGAATTCAAGTATCTTCATTAGACAACTTATTCATTATTGAAATTTTATTAACTGGCTCTCTATAATAAAAGTTCCTCTTCATTTGGCAAATTGACTTAAAATACAAATCAAATTAAGAACAAAATGTCTAATTTTGCCACTTACCGTCCACTAATTCTTTAAATAAAATAATGGCTTCAGCAGGGAAACAGTAAAACGGATTTGCAGCATCGGAGTTTAAATTTAATAAAGGCTAAAACCGTCGGATAACACTGGGACTTACGTCAATAGTTTATCAACTCAACAAAGCCATTTTAGTGCGAATTGATATTTGCTGTGGATTGTATACAATATATTGTGCTCGACGATACAAAATTGAACTATCAAAGAAACCACAGAGTGAACATCAAAATTAATAGAGTAAGTAACTCGTCCCTAATTGTTCCACGATATAACTAGGTAACTTGATGAAAATGAATTAAACTGGATTTAATTTAGTTCACCCCCAAAATAAACAAGACGGGGGATTTCCAAGTTTTGCATGCCAGAAGTTCACATGTTCAAGTGGAATTATGAAATCAGAACGTCTCGGCGCAACGCCACTTAAACAACCGAGTTAGGTAACCTAAATAAATAAAAAAATTGCACTATTATTTCACCTTAAAAAAATGAAGTGAGTTGTAAAGTTTGGAGCGTTGAGTGCGTCAGGTAATTTAAAAGTTAAAAGAGTTAATGACCTCATTATGGTATTCATGTATTCATGTTTAAAGTCTCCATGATGTTGAATTCCTTGAATACTATGGACAAGTCAGAGGCATCTCATGAATTTATTTGGAATAGTAAACATGAGGAATATTCGTAAACAATTAATATTTATTATTTACTGAGTTGTCGTCTAACTAATTTAATTAACACGACGTTGTTTTTAGTCTTAAGCTAAGTTTTGCTGATCAGGTTTTTCTGGATTATTAACACCGATTTAAGTTACTAAATCTCGGAACTGAACAAAATTATTCCACATTATGTATTTTATTCACCTACTCTAGGAGAAAAAGTGTGTTAGTCACAAAATGATGCTGCTGTATCAACCATATTTCTTACGTGATTGATGAATTTCCGGTCGTATATATTTGAGAGTTCTCGCAGTTTCTCCGAATATTTAATAAATCTCTTGATAGATGGGGTCTCAATTTCCTTATATTTTTACGATACCAATACATTTTTAAGCAAATGCTCCAATAAATATCTAATATAATCTAAGGAAATCCTTTAAACGTTGCTCAATCACCATCTTTTGTACGCCTTGCCGGAGAGGATTGAATTTATGAATTGCATGTGATCGCGATGGTTTTAAAGAAATCTGGTAGATACTCGAATAAATCGCGGTGCAGAAGTTTACGTAAATTGTGTGTGAGGGCCGTGCCGGAGTTTCCGTCCCTTTGATTCGTTCGGTATTAGGGAAGCATTCCAAGTAGTCCGAAAGAATTCGGTTTAATTAACTAAAACATTATTAGGAAAGTTGGTAAATAATTTATAATATGTTAAACGCGGTTTCTGGGGCCCAAACTTTCCTGACCTCATTTAAAAGGGTCGAAAATTATGAGAGCTTAAATAGTTTTTTCCCCATTTTGAACGTTGGAACTTCTCAAATTTCCAACTCAGGTCTAGACAAATGACGGGCCGGATTTTAAAAAATAAATCCCCAGTCGTACAAATTCAACTTTGATGGTGATTTAGTGCTCTACGAAGTTTCTGGGGGTGAATATTCACAAACATGACTCATCGTTTGGCCAATTTCACAACCAGACCGTTTATCTTGAGGTAACAAACTTCCCTGCGTCAACTAAGTTGTGTAATTTTATTCCCCCCACACGCCACAAGCACAGATCATGCGATCCCATTCGGAAACGAAACTCACCAGGTGTGAGGGCTTTCAGTTTTTCAGCCTGCACCTCCTCGTGTCCCACACACTCGTTGGGGTCGCTCGACTCAGGAAACAGCTCGCAGTCCAGATAATCGGGAAGGGACAGCCCGAAAACGTCCAGGAAAAAGCCGCAACGCTTCTTCGTCTCTGGAAACACACGAAACTCATCTTCATACCCACCAAAAAAAAGTTGATTTTAATGAAAAGTGTTAGATGTATTTTTTAGTTGTCCCATGGACAATTCCGACTATTGATTGCGTTCCGGCGGGGTTAGTAAACCGTGTGATATAATGATGAAAGCTGGAACTGAACAAAATAAAGTTCTTGTGTGTTTTATGTGTTTGAACTATCCTGGCCTTTGTGTGTCTGGCAATGGTAGGTGGATGGGGCCGGTGAAGGGGGGGCGGGCTCACCTTCGCACAGGCTCCTGCAAGGACGGACTACCACGCCGGAGGGTCCGCACTTCGGGACGAACAGGGAGCAGAGGAACAGGGCGGCCAATTCGTAGCATCTGACATCGACAACGGCGTCGTACGACTCCAATTCCTGCTGTGCGTCCCGCTGTCCGAAATGTCCCATGTAGTTCGGGTATACGGTGAAGTTGTACGGAACTTTGTGATCCTGGCAGAAGTTCACGATCACCGGCAGACATATGCCCGGCGCCGGGTTCACGTTATACCGTTCAATTCGCATCGGGGGCGTAGTGACGTTGATGACCGTTGTGTTCACTATTGTTACGTTCGTGGGGTAGGCTGGAAGTCACGGTTTTTAGGGAGCGTAAAGAAAAAATATGACGTCGCGTTTCGAAGCTTCGGAATTGATTGATTAGGTGTCATTAGATTGACTCAACACATTTTGTGATTACATTAAATTATTTGTTTTAGTTTCAGATGAAATATTGAACAATTTCAAACTTTATTTGTATAAAATTGGACTTTTTATTACTATTAAATTTGAAGAAATATTAAAAAATATTTTTGTAAATGCAACTAAAACAATAATAGTAATTTTTACATTTCATAAATTATTAAAATAAAAAATTAAATAATTTAAAAATCTTAATCTCTTTATTTGTAATAAATTAATTTTATTTTAAATGATAATTTTTACATGCAACTAAGTGAAAATAAAATATTTAATTTAAATTACAAAAAAAAATAAAATGCTTAATTTAAAATTATTAAGTTATAAAAATTATTTTAATAAAAAACTAATTAAAATATTTAATTTTTATTAAAAAAGCAAATAAAATATTTATTTTTAAATAAAATAAATAATTTTTATTATTTATTTTATGGTTTAAATTTGAGTAAAAAATAATATTTAATTTAAATTAAAAAAATCAAAATAAATATTTTTATATTAAATAAATAATAAAATGTTCAATTTAAATTAAAATTAGTGATAAAATATATAATTTAAATTAATTAAATTATATGTAATTTAAAATTAAAAATTTAAATTTTATTATTTAAATTAAAAAATAGTGAAAACATTTAATTTAAATTGAAAAAAAAAAAAAATATTTAATTTTAAATAAAAAATAAAATTGTCAATTTAATATAAAAAGTAAATAATTTTAATTTAAAACTTATAAATAATAAAATATTTAATTTAAATACATAAAAATAAATATTTAATTTGAATAAAAACAACAATATATTTAATTTAAATTTAAAAAAAATATATATATAAAATATTTCATTTTAATTGAAAAAACAAAAATACATAATTAAATAAAATATTTAAATTGAAATAAAAAATTATATAATATAATATTGAATATATAAAAAAAATTAATTTAAATAAAAAAATAAAATAAAATATTTAATTTAAATCAAAATAATAAGATATTTAATTTAAAATTAAAACATAATAAAATATTTAATTTAAATGAAATTAAAATATTAAATTTAATATTAATTTTTTTTTTAAATTAAAAAAAAATTAAATTGAAAGAAATTTAAATATTTAATGAAAATTAAAAAAGTTATAAAATAGTTAAATTAAAAAAGTAAAATATTAAACAATATATTGTTTAATATTTTTTAATATTGAAATATTTTAATTTAAATTTAATTTTTTCATTAATATTAATAAATAAAATTAAATTACAATATATTAAATAATGAAAAAATTGTCAATAAAGTCTTTTAAAATTTTAATTTCTTTAAATATTTGTACAAAATTGTTGAAATATTTTTAATACATATTTAATTTTTTTAGATATTTTTATAAACTATATTAGTTAAAATGAATTAGAATTACTGTAATATTATTAAAATAGATATCTGATAAAGAGGTTAAATGAAATAATTCCAAAAATATTAGAAAGTATTGTTTATGTTTTATACTTATTAAAAGGTTTAAATATATTTTTTACAACTTACTGTACTAATTATTTACATTTATTGACTGATTAATTATAAATATACAAAGTATAATTTAAGTATTTTAAAGTATTAAATATTTAATTTTATATTAAATAAGTATTAAAATAATCAATTTAAATTAAAAAAATAATTAAAATATTTAATTTAAATTGAAAAAAAATAAATATTTAATTTAATATAAGAAAATAAATATTAAGTTAAAAAATAACAAAATAAATATCTAATTTAAATATAGAAAAATAAAAGATTTAATTTAAATAAATAAAAATAAATGTTTAATTTGATTAAAAGAAATCAAAATATTTAATTTAATATTAAATAAATAATTAAATAAGATATTTAATATTTATTATTTACTGAGTTGTCGTCTAACTAATTTAATCAACAGAACGTTGTTAATTTAAATATAAAAAATAAAAAGATTTAATTTAAATAAATAAAAATAAATATTTAATTTGATTAAATCAAAATATTTAATTTAATATTAAATAAATAATGAAATAAGTTATTTAATTTAAATTTAAAAAAAAATGAAAATATTTAATTTAAAATTTAAATAATAAAACCTTAAAAATGAATAAAACATTTAATTTAAATTAAAAAAAAATAATAATAAAATATATAATTTGAAATAAAAAAATAATATAATATTTAATACATAAAAAATTAAATTTTTTGTTTGAAAATTGAAAATATTAATAAAATAATTAATTAAAAGTTAAAAAATAATAAAATATTTAATTTAAATTAAATAATAATAATAAAGAACAATTTATTTTTTAATTTTTTTATTTAAATTAAAAAAAATAATTTAAATTGACAAAAAAAAAAAAATATTTAATTGAATATTAAAAAAATAATAATAATAAATATTTAATTTAAAATAAAAATAATAAATATTTAATTTAAGTTATAAAATAATAATTATTTAATTTAAATTTAGGTTAAATTAAAAAAAGAAAACAAAATTGTTGAAAATGTTGAAATATTTTTATAACATATTTAAATTTGATACATTTTTTTTATATACAAGTTTCAGTTAAAGTATTGTTTATTTTTTTATATACACTGAAAAGTTTAAATTTAAATTTTATTTTTACTTGTTTTAAAAATAATGTTTTTTTATTTTATTTTTTTATAAACCCACCCTCAAAGGAAAAATCAATATGCATGGAAGCAATTAAAAGAAAAGAAGAAAATAATAAAAATAAATCATCTCGGGTTTATAGTTTACGAAACTATTTTTTTTACTTTTAGAAAATTTATCAATCAATTCCTGAAACTAACATGAACAATCCTGAAATTATTTGAAATGGCATTATTCTAATTCGTCGGAAAAAATACATTTATTAGTTGACTGTTCCACGTGATTGATAGTTCGATTTGTCATTTTTATTTTAAGGCCTTTGCTATTGACATGTCTTTTATTGCTTTTTTCTACTGTTGTGTAAAATCTCCAACATCTTGAAAATAATTCACTTTACGGTAACAATCGGGCTGGTTGTTCACATATAAAAGTCTGGCCTTTTTTGGAGACATTATCTGTTAAATTTAAACCTCAAGATTATGCCAATTCAAATAAAACTCATTATTTCGTCGTTCTTTGTACCTTTAAAATAGGCGGCCATCCCCGCTCCGATAGCGAAGAGTGCTATCGCGTTTAAAATAACTTGAGCAAGTCGAAACCTTAATCGACGTCCGTACACGCTGGATGGTCTTCGCAAGTCTCTAATAATCTGGAAGAAAAAAACATTCTCCACAACACCCAATACATAAACGTGTCATCCGTCTGAATAATTTTCGTTTATGTATTTATGGAAGAGGTTATTGGTTGTTGGACTTACCCTGTGATGCAAGGACATGTTAGACCCATTGTGAAACTTGACCACAGCCTGTAAACTGGCCGGCGTCGAAGCACTTTTAGTCAAAGCCGAATTATTCCCGTTGAGGTCCTCCTCCACCTCCTTGCTGACCTTCGACAGCAGCCCGTTGTGATGTTTGACCGGCGTCTTCGGAGGGAGCAGCGGAGTCTCCATGGTTTTGGTGGTGTAACTGGGCGAGCTGGTTTGGCTGAAGCTGTCACTCGACACACTCGAATCCTGACGTACTGACACCCGGCCCGGCGTCGGTGGAGGGACTTTGGTGCTGGCCGGCATCTGAGATCGTTGAGGATTGTGGGACTTCGGTGCGGGCGGTGGCGGGCCGCAAGGTTGCGGAGGCATCTTCGCGAAATCCTGATTCGCATTGGCGCTCGCCTCGAACGAGAACGCGACCGAAGCCTTGTTGCTTTGCTGCTTGGGCGACGAGTTTCTGTTCACGTCATACTTCTTGAAGTGCTGATTGATGTTCGCCTCGACCGATATCTGGTTTCTTATGGGCGGCTTCGGTTTCGTGTCGAAGCCTGGGATGTGCGGCAGCACTCTGGACTTGGGGGTGGGTGGCAGGGGAGGCGGCGTTTGTTGTTTCACGAGAGGTTTGGGGGCTGTGTTGCTTATTGGGGGAGGAACGATGTTTCTTTTGGGGACAGCGGGTGGACGTAGAGGGATTGGAGGAGGGACAGGTGCCTGGAACAAGATATTTTCATGTGTCAACGAATATTTAATAATTTATTAAGCCACTGTGTATATATGCAACGTGAAACGAGAGAGATTCTCTTGCGTCGCAATTAAATGAGGAATGTATCTTGCGCAAATTGTCCCTCCCCGGAGGCTTCAAACTGCGTAAAATATGGAAACTGAATCTCCATGCTGAGATGTAATTCAATCAATTCCAAATAATCTTGGTACTAAACGCTTGCTTAATTAAACAGAAGATAATTAACTAAACGATATTTAAGAATTTAAATAACTGACACTATTTTAAACATTCAGGACGACAGAATCATATTAAAAAAGGGGTCGAAATGAAAAATTTATACTAATATTAAAAGTTTGGGCAGTTAATTCGCTTAATTGAATAAAGTTTGATGAAATACCAGTTCTCGAACTAATTACTTTAAAAATGGAAAAGAAGTTAATTGCAGTTTTGAATTTTTGATATAAACCGATGTAAAAAGCTTCCCCTTAAAAAATACTAAAAGAAAGAAACAAACACCGTAAACGTTAACCCCAAAAAATGGGAATAAACAATGAAATTTTAATGCCTTAAATTTTATTTGTGTGGAAATAAAATTTTCCTTTAACTGCGCCATTAAGATTTGCTTTGCGATTTGAAAGTGGAAATTTCACGATATAAAATCTCTAAAAATATTCATATTATGTTTACTTTTTTACCTTTTTTCCCCCGTTTCTGTGCTCGACCTTACGACTAAATTTTATTCTCACCTCTCCTAGCTGGCTCAATTTTTTACTCTTGACACTGCTTATTCCAATTTGCAGGGGCTTTGTATACTGAGCGTTCATGGCCAGATTCAACTTAATTAATTTTTATTATTTTAAATAAGATTTTGACGCAAATTTTATAAATTTAATTTAATCAGCTTTTTTTTCAATTAAACTAATGTGTACTTCTTTTTCTGACTGAATTTTAATTTGAGTTTTGTGAGAAGTAGAAAATATTTTATAAGGTCTTCTTATCAGTAAACTTTTTTATATTATCCAGTAAATTTATTATATTAAATTTTAATTGTAACTTAAAAAATAATCATATTAGTATGAACTTTTTTTTATTTATAGATTTTGTGAGCAATTGGAGTATTAATAATGAAAGAAATCTAAATAAATATTTTTTCTAAAGTTTCTACTGAAGAAAATACAGCCCCTCAATTCAGGAATCTAAATTTGAAATAAAATATTTAATTTAAACTGAAAAAATAAAATAAAATATTTAATCTGAAATAAAAAATAATATAATATTTAATTTAATATAAAAAAATAAAATGATCATTGAAAATTAAAAAAAAAAAAATAGTAAAACATTTAATTTAAATTTAAAAAGTAATAAAAAATGTGTAATTTAAAATAAAATAAATTAGAATATATAATTAAAAATTAAAAATAAAATAAAATACTTAATTTAAAATAATAAAATAAAATATTAAATAATATAGCTGAAATAATTTAAATTAAATTCTTTTATCAATTTTACAAAATAAAAATAAATTACAATACAAATAATAATAATAAGATAAATATTAAAACCATAATATAATATATATAATAATAATATAATAACATTAATATTTTAACTAAATTTTGTATAAATATTGTTGAAAAAGCTTAAATATTTTTCAAAAATTTAAATTTTAATGAATTTTTTGTTTCTACTGAAGAAAATACAGCCTCTCAAAATTTAAATTTCGAAAATTGTTTTTTTTTTCCATATTTCAGGAATCTAAATTTAAAATAAAATAGTAATAAAATATTTAATTTAAATTTAAAGAAAAATTAAAATATTTAATGTGAAATAAAAAATAATATATTTAATTTAATATAAAAAATTAAATGAATCATTGAAAATTAAAAAAAAGTAAAACATTTAATTTAAATTAAAAAAAAATAAAATGTTTAATTTAAATTTAAAAAGTAATAAAAAATGTGTAATTTAAAATAAAATAAATTAGAATATATATTTAAAAATTAAAAAAAAATAATAAAATACTTAATTTAAAAAAATAAAATAAAATAAAATATTAAATAATATAGCTGAAATATTTTAAATTAATTTAAATTATTTTATCAATTTTACAAAATAAAATTACAATAAATTAAAAAATAAAAGAGTTAAATGTCAATAAAATGTTAAAATCATTTAATATTTTTTTCATTTTTAACTAAATTTTGTTGAAAAAGCTTAAATATTTTTCAAAAATTTAAATTTCATTTTTACATATTCTTAAAAATATTTTGAATGAATTTTTTGACAAGTAAAAAAATACGTATATTGTTAAAATTTGAGTTTGAACGTTTTTTTATTGGGTTAAAATACACCATAATTTTATAAAGATTTTTAAATGACGGACAAATTTTGTGAATAATTGGAGTAGTAAGTAAACAATAGGCACAGTCACAGTATACAAGGTGTTCCTAGAACAGATTCAATAATGTAAGAAATATAAATAAAATTTTTTTCTAATGTTTTTCTTTGAACAAAATACAGACCCTCAAATTTAAATGTCAAAAATTGTTTCTTCCTCATATTTTAGGAACCTTTTGTTCAATCGTGGTTAAATTTGGGATGTACTATCCTAAAAAGCACACTTACAATTCAGTCCAATAAACTTTTTTCATATTTTTACAGTAGCGTAGATTCTGGGGGGTACTCCTCTTTTTATCGTCTTATTCTCTATGTCACATAATATTTTTTAAAACTATTAAGCATTTCATATTCTCTGGACAATTTAGAAAGAAAAGGTGCTCTTGATTAATTCTGATTAACACAGCACTTTTTGATATATTTCAGTTTTAATGTTCATTTCAATTTTCTTCATACATTAAAATTCAAATATCTCAAAAATGGCTGTGTTAATCAAAATTAATCAAGAGCACCTTTTTATCCTAAACTGTGCAAGGAATACAAAAAGCTTAAGAAACATTCAGTGGCGTAGAAAATAGGGCGAGAAGGGAATCTCCCCCGAATCTACGCCACTGTAACAATATGGAACATGAACTGTAGATGTATATTATATCAAATTTAAACACGATTGTACCAAAGGTAACGGAAATATGAGGAAAGAACAATTTTTGACATTTAAATTTGATGGGCTGTATCTTCTTTAGAAAAAGCTAGGAAAAAGTTTTATTTAGATTTTCTTCATTATTGAACCTGTTCTAACTACTCCCAAATATTGACCATATATTTTAGAAATACCTTGTATATTATAATTTTTTTAAATTATTAATTTATTTAATCAGTTGTCAAATAATATTTTAATTTTTTACTGTAAATAATAAGTATATAATTATTGTAATTAACCAATACATTTTAAATAATTTTAAATTTTTAATGCTAGGAATAATTTAAAACAAAATTATTATTTACCAAGTAATTAAGAATGGAAATTAATGTAATTATATGTATTTAATTTAAAAATACTTTATTGAAAATTATAACCAAATTCAACTTAAGCTGTGTTTTTATTTATAATAATTAAAATAAAACACGAGTTTATAAAAATTAAATTCTTAGAGGACGACTCTGAATTCACATGTTTTTTTAGAACCTTCTCAGACAAATTGTTTATCAGTAATTGGAGGGAGTAAACGTACTTAACTCATTACTTACTCAGTTGATAACAATATTTTTTAGTAATTTTATTGTAAATGCGTATTGCGGTAGTAAATAACAATTAAAAAAAATTTAAATATTAATGTATAATTATATAATTAATGCATAACATTTGATAAACGTATTTAAATATTCAAGGTGACTTAACCACGTAGCGTTCTAATTATAATTCTATAACCTAATTTTAAGCTATGTTATTGAACCATGAGTAGAAATCGGAATAGTGTTACAACTGGTAGAAGTCTTTTAAGAAAACTTGTTGAAAAAAACAAACGTCCTGTGTAGTAACACTTACGTTGTTGAAGGCAACACCAAGATTAACACTACGGTGCTAGTGGCCCTAGAAACTGAAGCCTCACTTTTCAACAAATTTGCACAACATATCTTAAACAACTACAACCGTTAACTATTTAAATGTGTATTTACTTTGAAAGTAGCAAAGATTTTGTGGGTACTTACAGATGGCGCCGTGGTAGCATGCTTTTCCTCGGTAATGGGACAGGTATGGGCTGAATGACGTCTTGCATATATGTTGGAATTGACGGGATTCAACGTTAGCAATGTCGGATGTACATCCCTGTCAATCAGGTCGACCAACACTCTTTCATTCGCCAAGCTTCCCCATCTGTAAGCAATATATGCATTAAATTATTGTCTAATTGGATCGATCTGATGGGACGTATCTCCTGTGTGTCACATATATGATGTTACTGTTAAAAGTTGACGGATTGGTAACAATAATATTTTGATATTTACGCGATACGTAAAATGGGGTCACTTTTAAATAAATCAATTGATATAGAAAATACAAAAGATTTGTTTGTTCCGGTTTGCTTTTGAATAACGAATGGTGTTTGTTATTTTGTCAGTTGATCCGGTGGCGGTGTTTAAAGTTCTACTTCAGTAAATTATTGTCGTTTACGAGAGACTACTAAAACAATTTGAGTAATTTGAGCAATTTGTGTTATTTGAGTAATTTGAGTAAATGATGTGATGCTAACTTTAAGTTTTATTAAAATCATAAAAGATTTTCGAAATAAATTTAACAATTCGTTTATTTTTATTATTATTATTTTATGCTCTTGATTTATATACTGTATAACAAAGTTACGAGAGAGTTTCCACCTTAAATGCCACTCTGTATATGGTATTTATTTGAAATATCTATAGATGTTATCAATTTAAATTTAAAAATTAAATATGTAAATAATATACAGTGAAATCCCTGATATTTCTTGGTGTTAGTGTTTTAAACTTACTTAACTAATTTGATATCTCATTGTGTATATAATAAATATATTTATAAGTATATAAGTATTCGCCATATTTTAAGTTTTATTTAAAAAAAAATTAATGTTTATAAAGAGGCATTTGTAAGTTTGTTAATATCAATGAACTAAATCTAATAATTTTAATTAAAAGTAAATTTTATACCCATATATACTCACATTTGACAATTCTATAAATTTAAAAGAACAATTCCATTATTTTAAAATTAAATTACTTATTTTTAATTTTTTCAACTTAATATTTCATATATTTAATTAAAAGTATTTCGTAACATACATTAAAGAATGTTTCATTTTAATAAAATTCAAATGAAATTTTAACTATAATTCCAAATTATATAAATTTAAAAGAACAATTCCATTATTTTAAAATGAAATTACTTATTTTTAAATATTTTATATATTATAAATTTAATTAAAACATTTTATTCATTTCTTTAATTAAATTTTCAATTTTTAAGTTATTTCAACTATTTAATTTAAATAATTTATTTTTTAAATTAAATTATATATTTTTAATTTGTTAAGCTTAATTTTTCATTTAAGTTTAAAAGTCCATATTTTTTAAAATTTATATTATTTTTAATTTTATATGCTTAATATTTTAATTATTATAAATTTAAATCGATTATTTTGTCTATTTTTAAATTAAATTTATTTTTAACTTTTTTTATTTAAATTTATTTGATGTAAATGGTTATTTTTTATTTTAAATATTATAAACTTAAATAAATATTTTATTAATTAAATCGGTAATTTTTAAATTTTTAACCTTAATATTTCATATATTACAAATAAAAATTAAATATTTTACATTTTAAATTTAAAGTGTTAATTTTTTTACATAAATATTTAAAGTATTGTCAATTTTTTAAATTTAATATTTCAAATATTAGAAATTAATTAAATATTTCATATACATTTTTAATTAAATTGTTTATATAAGTTTTAATTATTAATAAAAATTTTATTTAAGTTTTAAGTCCAATATTTTAAATTTTATAAATTTAAATTGATTTAATTAAAATTATTTGTTAAATTAATTAATTAACTAATATTTTAAATTCTACAAATTTAAATTAAACACTTATATATATATATATATATATATATATATATATATATATATTTCTAATATTATTATATTTTTTATAATAATATAATTAAACACTTATTTATTTATATATATATATTATATATATATATATATTATATTATTATATTATTTATTATTTTTTTATATATTTTTATATTTAAGTCCAATATTTTGAATTTTATAAATTTAAATTAATTTAATTAAAATTATTTATTAAATTAATTAATTAATAATTAATATTTTAAATTCTCTAAATTTAAATTAAATATTTTCTTTATTATTAATTTTTTAAATTTAATATTTCAAATTTAATAAATTTAAATGAAATATTTTATTTTTTTTTCAAACATTTTTTAAGCTTTAATGTTTCAAATGTTAAGAAAATATTTAGTTTTTATTCATATAAAATAGATTTTATATATTGTTTATGTAATTAATAAATTTTTAGATTTAGACACATTTTATTTTCTTTTTAGTTTAATGATACATACGTTTTAAATATTTTTATTTAATTAAAATGGTTAATTTCAATTTTTTAAATTTAATATGTCAAATATTATAAATTTAAATTAAATATTTTATTATTTTTTTATATATATATTTTTAGCTAAATATTTATAATATTACAAATTTAAATTAAATTGATTATTTTCAATTTTTAAAGCTTTAATGTTTTAAATATTTTATTTGTATTCATAAAAAATATGAATTGTATTGCTTATGTAATTATTAATTTTTTAGTTTTAGATATATTTTATTTTTTTAAATTTAATTTTAAATATATTACTGTATTCTTTTTATTTAATGTAGAGTAAAATATTTAATTTTTCTTTTGTGAAAATTAATATTCAAATTATTGCTGTAATTTTTAGAAAGAAATTTTTAATGTTTAATTTTAAAGTAACGCAACTTTTTTGTCAATGTTCTACAAGCAAAGTCATACCCCAATAAAACTTTTCTCGATAATAATAATAATTGTACGATAATATCAAAAGAGCTTAAAATTAGGAAGTATCGGGTAGAGAATAACAATTAATTTTAATTTTAAAATTTCCTGTAATGACTCAGCCCAATGTAAATTTGAGTTTGATTAACTGTTTCAACAAAATGTCATAAATGATTAGCTTCGTCAGAAATTTTTGGTGCTAAAATTGCTGTCATTTTAAGTTAATTACTCAAAATTTCGGGTGGATAATTCGTCATTAGCTAATTGTTTTTTGTCCTTGGATCACGTATTAATAACATCTTAAATAACTGTGAAGTTTGGCATAAACATATTTTCCACAAGGAAGGAATTCATATAATTTGCATTTACACCCTTGAAAAAGCTGCAAGAATAAAACTATCTATGCCAGAAAAATATTTGTGCATACGAATCAGTTCAAAGAAGCACATGCCGAGAAAAGGCGTCCGTGCTTATTACGTCGAATTGTAAAATCTGACGCCGTATTTAGTTATACTCGTATTGTAAATATGTTGGATCGATCTTTCCTTCGTATTTGGTCTTTAAATCGAGGGCCGGGCAAGTCTTCACGGTTTATAACCAAAATAAAACAGTGGATCTGTGTAATTTGCTCTAATAAGATGTACATTAAACCGTCGGTCCCACTATGAAAACGCCGGAACGTTTATGTTGCTTCTAAAAACAAAACTAATTATAGTGGCAGTATGCACCCACCATTAACTGGAGTTGCAAGATCAAAACGGACCGGTGCGAAGCTTTGCCGGACGATTGAAACAATTTACGCAATAATTTCGTACAATGCACGTTCCGTCATTAGGAAAATCCAAAACAGAAGTTATTTATTATCCATCGACCCCGTTTAATTTGTATCGGGGTGTCTGAGCTGTGTGTACGAACGGCACCGGCACAACAATATTTAATAACAACGAGGCCAGAATTGAGCTTCTGGATCACGAATTTTGAACGAAAAGGCCGCACGACGCCGAATTTATTTTTAACATACCGCCAAATCTAATGTATAAATCATCCTGACAGGAAGATGGTGGATTTAAAATAGAATATAAATAAACGAACATGTGGAAATGACGAAGAAAATAAAAGTTGAATTTATGCGAGTCCAAAAACTTTTCATTACTTATTTAATTCGTACTAATACGGATATACGACTTTAAAAATCGGTAGGAGGAAAATGCGACCGGAATTTATTGGCCAATATAAATTATTTAACGTGGGAGTCAATGGACTAATGAAAATACGTAGTTTTCAACAATCATTTTTTATTCTATTTAAAAAAATATAAAAATTATTTGAAATTAGAAAGTGTAAATTTTATTTACACTGTAATTAATAATTTTAATTTTATACTAATCTGAACTAAAATTAATATTCTAATAAGATTTTTTCAATTTAAAATAATTTTTAAAAAATTTGTGTAAAAAAATTTTAATTAACTACATGTTATTGTTGAAGTTTGTTTTATTTTAATATAATTAGAAAGATTTTCGTAACTACTACACTTGTTATATATATATTAGTTAAAATCAATTAACCAAATTCTAATTTCAGTTTTTTGACATTTTTTTTTTAAATATAATTTTCTAGAGAATTATTATAATAATACTTAGAGCTAAATTTGCCTCCACTTGATATAATTCATCAAATATTTAAGTAATTAATTCATAATTAACTAATCATGTCTTGTTCTTGGAGTTGAGGGATGTTTTACATGTTAAGCTACTCTTAAGTTTTAATTCAAAGTAAATTTCATACCCATATAATTGTCATTTAACAAGTATTTCGTAATATCTATTAAAGATTATTTTATTTTAATAAAATTTGAAAGATTTTCATAATTATAAACTGGTACACTTGTTTGAAGTTAGAAATAAAGTAGTATAAAGTTCCATTTATAAAATAATCAATTTGAAGTTTAATATCGGTTAAAACCAATTTCTAATTTTAGTTTTTTAACTTTCTTTTTTTTTAATATAATTTTCTATAAAATAATATTCACATTTTTAAAGCTAAATTTGCTTCCATTTGAAATAATTCTTCAAATATTTAAGTAATTAATTCATAATTAATCAGTCATGTCTTGTTCTTGGAGTTGAGGGATGTTCGATATGTTAAACTACTTCTAAGTTTTAATTAAAAGTAAATTTCATATCCATACAATTGTCATTTGACAAGTATTTCGTATTATCCATTAAAGATTCTTTTAATTTAATAAAATTTGAAAGATTTTCATAACTATAAACTGCTACATTAGTTTGAAGTTAGAAATAAAGTAGTATAAAGTTCCATTTATAAAATAATCAATTTGATGTTTAATATTGGTTAAAACCAATTAGCCAAATTCTAATCCCAGTTTTATTAACATTTATTATAAATATAATCTTCAAGAAAATAATAATCATATTCATAAAGCAAAATTTGCTTCAATTTGTAATAATTCTTCAAATATTTAAGTAAATAATTCATAATTAACTAATTATGTCCTGTTTTTGGATTTAGGGAATGTTCTACTCTTAAGTTTTAATTCAAAGTAAATTTCATATCCATATAATTGTCATTTCACAAGTACTTCGTATTATCTATTAAAGATTCTTTTATTTTAATAAAATTGGAAAGATTTATAAACAACTACACTTGTTTAATTTTAATTTCTGTACCACTTTTTTAAATAAAATAATATTCACAGACATAAAGTAAATTTGCTTCCAATTGAACTAATTATTCAAATATTTAGGTAAATAATTCATAATTAACTAATCGGGTCTTGTTTTTGGAGTTAGGAGATGTTCTACGTGTTACAACAATTCTTAAGTTTTAATTAAAAGTAAAGTTTATAACCATATAATTGTCATTTAACAAGTATTTCGCAATATCTATTAAAGATTGTTTTATTTTAATATAATTTGAAAGATTTTGGTAATTATAAATTGCTACACTTGTTTGACGTTAGAGAGGACGTATTTGAACATATTAGTTAAATTCTAATTACAGTTTTATCTTTTTTTTATAAATATAATCTTCTAGAAAATAATATTAATATAAATTTTTGGTTGTTAAAATAGATTTCATTAATAAAATTCGATATAAATGAAATAATGTTTAAAAATTTCAGTATATTCAGTATATTTATTGCTGCTATTATATTAATATTTATTACAACTTCTCATTTTATATAGTTTTATTAAAATTTAATTTATTATTTTATTATATTTTTAATATAAATAAATAATTTTTGATTAAGTAAATTCATTTATTTAAAAATTAAAATATATTTGTTAAGAGTACAAATTTAAACAAAAATTACTATCAAATTAAAAAAAAAACGTGTAAAATAGTAAATAAAAATCTTTGAACTACTTACTTATTAATTTTAATTATTTGAAATTAATTGCTTTGAAAAGATAAATTATAATGGACTAATTAATTTTTGTTTTGCTATATTAAAGTTCTAACTAAAAGTAAATTATATTTTAAGTTACTATAATAATTTTATTTTGTCTAATTTTAATAAAATCAAAAAAATTTTCTAGAATAAGTAAAATTTTTTCCAATAGAAAATAAAAAAGTAACAAAAATTTTAATTTACTTAAAAGGGAATTTTATAATATAGTAAAAAATAAACAATATTTAATATATATATATATATATATATATATATATATATATATATATATAAATATAATTTTAATATATATTTTAGAAGAATTAAGTAAACTTATTTGCTTAGATGTTAAAATATTGTTGTTATTTAAGCAAACATTTGTTAAACATTTAACAATGTATAAAGTTTCAGTAAACAGGTATTTCACAATTAAAAATTAAAACGTTCAATAAGTTAGTTAGTTATTTATAGATTTGCAAACATTAAGCTCTGTGTAATTAGGGATAAAATGTAATTTGATTTTCAAAAGATTACTAATTTTTCAATATTAACGTCGAAATCCATATTTGCTATTGCCAAACATATTTTCAGAAAAACGTTCGAGTTTTATTAAATACCTTCCTTTGCAATAAAATTTTTCCATTCAATCAGCGAAATTACCATTGGTTTTTATTTTTTCAGCCAATAACCTAGTAATTAAACTGCTCACTCGAATAGTACGATATACAGATAAAATCGAGGTAAAAATGGGTTTTTTAATAACACAGGTTATCGGGTTATCGACCTTTTCGATGATTTGAACCGAACATTGTTGACCTGATGAGTTATTACATCGAATTCCCGTTTTTCTGCGCTATGAAAATCGAGGAAAATATTAACAAACGGAAATCAGAACATTTATCTGTTTTCTCTTAACGCCGAATAAAGAAATCGGTATTTCGAATAATACAAATGTCAGATTATAATATTTCAAGTTTTTTATAAACTTTCTTTCATCATTTACTTCCAGATATTTTGGTTTATCCCTCACAAAATCACCAAAATCATTGTTCCAGCCCGTATTGATATTAAATTGAAACATTCCAACGTAACAAAAAAAAAACAACATTAAATTATGATAATGAAATTTAAAAAGTCACTTTCCACAAAATTTAATTTGTCGTACAATGGCCATAATATTCTCTAATCTAATGGAAATTTTGCAACGCAACAAGCATTTTATTAATTAAATTTAAATTAAGCTGTTTGCCTTTAGTACATTTCGTGTATATCTACGTAATTAAGCTAATCCAGTACCATGTTAAATAAAACTCGAACACGAGGTGAGGAGTTCCACGAATTTTGGAATTATTTGCACTGGGATTTGCGAATGGATGTTGAATCGGGGGGAATCACCGAAAGTAAGAAGGCGCATTAATTACATTACGATTTATTTAAACACGACAAATTGATGGTTCAAATACAATAATTTATTTGGTATCCAATCAATGATGTGTGTACAATATTAGCTTTGGATGACACACTCAATAGTAAACTGGGATCAGTAACTACATTTGGCTAATCACGAAATTATGCTATTGAAATCAATATTCGTCATCATTAGCTTCACCCCTATTTACACATTCATGTTAGGTGTACGTTATTCGAAGATTAAATTATTTAAATACGTGTAAGCGTTTAAGCACCCACATTCATATCATTATTCATTATCAAAAATTATTTTTTTTTTAATTTATCTGTTTATTTAACATTTTAAATGCTCAAAATAATTGGATAATTAATCACATCATGTTATTTAATGCCTATCAAGATATTGTTAATATTTATGATTTATTGGGTTAAATCTAATTTTAGTGAATATGAGTTTGTGGTTTAAATTAATTATGATATTTTATGTGTTGATTTTTTCTAAATTAAATATGTGTCTGCAGAAAATAAAATATATTCAGATTCATAGAATATTAGTTTTTCACTAAAAAAAAAGGGATTTAATGAGATGAGTTATAATTTTTTATACACTTTAGATAAAAATTCGTTTTTCTATGATTATGATTTATTGGGTAAAATCTAATTTTAGTGAATACGTGCCTGTGATTTAAATCAATTATCATATATTCTGTACTGCCTTTTCTACATTAAATATGTTTCTGCAGAAAATAGAAGATATTCAGATTATTATAACATTATTTTAATTATTTTAGTTTTTCACTTGAAATAAAAAAAGAATTAATGAGAATTCTTAATTGTTATAATTTTTTATCCAGTTTCGATAAAAATTCGTTTTCCTAAACATAGATATATTCGAAATTTTTAATTTTAGTAAATTAAACCGAAAAAAACATCAACCAGTTTAAGTACAAAAAATTAATAAAATAATTGTAGATATATTTAATAAAAGTGATTGAATTTCATTAATTTCACACTGTGTTACAAATATGCTATTCATATATAAAATTATTTAAATAACCAAAACTAATTTCAATATTGATTATTAAATATTATTATAATTATTTAATATTTTAAGTGCTTTTGATAATAGGATAATTAATCGTATCATGTTATTTAAAGCCTATCAAGATGTTGTTAATATTTATGATTTATTACGTAAAATTTAATTTTATAATAGTATATTCAACACATCTGTTGTTTAAATAACTTTTAATATGTTCTTTAAAATAAAATAAATATGGTGAAGAATATAGAAAATGTTTAGATTATTAGAATACATTATTAATATTTAATAATATTATTTTAAAAATGTCTGCAAATTGTTTTATTTTAAAGGATACACATAATTGAATTTTTATTTTAAATTAATATATTTCGCAAAAAAATGTTGAAAATGTTTGCTGAAGCTTTTAAACGACAGTAAATAATAAATTAATTATAATAATATTTAATAAAATCAGTCAAAAGGGATTATTTTTGGAAAACGATTGGTTATTATCAACAATGATATTTACATTTAATTTCAATTGAAATTACTTTAATTCTACATAAAATTTACATATATATTTTGAAATTATTTAAACTACAGCAGTAATAAAATATGGAAAACAACATAAATAATAAAATGAAGTGTAAAAAATATAAATGTATAAAAGAAGAGGTTTTTAACATATATTTAATATAATTTTTAATATATATTTATTTAAACAATGATGTTTAATTAAATTTTTCAATTTCTACATTTAATTATTTTATTATATTAGGAAAATTAATATTAAAACTTGATTTGTAGATATTTGTAAAACATAAAAAATTTTCTAGAAAATTTTTTTAAAATCTGTTTCATTTTTATAAATAAATATTTAAATATATTTAAATTTGTAAATAATTTTAAAACAGTAGTTACAAATATTTCCAACAATGTAATTTCCAACAAATTCAGTCAATTCATTCGCATCTATTCAATAAATTCTGTATTAAAACAAAAATCTAAATTAATTTGTTATGTTATTCAAAAAATATAGTATTTAAATCCTAAAAAGGATGTAAAAATGTTAAAATGTTTTTAATTTAATAACGTATATCGTCAGCAGTGATTTATTTATTAATAAAAAAGCTTTGAGAGGTATATAAAAGGAAAATAGAAAACTATGTATTCAACGCATTCGCCAAAATTTAAACAGTATAAATGTTTTGTCAATTTTTGTAATTTTATATATAATTCTTTAGTTTAGTCTGTGTGTTTAAACAAGATTTGCAGTTAATAGTGACACTTTTTTGTTATTTATTACAAACTAAGTTATACCAATTAGTCATTGCCACAAATTATTAATGCATCAGTTAGAGTAGGATCCAAGCGCATCCGCCAAAATTTAAAATCATCTTAACAAAAATATTTTTTTCGGCTACATTAAATTTTGAATGTTAAAAGTTTTACTACGTAAGTACATATAAATAATTTTTATATAGCTATAAATATTTGGCAACAATTGATACACACAATGATTACATAAAAATATAAAACATAACAATCTACTTAAGTTAATTGGGCATTCGCCACAGTCTAAGTATTTTTTTCAATTTGATATTGTCGTCTACAAAACACTTAAATAATTAGTATAGTATATCAATAAAGTATCTTATATTAATTTAAAATGTTTTTGTGGTTCATCAGTGCAAAAATTAACGTCTTTAATTTCAGAGACGGTCAGATATGTACGTACCATACATCAAAATGTGGTTATAAAATATGTAGTGATTAAACTAATATGTAAAGAATTTATGGCGGCAAAATTCCCGTAACTAATTAAGTTCGAATATTTCAGTCTTATTCTAGATATTACATGATGAAATGTGTTATGAGCCAATGAGAATTTCATAAGAATACTTTTCACGTACAATTTAACATGGCCAATAATTAAATTCTTCTAATCTAATAAGAGCAACATTTAATTAAAATTATCGATTCTAATTCACCGACAAACTAAAATTTAACTTCAAAAATGTACCCGACACAGAAATAAATATTACGAAATGCACAAAAGTGCGTCGTGTTTGGGGCCGAAACGTTTACAATTTGACGCTGGGTATGGTTTTATAATCACAATATTGTGCATTACAAATTATAATGAAAAGTTGTACTGAAAAGTGCACAACATCTGCGATAAATGGTCAATATAAATCTGTTTATGTATATTTTATATCTGCAATTTTTACATGTTATTGGAAATCGACCACGGTATTGAAGTTGAACACTTTTGTGTTTAATACATACAGTGTACATTTTGAAATGTACCACAAATATGGTTAAAAATAATTTAGTACATCAGATATATTTTTATAAAATTTGACTTTTTGTAACATTTTAATGGTAAATTGAAACATGTGTAGTACAGTGATGGCCATAATTGTAGCAACTTATAAAAATATCGTAAAATTATGAGCTGTACTACTTGAATTGGATTACAATACCTATAATGTTTATTTTTTCATTTATTCTTGATGTGTTTACTATGCAACTTGTTAGTTTAAATATATTCTTTAAAAAATTTCCTACTTTTTTATTTTTCCATCATAAAAATTACAATAACTTTTTACTCTGTTTTTTCGTTGCTATTTGTGAATTTAAATCGATTATTTACTATTTCTGCTAATTATAAGTGAAATTATAATTAATTATAATTCAGCGTCCGAGACAAACAAGAAGAGATGGTTAAGAGTATATATTGCTAAATAAGTCAATTGTTTCCCGTATTATTAAAAAAATTAGAGAAACTGCCCAAATGGTAACTATAAACAAATTTGTCTGAGTTCGAAAAACTCGATAGTCGAAAGTCGATAACTGGATTCGAATATCAAAAAACAATCCAATTTTAATGTCAACTGAAATTAAAGCCATCCTGGAGGAAATGGATCTTGCTGAAATTAGTTCAAGGACTGTGAAAAGATGGTTAGTGGTTTTACCCCAGACCTACAAGAGAAACCAGGGATTTTTTACAGAAAATGTGAAAGTACAATTTTGACTTGCTCAGAGTCACTTTCACTGGACGAGACCAGAACAGTGAGAATGAGTAGTTTTTAGTGACGAGTTTAAATCTAATTTATAAAAAAATGATGATTATGCTCTTGTTAAACATACTACAGGGACAAAACTACACACAATGTTTGTTACACCCACAAAATCAACCAAATTGGAATGCTCTGTATATAAATTAAATAAATTAATTAAGTAAACATTCCCCAAAATTTTATAATATATAAATAAAATACAGTCAACTTGAATGGTTGATTTTAATTTACTGATAAGTTGTAATTTAATAAACAAAACAATCAACAATTACTAATTTATTAAATTTCAATTGGCGCATTCGCCAATTTTTTAAGCCAAAATATTCTTTTTTAAGAAGTAAATTAACTGACAACCAATATTGGATAAACCGATTAAAAGCTCAGCTTTATTAAATGTGGTAAATGTGAGAGATATTAAAATAATTTCGTTATGTAACAAACTGAGATAGACGAGAGCGAACGTTTACCGTCGCATCCGGACTCGTCGTGTTAGTTTCTTTGCCAAAACACGACTGCACATTCCTACAATACTCAAAAATTCAGTTACGTAAATAAACTGAAAACTGTACCCCATAACTTACGTACACCTAAATAATAACACAAATAAAGCTCAAATAAATAAAATTAATAAAGCTAAGCTTTTGATGACTGTTTAAAGTAATTAAATTAAATTTAAACCGTCCCATTTAGCTATTTGTACGGCATTAGTTGAACAATAAATAAATAAATAGCGGTTAAAGAGAATGGACACATAGCTCACCTTGGCCTTGGTCGTGGCTCTTCTATTTGGCTAGCACTGGGACGATGACTATCTACCATGACGGTAGCCTAAAGCATTTTGAGCGCTTGACATAGAATATACCTGTTGCACCTGTATAAATAAACAAAATAACATTTATAAGCATCAAAGCTGGACGGGACGGCGAAAAGTGAAAGTTACGCTTCCGAAGTTCAAAAAGAAGCTTTTAATTTGTTGTTGTTGTTGTTGTTGTTTTTGTGCAGAAGAGTGATTTGGTGGTTGATTTTGGTCGACGACACATCACCATCAGCTGCGTTAAAGGCAGAGACGAGAGGTGACGACGACTACGGCGACGGCGGTGGGTAAACTTCGAAAGCGCGTCGAAAGTTCCAAAGCTCGCTCCACCGTCAGCCAACGACGGTGGGGAGAAATCGTCAAAAAAATTAGACAAAAAAATCAAACACCACAAAAATACGTGCAAACCGAAAAGAAAGCAAAAAACTAAAAACAAAAAAAAAAAAGGAAAAAATTGTGAAATAGAATTGGCGGGAAGACTTTGATCGGCACTGGTCACTGACCTATAATACGGATGAACACGTAGAACTCACCTGGTCTGAGGCGCGTGTATCGAGTGCAGTGAAGTTGGCGATACCACGGCGCGTTAACATGTGTACGATAGTAGAGTGTGTCTAGTGCCTTATGGCATACCGGGCCTGCGCCCCGTACAGTTGCCGCCCGGCCTAAGCTGCGTTCGATGCAGCGATGGAATCCACGTGGATTTTTCGAAGTGTTTCCAGCCTACCTGTGCCTGCCGTTCGCCTTCGCCTTCCAGACCACCCCGAAATTTCCGTCAGCTTGTCAGGGTCCAACTTACTTTAACTCCTCTCTAGCCCGATCATAATATCGAACACTCGATACTTCCTTGTTTTGTCACATAACCAATTTTCAAGGTACGGTTGTCGCATACTCGGACTGTACATGTGCGTTTATTTTATGTTATGTGACCGCGATTTATTTGCATTTTAATTGGGACACTCGATGCTTTTTTTTTTTGTGCGTGTACCTTTGATGTTAATTGAGCCTTGAATATCCCACTTGATTGGGTTTCATGATTCGATTCAATTGAATCCCGACGGATGTTAGTAAATTTTTATTTTATTTCTTTCCACAACGATTGACCAGAAAGGGAAATGTGAATGTGAAAAATAATGACGAAGCTTTAGTAAAATGTGGTAAAAAAATTTTACAACTTTTAATTGACAACTTTTTTCCAACTTTATTTCGATTCAGTGTAGACAAACATGTCTGTTTTTTCGTTTTTCTGAAAGTATAAACCTTGGAAATGTTCTTTTTTCTATTAGAAGTTTAAGTAATTAGTTTATAAGCTTGCGTCTTTTATGAGTTTTCTTTTAATTGGTCTTTGTTGAATGGAATTAATAATAATTTTCATATTTTATTAATTTTATTTTAAAATTTAATAAATGAAAATTCTCACTTTGTATATTATTGTATGTAAGGGTAGACACAGATTTGTTTATTTTAATATTTAAATTTCCAAATTTTAATTATATACATTCTATAAAATAAAATATTTTTTATTGAACTAACAAAAACACTCCCTTAATAATACAAGACTGGTTAATATTTATTTTCATTAGACAAACAATTTTCTGAACAAAACGAATAAATGTTACTTATATTTTGTTAAAATAAATAAAATAAATAATATATACTTTACACTTATATAAATTAAATTAATATTCTATCATTCGAATACTTCGAATATCTCGATATATGTATGGTAATAATATTCCACGTATTAATTTACTTAATAGGATATTTTAATAATAATTAAATAAAATTTTTTTATTTTCAAATAATTAAAAATAAATAAATTATAAAAACTCATAAATGTGAATGAATATTCAAATATTTTAATAAATATTTCAACACTTGAATAATTAAATAAAAATATTTTTAATCTATCTAATAATTGAAAATATGAAAAAAATAAATAAAAAATTACTAAATTTTCTTATTATTCTTTAATATACCACTTATTCATTAACAAAAATGAATGAATATTTGAATATTTTAAAAAAGTGAATGAGTATTGGAATAGTTTAATCAACATATGTATAGTTAATTAAAAATAAGTTTGTTCTTTAAGAATTTTAAAATAAGTTAATAAAAAATCAAAATAAATATTCTTATCCCTTTTTAGTATTCTGCGTATTCGTTTACAAATTTGGCTGAATATTCGAGTACTTTAAAATAGTAAATGAATATTGGAATATTTGATTCTATAAAAATATTTATGTTCTCTAAGAAATTTAAAATAAGTTAATAAAAAACCAAAACAAATCTTATTTTTTTTTAATATTCTGTGTATTCGCTTACAAAAGTGAATAAATATTCCAATATATTAAAAACATGTGAATAGTGAAATACCAATATTTTTGTTCTCTAAGAACATTAAAATAAATTAATAAAAATCAAAATAAATCTTATCCCTTTTTATTATTCTGTGTATTCATTTACAAAAGTGACTGAATATTCGAATATTTTAAAAAAGTAAATGATATTGAAATAGTTAAATAAAAATATTTTTGTTCTCAGAGAATTTTAAATTAGTAAATAATAAATCAAAATTTTAATAAATATTTCAACGTTTGAATGACTAAATTAAATTATTTTTATTCTCTAAGAATTTTAAAAACAGTAAATAAAAACATGAAACTAAATCTTCTTATCCTGTTTAATATTCTACGTAGTCATTATAAAAGTGAATGATTATTCAAATATTTTAATAAATATATAATAAATAGAACACAATATATAAAAAATAAATAAAAATTCAAACTAAATTTTTTCACTATTTTTTAATGTTATACGTATTCATTTGAATGAATATTCGAATACTGTTGAATAGTCTACGTACTCATTATAAAAGTGAATGAATATTCGAATATTTTAATAAATATATAATAAATAGAACGCAATAAATAAAAAATCAGTTTAAATGTTATCACTATTTAATATTATACGTATTCATTTGAATGAATATTAATATGAAGAGAATAAATATTCAAACACCTAAATATACCAATATTCACTGATAATAATAAATATTCTTGAGCTTCACAAACTTTATTTCAATGTTGGTTGTATTAATATATTTAACAGATAAATGAAAGCGACAAGAATTGTAAAAGTTAATAAAAAATACCTTAAAAATTCTCGGTGGTGGTTTTTTTGTCAACAAAAGTGAAAGTTCAAAGAGTAAGCCGTATCGTCGTGTTCACATTATTTTCATAAAAAAATCTAATACCAAATCCAGTTAATCTAAATATTGTAGATCGATTGCTTGTATAAGACGAATAATATCTTTAAATATTCCCACGACATGAAAGAGTGGGAAGCTTTAATATTCCATCCCTTTTAAATCGTTTGTTGTAAATGTACGATGCATTCGAGTAAAATTTTTATAATCCGTTTTTCGTACTTTTGTATCTAAAGTGTTGGGTTTTGAGGAAAAGAGGTATTTTCATCGATACCATTTCGCGGTAAGAGAAATAAATCCCCGAACCAATCGAGCACCTACCGAATATTTTCGACAATAAAACATGCTTTAATAATATTTTTACATATGAAATAAATCCATTGGCGATGGCGGCGGTCTTTGCGAATAGCAGGAATTTTAATGTATTTGTTTGGGACTGCGCCGTATAACGTATAACCATTAACTGGTCGATTTGAATCCTGTTATTGATTTATTTTCTTCAACATAATGCAATATAAATTGCCAAAGATATTATGGCGATATAATTTATACTTTGGTAATATTCGTTTGGCCTTAATGAAATATACAGTGTCTGGCTACAAAGTTTCCTTCCAGTTTTATGTATCAGATACAGGAAAAAGTAATTTACTTTTTGGATCATAATATATTTGAATAATTTTGTTTATTACATTTTGCATTTTTGTATTAAACAGTGTATATATTTTGGAAGCTTTTTTAAGCTTTATACTAACCATTTTTTCTTTTATATTTTGGATTAAAATGGTGCTATTTGTTTCAGTTCAAAGATGGAGTACTACGATTTTGGTCAACCATTAGAAGGGGGCTTCTTTTTAAAGTTGATGACACACAAACCTGTAGATATAAACTTCATTGAGCTGTTCCTTCGCTCTTCCGTTTTTAAAATATAAAACACCTGCCAAATTAATGATTAGGCCTTTCCCCCTCGTGACATCCTCAAATACAAAAATATTTTAAATAAATCTCCATTCCCTTCTATTGATTTTAGAAAATAAAAATAACACAAACCACTTGAAAAGTTTTAAAGTAAGTAGTTTAACGTAAACGTTTAAATTTATTTCCATTCCGCCTCACGACGTTTTTAAATCATTTAAAGCCACAGGATATTATAATTTTAATGCGCAAATGTTAAACCTGCGTCATTATTTTTCGTGCCCTCGTTTATACTTCTCGGATGTGCTTGGGGAAACAAATAAAATAAAAATTTTATAAAACCCGCCGTGTTACAACTGAATATACTGATTATGTCATGAAATCCAATTAAGTAGGGCTTCAACTAACGAAGTAACATTAAAGTATAACAACCCATGGAATGCAAGATATAAATCGAAAGTGAAAAGATAAATATTTAGAAATGAAATTAATATTTGAAATACATTTTTATTTAGTCACATTATAATAAAAGTATTTAAATATACAAATGTTGAAATATCTATGAAGATATTCGAATATTCATTCACTTTTATAAATAAACACAATATAAAATTCACTTTTATATAATATTAAATAATGATAAAATTTAGTGTAATTTTTTAAAACTTGAAGAATAAAAATATATTTAATCATTTAAATGTAGAAATATTTATAAATATATTCGCATATTCTTTCATTTTTGTAGAATATTAAATAATTATAAGAAGATTAAGTTTGTTATTTTATTTACTTTTTTAAAACTTTTGAAAAATAAAAATATATATTTTTTCAAATGTTGAAACATTCGTTAAAATATTCGAATATTCATTCACTTTTGTAGAATATTAAAGAACATTAAATAGATTTAATATGATTTTTTATTTACTTTTTTAAAACTCTTGGATAACAAAAATATTTTTATTTAACCATTTAAATTTAGAAATATTTATTAAAATATTCGAATATTCATTCATTTTTATAGAATATTAAAGTGTGATAAACAGATTTAGTTTTATTTTTTATTTACTTTTTTTAAAACCCTTGAAGAATAAAAATATTTTTATTTAACCATTTAAATGTAGAAACATTTATTAAAATTTTTTAATTAATTTGATATTTTATTTACTTTTTTTTTAAACCGTTGAGGAATAAGAATATTTTTATTTCACTATTTAAATGTTGAAATATTTATTAAAATATTAGAATATTTATTCATTTTTGTAGAATACTAAAGAACGACAGACAGATTTAGTTCATTTTTTATTTACATTTTTAAAACTCTTGGAGAACAAAAATATTTTTATTTAACTTTTAGATGTAGAAATATTTATTAAAATATTCGAATATTCATTCACTTTTATAGAATATTAAATAATGTATAAAATTTAGTTTGATTTTTAATTACTTTTTTTAAAAGCTTTGAAGAGAAAAATATTTTTATTTAACCATTTGAATGTTTATTAAAATATTCGCATATTCTTTTATAGAAATTCTTAGAGAATAAACATATTTTTGTTTAACCATTTAAATATTGAAATATTTATAAAAATATTGGAATATTTATTCACTTTAGTAGATCATTAAAGAATGACAACTATCCAAATATGGACACATTTATTAAAATATTCGATTGTTCATTAACTTTTGTAAGTAAAGAATGTTCAGATATTCGGATAATCAATTTTGTAGAATTTGAATTCACTCTTGTAAAATGTTTAGTTGGAATGAAATTTGTTGTTTTCGTATTTGGCAGTTACTGGGCATAAAAGCTTTACATATTTATCATAAGAAAAGAAAGATTTTAGAACAATGCACTTAAGTTTATAATTGCAAAGTTTAAATATCGATTGCTTCTTAAAATCGTAGTTTTCTTGCTGACTGTTGGTCGGCCTGTGACGGAACATAACGAACCGAAACCAATGCTCCAATTAATTTGTGTATTCAAGTCAATTAGAAATTAATTCTCCTGGGGGGAATGTTATTCGAAAACGAATGAGACTTAATGTCGGTTTATTTAATTCATTTCGGGCTCCAGGATATAAATTAAATCAATTCATAACTTTCCTTCTCATAAACCAACACCTATCTAAATAAACCAATCGAATAACGAGATTTTGTGACCGTGCCCAACAAAAATGGGCGAATGAGTACAAACTGTTGTTTCTTAAAAAAGGGAAATACTTATGGTAATTTATTCTTTAACTCCCTGAACTGGCAGTATTTTATTAAAGGCATTTTTACGTCAAATTTCCAGATAATTGGAACACACATTTTTGATATATTGCATTTGATTTGATGAAAGTTATACAAGTTTGTTTTTCTTATATTCCTGTCATGTCTGATTGTGAGCTATCGATAAAATGCCATGTCCAAATTTTTATCTACTTCGCTTACTTAAGTTTTGCCGATCTTACAACCAATATTCGACGTTTCCCATTTTACATTTAGATACTTAAGTTACATTCATTTATTTTGTAAGTTGTGGGAAATTGTAAATTAAATTTATTATATTACATGGGTTATAATTGTTCCAGCCAGTGTAATCTTAAATCAATATTTTAGTGCAATCTTCTCCGAAATTCACTTTCTCATATTCCAAATTGACGATATAATTAAATCATTTAACGTTTTATTGGTGCATGAATAAAGTAGATCAAGGCAATTAAGCACTTTGAAAGCTTTGAGAGGATTATTCGTAACCACATTTTTAAAATAGGTTACCATGTTTACACCAGCTTATAAATTATGTAAAAATTAGTATTATTAAGTATACTTAATGAATTTTATATTAAATAAATATTTTATCTGAATTCAGGGTAATAGAACTGTTTATATAAACTAAAACACAAATCACACTGAATTTAATCGATTTAGCCGCAAAATATATCATCCAAGGATGCAGGGTTCTATAAAGAGAATTTAGAGAAACTTAATGTAAAGCCACCGGTGCTTTATTACATCATAAAATACATTCAGGTGCCGGCTTTGAACTCAGCAGTCACCAATTACAATTAACACATTCTATATGGCGAGAATGACTAGACATTGTTAATCTTCCAAACTTGAGACATTGACCTATGTTTCCCCAATTTAATTTACTCGACAACTTTTCCTGCAACGGCTTAAATGTTAAACAAAAATCGCTGGAAGTAAATAAAATTCATGATTCATTTATATCTCCGACTGTTTCTGAAATATCTATGAAACTTGATATCTGGCTTATTTACAAAAAGTGTAATAACTTTTTTATTTATTTTTTTTTTTGATGAACTTTTTCCAGACACTTTTTTTATTAATATGAGAACTTACCCCAATATGTTATGTACAGTAGTGGTCATTATTAGAGGAACTTTTTAAAATGTTAATTAAATATTTTAGCCATAACTCTTTTGTTTAATATGCTACAGCTAATTGATTTAATATTGACGTTTTATACAATATTCTTATTCCATAAAATGTTACAAATATTTTTCTGTATTGAGCTAGACATAAATATAGCAACTTTAATTTTGAAAGGAAGTTTTGCTGTGGTTATAACAAACTTTTTGTATAGTTTTGTCCCTGAAAAATGTTATAGGTAATGGCATCCAATTCAAGTAGTACTTTGAATATATTTTAATAAATTCCTACAATTATGTCCAGTACTGTACTATTTTTAAAAAATTGAACTCTTCTCCTTTAAAACGATGAATATATAAAAATCAAAATGTAAAATAATTGTTTATTATCACAATTCCTTTTAGCATCATGTATACAAATATATTCGTCGACATAGTAACCCGTCTGCAATATATTTCAATATAATAAGGATGAAGCTTGCGTAATACTCACTTGAATATACCTATTTCCCTTTACTCTAAGTTATTCTAAAGCGGGTAGATATTACATGGAAATAAACTACCATATACATATGTACAACATATGTATTTTGGAGAATAATACAATTTGTTCCGTTTTAATACCCCTTAATGTGTTTTAGCGTATAAAATGTGAGAGAATAAATAGCGTCGTATTTCACTTATTTGTGAATTAATGTCGCATATGTCTGTTCCCTTTTTATTAGTCACCGAAAGGGAACAAGTAAATATTGGTTATCGTCCGCGTAATAAATTATGACCGACATATTAGCGGTAGTAATTTAAAAAGTTTGCAAACTATGCGAGAAAAAATGAGATAATGACGGTGGAATTGTTTGAGAGAGTGGATTTTTTTTAATTTTTCAACGAGGATGCTTTATGGGTGGAACGTGAGGAGCTTAAAGGAGACTGGATGGGCTGTCATAGCTTTGGCGGAGGCTCTTGAGTTTATTTAGTTTAAGGGCAGGAAACCCCATCCTGCGTGCTGTTCCCTCACACCAGCCTTTGCCGGCATTCAATTTTACATACTTCCATTGCATAAGAATTACGTTACTTGAAATTTATCTGCGAGAAGAATATTGTTTAATAATATTACCATGTCGCCACAATTTGTTCTGGCCAACTTTGTGCCGACTGTTTAATTAATTTTAAAAGCTTGGCTACTTGCTTACAACGTTTTGTCTTTTGTGTATACATTTAATTTGTTGATTTGTTTTAATTACACATTTGTTTACCGATTCAACTCAAAACAGATTTTTATATGAAAACAATTTATGTGGTTATCTGAAATTTAATAAACTTAACGTTATTCTATTTGCTATCGATTGTCAGTTGGAACAAAATTCAATTTAAATTTTATTTCCTATACCGAAAAACAGGCTATAAAGTAAAATATTTCAAAGGGGATTCCAGAGGCACCAAAATATCATTTAAAAGTAGTAACAGTAATTTAGAAAGATTATACTACAATTATGCTCTAAAAAACAATTTCTAATGATATTTATGCCTCTTGAGATACAAAAAGGCATTTATATTATTAATTACTTTCAATATTCACCATTGCTTTTTATAAATTTTTTACTGATTAGTTAAATTTTAATTGTTTGTTTTTTTAATTAATATCTGTGTGCGCTCAGGTACTTTATTATTTTTTCCATCATTCATCATTTATATATCTTACAGGGTCATTTTTAAATTAATATATTATTGTGAAGTAATTATAAATCTAGATCCTCACTTTACCAGTATAAATTGTAATATTAACCATGTTTTTATAAATCTCTATAAGTTAAATCTGAAAGTACACTCAGGTACTTTATTATTTTTTCCTAATTTCTGTGAATATTCTACAGGGTGATTTTTAAATTAATATATTTATGTGAAGTAAAAATAAATTTTATTATTAAACATTATTTTTATTAATATACTTAAGTTAAATCTGAAAATACATTAAGGCACTTTATTATTTTCACCTAATTTCTGTAAATATTCTACAGGGTGATTTTTAAATTAATATATTTATGTGAAGTAAAAATAAATTTTGTTATTAAACATTATTTTTATTAATATACTTAAGTTAAATCTGAAAATACATTAAGGCACTTTATTAGTTTCTCCTAATTTCTGTAAATATTCTACAGGGTGATTTTTAAATTAATATATTTATGTGAAGTAAAAATAAATCTAAATTCTCACTTTACTAACCTAAATTTTATTATTAAACATATTTTTTATTAATCTCCTTAAGTTAAATCTGAAAGTTCACTCAGGCACTTCATTATTTTTTCCTAATTTCTGTAAATAACATACAGAGTGATTTTTAAATTAATATATTCATGTGAAGTAATAATAAGTCTGAAGTCTCACTTTACTAACCTAAATTTTATTATTAAACATTATTTTTATTAATATACTTAAGTTAAATCTGAAAATACATTAAGGCACTTTATTAGTTTCTCCTAATTTCTGTAAATATTCTACAGGGTGATTTTTAAATTAATATATTTATGTGAAGTAAAAATAAATCTAAATTCTCACTTTACTAACCTAAATTTTATTATTAAACATATTTTTTATTAATCTCCTTAAGTTAAATCTGAAAGTTCACTCAGGCGCTTCATTATTTTTTCCTAACTTCTGTAAATATCATACAGAGTGATTTTTAAATTAATATATTCATGTGAAGTAATAATAAGTCTGAAGTCTCACTTTACTAACCTAAATTTTATTATTAAACATTATTTTTATTAATATACTTAAGTTAAATCTGAAAATATATTAAGGCACCATTATTATTTTCACCTAATTTCTGTAAATATTCTACAGGGTGATTTTTAAATTAATATATTTATGTGAAGTAAAAATAAATCTAAATTCTCACTTTACTAACCTAAATTTTATTATTAAACATATTTTTTATTAATCTCCTTAAGTTAAATCTGAAAGTTCACTCAGGCACTTCATTATTTTTTCCTAATTTCTGTAAATATCATACAGAGTGATTTTTAAATTAATATATTCATGTGAAGTAATAGTAAGTCTGAAGTCTCACTTTACTAACATAAATTTTATTATTAAACATTATTTTTATTAATATACTTAAGTTAAATCTGAAAATACATTAAGGCACTTTATTATTTTCACCTAATTTCTGTAAATATTCTACAGGGTGATTTTTAAATTAATATATTTATGTGAAGTAAAAATACATCTAAATTCTCACTTTACTAACCTAAATTTTATTATTAAACATATTTTTTATTAATCTCCTTAAGTTAAATCTGAAAGTTCACTCAGGCACTTCATTATTTTTTCCTAATTTCTGTAAATATCATATAGAGTGAATTTTAAATTAATATATTCATGTAAAGTAATAATAAGTCTGAAGTCTCACTTTACTAACATAAATTTTATTATTAAACATTATTTTTATTAATATACTTAAGTTAAATCTGAAAATACATTAAGGCACTTTATTATTTTCACCTAATTTCTGTAAATATTCTACAGGGTGATTTTTAACGTAATATATATATGTGTAAGTCTGAAGTCTCACTTTACTAACATAAATTTTATTATTAAACATTATTTTTATTAATATTCTAAAATTAAATCTGAAAATACATTGTGGTGATTTATTATTTTCACCTAATTTCTATTAATATTCTACAGGGAGATTTTTAAATTAATATACTCATGTGAAGCAATAATAAATCTAAATTCTCCATTTACTAACATTATTTTTATTAATTTCTTTAAGTTAAATCTGAAAGTACTCTCATATACTTTATAATGTTTTCTTATTTTTTGTAAATATCATACAGGGTGATTTTCAAATTAGTATATTAATGTGCAGTAATAATAAACCTAAATCCTCACTTTAGACACATCAATTTTTTATTAAACATGCTTTTTATAAATTTCTTTAAGTTCAATCTAAAAGTACACTTAGGTACTTCACCTAATTTCTGTAAATATCCTACAGGTTAATTTTTAAATTAATATATTTATGTGAAGTAATAATAAATCTAAATTTTCACTTTATTAATATAAATTTCATTATTAAACATGTTTTTTATTAATATCTTTAAGTTCAATCTAAAAGTACACTCAAGCACTTTATATTGTTTTCTTACTTTTTGTAAATATCATACAGGGTGATTTTTAAATTATTATATTAATGTGAAGTAATAATAAATCTAATCCTCAGTTTACTAATATAAATTTTGTTATTAAATATATTATACATATACATATTTTTTACAAATATCATACAGGGTGATTTTTAAATTAATATATAAATATGATGTAATAATAAAACACATTTACTAACATAAATTAGAATGAAATATAATGCGTATAAGTAAATTGAGAATTCAACAATAAATTTGATTTATTTTTAGTAAACTGATAAAAATAAAAATTTAAATAAACCCAACATTATTCAATTTGTTATGCTTGCCCTTTCTGGGGAAATTTCAATCTAAACTTAGGGTAAAACTGTACTTTTAAATTTCATTTCCTGCATTTGTGAAACAGGTTGTAAAGTACATGAATATGATTTTGTATACATATATACATTTAGATTGAATAAGTATTTTTAATATTAAACTGCGTATATTATTTGAAAGCTTTTACTATGTTATAATAATTTTTAAAATATAATTTATTTTTGTTGTTATTCAATTTTTTACGGTTTAATTTAACTGAGGATAATCTTTTTTGAGTTTCACCGACTTGCATTTAAAATAACAGACATAAAAAGTCCTTTTGTATTACCACTGAAGCCGTAATTCTAAGTCTTAAATGAACGGAAATAAACATTAATAGAAATTAATTCACACACTAATTCCAGGTACTTGAGCCTCGCTGGTTTCAAGTATAATTTAATATGACAACGTATTAGGGTGGTATGGGCACAAAGTTGAAAATGCAGGGCTATGCTATTAAGGCCTTAATAGCGGCAAGTATTTCACGTGGATGTTGCCGTAAATGCCGAATTATATTTAGGCGACTGCCGAAATTATTCACCGTAAGTGACAAATTAAGAAACGTCAATTAATATTTCCGTGTCGCTGCGAATTGAACAAACATCATCCGCGTCGTTTTTAGAGGGGGGTTGCTAAAATGGAGACGACAATCGTGAATTTATTTACAAAACTACGCGACGTCTGCACGTAAATTATGGTGGACACGCGGTGTCGTTGGGTCTATGGAAAATATAACCGGGCTTGAGGATGTGGGGGGACATAACAATGGTCTGTGGGTGATCCATTTGGGGATGGCTATTGTGGTGATCTGATGTTATTCACCTATGTAAGTCATCTCATAATTAATTTCTTTGTTCAGTTGGAACGTTTAATACGATCGAATGCGATAATAAATTTTTTGTATGCACTGAATGAAAATCATTTTATTTGTTCAAAGATATTTGATTAATGTTTTTTTTTCTAATTTTGTTACAGATTTTATCTTTTACTAATTAGTGAAATAATTTTTAGACAAAACTGTTGATGATGCACCACTTATTTTAAAATATATACAGGGTGGCCCATTTAAAATGGAAACACCTATCTAATTTTATTTACTGTTCGATTTTAATGAGTGATACCTCAAAATATGATCAATAATACACTATTTTTACACATTTTTATTATTTATTTAAAATTTTATAAATATTTGTTGAAATAAGAATCTTAAATTAAAAAAGAATATGTAGAAATTTTTTTCGCCTATCAAAAAAACGAATAAATAAAATTTAATTATTACAATTTTTAGGAATTTTTCAAATGGTAGTTGACGTGAATATTTCATAACCAAAAAAAGTCACAAATTTAGGACACCCTGTATATAAAACAAATAAATATGTTAAGTAAATTTTCACTATAACTGTTTAATTAAAAATATAATTATAATGAATTATACATTTTTATGAATGTACTGATTAAATTAAAATGCAAATTATTTGAACAAAATGTCAGTAATTATTTAATTAAGTTTGTCTTACTTCAGTTATTATATCACCTAATAAAATAGTTATAAGTTGATGAGAAATTCACAAGAATACTTTTTACGTACAATTTTAATGCGCTCAATAATTAAATACTTTCAGTTACATAAAAGCAACATTTAATTAAAATTTCAGATTTTAATTTACTGTCTAAACTAAAATTGAATATAAAAGACTACTTACAAAAATTACTCGACACGAAAATAAATATTACAAAAGGCACAAAAGTGTGTCGTTTTTTGAGGCCGAAACATTTTACAATTTGATGTTGGACATGGTTGGTTAATCGCAATATTGCACAAATTATAATGTAAAGTTATACTGAAAAGTGAACACAACATCTGTGATAAATAGTCAATATAAATCTGTTTATGTATATTTTGTAACTGCAATGTTTACACATTATTGGAAATCGATCATGGTATTGAAGTTGAACAATGGATGTATTTAATACATACAGGGTGTCTCAAATTAGTTAATTTTGGTTGTTACGAATATTTTCAGACCAGATATCTCAAAATTTACCAGAAATATCGTTATATCTTAAGTACAGTTAACTTAATTTCTCACATACATGTATATTTTTGTAAATTTTGATTCTTATAACATTTTAAATGTAAATTGAAATTAAAAAAATTTATAGTAGTGGTCAATATTGTAGCAACTTAAATTGTTAAATATTTTAGTCATAACTCTTTTATTTAATATTTAATTGTTGAAATAATATCACCACATTTTTATTCAATTAAATGTTATAAATATTTTACTGTATTGAGCTGGACATAAATATAACAATTTTAATTTTAAAAGGGGTTGTTAATTATTGAATTAGTGTTATATAATGTCGTTTTTGTTTTTTAATTGTGTTCCATCGCCCAGACAGATATCTAATTTTTAAGCTTGTTAAAATCGTTTGAATCAATGTACTCTATTACTATTAGAAGAAGCTTTCATGAAGTTCATCTTAGAGCCAGAAGACGACACCCTCTATTAAACAGGAAATATCGAGTTGTACTGTACTTCTTATTTTATAAAATGCTGCATAGATTTTTCTAAATGAGCTAGACATAAATACAGCAACTTTAATTTTGAAAGAGATTTTTACTGATTAAATCTGTTTTATAATTTTTACCCATCTTCGTGACCATCATTTTTTTATAAATTAAATTTAGACTCGTCCTCACTGTTCTGTGGCCAACTGAATATGATCCTAAGCAAGTCAGAATTGGACTTCCACATTTTTAGTATAAACCAGGGTTTTTCTAGTAGGTCTTGAGGTCAAACAAACCCCCATCCACTAACCATCTTCTCACAGTCCTTGAACTAATTTCAGTTTTCATGTTGAAACACGTTTAGTAAGAGTATCATTTGTTTAATATATGGAAGCAAACTGTTGTTTAATACATTTCTACACAAATCAGTCTAAGGGAGTCTACACCTGAAGAATTGAAGCTTCCCCATGGCATAATTGAACCACCACCATGTTTCACTGTAGGTATAACGAACTTTTTGTGTAGTTTTGTTCCTGTAAAATGTTTAACATAAGCAGAACCATCATTTGTTTATAAATTAAATTTAGACTCGCCACTATTCGTCCCCTCTGACCTGTGGTCCAGTGAGTATTAACTTAGGCAAGTCAAAATTGGACTTTTTTATTAGAAACCATGTTTTTTTTTGTAAGTCTGGTCAAACGAACCCCCAACCACTAACTATCCTCTCATAGTCCTGTTCATAGGTACCATTTGGTCAGTTTTCCTAAATTTTATAATAATACAGGAAACGATTGACTTATTTAGCTGTAAACTCTTACTCATCTCTTCTTGTTTCTCTAGGACTGGGTAACACGAAATTATAATTTTTCTTACAGTTTCACTTTGACCAACGATTAAATAATTACAATTAGCAAAAGACCTCCAGAAACAACAATAAAAATTATCATCAACTTCAATTTTTATAATAAATTCAGACTAAATATTATCTCACTTATTGGCTAAAATAAAAAAGTTACAAGGACGTTTCGATGTTAAATGGGCCACATTGTATTTAGCACGTAACACCAGGAGAATTAATATTTTCTTGTGGAAGAATTAAGCCCGCCTTTGAGTGACGTGAAGTAATCCATAGTTGTTCACGTAACGATCCGCGAATTAACTAACAAACGTCTAAAATAAGGAAACACTTTCGCTGACGGAATATTATCTACCCAGCCTACCAGGCCACCAGGCTACGTGCTTTCATAACAACCGAACGGGTCTGAATTAATCTTTCTAATGACGTATCCGTTAACAATGGCCCTATTTAAATAGTTCATAACTTTTCAATTGCGGTAATATTTGTTGTCTTTATCGCATTGGAATTTCGGGTGAATTGACTATCGGTGAAATTTATGTGTGGCCACTGTATAAGGACCTCCATTATCTGCAATCTCGGTACATTCTGGAATTCAAAGATTGTACAACACGTCCGTGATATCCCTCCAAGTGGTCTATTGTTTGCAATTTAGTCGGCAAAAGTAAATATTTTACAAATTAGATTTTATTTATCCTGCGTGAGTTTCGGGCTCTCGAATCAAAATTAATTTGCCCACAAGAAAGCAAATAGCTGCCGCAGCGGGGTAAATGTATTCATGATAATATCGAATTCAATTTTACATCATTTAACACGACTGAAACACGCGATCTGTAAATCGTTTATTTACCACGTTTTTACAGATTTATTTATTCGACGAATCAATAAACTCCAGTCCCCTCAATGATAATAAAATACGAGATGAAATAATAATTATTATTGTTATTATTAAAGTGGAACTGTGTGTGCTTACGTTGAGAATCGTCATTACAGAAAAATCGTTGGGATTGAGGTCGTAAATAATCTTCAAAGAGCATAGTTTCCTTCATGGTCACATTTTTCGTCTATTGATTATGTCTGAGCTAACTTATAAAGGGTTTCAAAGAACAGGGTTTCTCTCGATGTTTATGTTAAATTAGTTTGGTAACAACGTTTCCACTAGAACGTCGAATATTAAATGAAAAATGTAAGATTCTGTATGTAATACGTCTCGATACAAAACTAATTTATATAAATTAGTTTCCAGTAATATAACTCAACGACTTCCATTTTCTTTTGAGATTTTTCCACGCTTCCAGTAGCCGTGAAATAATAATAAAAAAACGGTCGATGAGAAGAAGTAGACAACAAATGGCTGTTAAAAAATGATTCCAAAGTAGGTACAAAAAGGTCACTATATATAAAGGAACTTTTAAAGACGTGACTTCGGTAGTTTGTTACGTGAAAATTGATTTCCACAAATTCAAGAGCAATAAAAAAGTAAAGAATGCTTTTTATCAGTATCTCAACTAAATATATAACCCCGGAGTTCCTGGTTTTTCCCTACGCCAGATTATTTTATGTCGTTTATTTGGTGTTTTAAATGTGAAACTACAAATTTATGTTAATTGAGGAGTTAATAATAATAATTCTGTTGTTACAGTTTTCTTATAAACTCTTGTTGAAAATAATTTAATAATAGATAAATAATTTTAATCTTCCAATCGTGTTTAATTTTGGTATGTATTATTCTAAAATATATTTTGCTGTATTAAAAAGTAATTTCAGGCACTTTCAAAGCTGGCCAAAGTAATTTTAAACCATCTTGATTTAAAATAATACTGATTGTCTCTAAATTCAATTAAAAATGGACCTTTTCTAAAAAGATATTAGGAGGAACTTTTTATGACTTCTCTATATATTTATTTTAAGATATTTCAAATTACCTAATTACTGTATTTTTTACTTCAAACAAGTGCACTGGGTCTTGGTTGAAATATACATAAAACAATTTTTATGGCATATATAGGTCTAGTTTTTGAGCTATAATTCTTTAAAATTGAGATACAAATAAAAGAGTTTGTTGTATAGGTCCATTAAGTTTAAAGTTTCTCCTGAATAAAGTACAACCCCTCAAATTTAAATTTGCTAATGTTTTTTTTCCTATTATTTCTGTAACCTTTAATCCAAACCTGTTTAATTTTGATATGTAATATTCTGAAAATAAGTGACTACAATTCAATGTAATTTTTTCATGTTATTGCAGTGGTGTGTGTTGTGGAGAGCTGTCCTTTTTTTCTCGTCCTATTTTCTACGTCACTGAATATTTTTTAAAACTTTACCCTTTCCATATTCTTGCACAATTTATAAGAAAAAAGATATTCTTGATTAATTTTAATTATCACAGCTATTTTAGAGATATTTTATGTCGTTTATCTAATGTTTTAATTGTGAAATTACAAATTTATGTTAATTGAGAAGTTAATAATAATAATTCTGTTGTTACAGTTTTCTTATAAACTCTTATTGAAAATAATTTAATAATAGATAAATAATTTTAACTATTTAAGATATTTTGCTGTATTAAAAAGTAATTTCAGGCACTTTCAGAGCTGGCCAAAGTAATTTTAAACCATCTTGATTTAAAATAATACTGACTGTCTCTAAATTCAATTAACAATGGGCCTTTTCCAAAAAGATATTAGGAAGAACTTTTTATGACTTCACTATATATTTTCAAAGATATTTCATATTACCTAATTAGTTTTTTGTTTACTTCAAACAAGTGCACTGGGTCTTGGTTGAAATATACATAAAACAATTTTTATGGAATGTATGGGTCTAATTTCTGAGCTATAATTCTTTAAAATTGAGATACAAATAAAAAAAGTTCGGAGTATAGATCCATTAAGCTTAAAGTTTCTCCTGAAGAAAGTACAGCCCCTCAAATTTAAATTTCCTAATATTTTTCTTTCTGTTATTTCTGTAAACTTTAATCCAATCGTGCTTAATTTTGGTATGTATTATTCTAAAATAAGTGCCTACACTTCAATGCAATTTTTCCATATTATTGCAGTGGTGTGGATTGTGGAGAGTTGTCCTTTTTTTCTCGTCCTGTTTTCTACGTCACTGAATATTTTTTAAAACTTTACGCTTTTCATATTCGTTGCACAATTTGGAAGAAAAAATATATTTTTGATTAATTTTAATTAACTCAGCCATTTTAGAAATATTTTATGTCGTTTATCTGATGTTTTAAATGTGAAACTACAAATTTATGTTAATTGAGGAGTTAATAATAATAATTCTGTTGTTAAAGTTTTCTTATAAACTCTTGTTGAAAATCATTTAATAATAGATAAATAATTTTAACTATTTAAGATATTTTGTTGTATTAAAAAGTAATTTCAGGACTTTCAGAGCTGGCCAAACTAATTTTAAACCATCTTGATTTAAAATAATACTGACTGTCTTTAATTTCAATTAACAATCGGCCTTTTCCAAAAAGATATTAGGAGGAACATTTTATGACTTCACTGTGTATTTTCAAAGATATTTCAGATTACCTAATTAGTTTTTTGTTTACTTCAAACAAGTGCACTGGGTCTTGGTTGAAATATACATAAAACAATTTTTATGGAATGTATGGGTCTAATTTCTGAGCTATAATTCTTTAAAATTGAGATACAAATAAAAAAAGTTCGGAGTATAGATCCATTAAGCTTAAAGTTTCTCCTGAAGAAAGTACAGCCCCTCAAATTTAAATTTCCTAATATTTTTCTTTCTGTTATTTCTGTAAACTTTAATCCAATCGTGCTTAATTTTGGTATGTATTATTCTAAAATAAGTGCCTACACTTCAATGCAATTTTTCCATATTATTGCAGTGGTGTGGATTGTGGAGAGTTGTCCTTTTTTTCTCGTCCTGTTTTCTACGTCACTGAATATTTTTTAAAACTTTACGCTTTTCATATTCGTTGCACAATTTGGAAGAAAAAATATATTTTTGATTAATTTTAATTAACTCAGCCATTTTAGAAATATTTTATGTCGTTTATCTGATGTTTTAAATGTGAAACTACAAATTTATGTTAATTGAGGAGTTAATAATAATAATTCTGTTGTTAAAGTTTTCTTATAAACTCTTGTTGAAAATCATTTAATAATAGATAAATAATTTTAACTATTTAAGATATTTTGTTGTATTAAAAAGTAATTTCAGGACTTTCAGAGCTGGCCAAACTAATTTTAAACCATCTTGATTTAAAATAATACTGACTGTCTCTAATTTCAATTAACAATCGGCCTTTTCCAAAAAGATATTAGGAGGAACTTTTTATGACTTCACTGTGTATTTTCAAAGATATTTCAGATTACCTAATTAGTTTATTTTTTACTTCAAACAAGTGCACAGGGTTTTGGTTGAAATATACATAAAACAATTTTTATGGCATGTATGGGTCTAGTTTCTGAGCTATAATTCTTTAAAATTGAGATGCAAATAAAAAAGTTTGTTGTATCAGTCCATTAAGCTTAAAGTTTCTCCTAAAGAAAGTACAGCCCCTCAAATTTAAATTTCCTAATATTTTTTCTTTCTGTTATTTCTGTAATCTTTAATCCAAACGTGTTTAATTTTGGTACGTATTATTCTAAAATAAGTGCCTACAATTCAATGCAATTTTTCCATATTATTGCAGTGGTGTGAATTGTGGAGAGTTGTCCTTTTTCACTCGTCCTATTTTCTACGCCACTGAATATTTTTTAAAACTTTACGCTTTTCATATTCGTTTCAAAATTTGGAAGAAAAAATATATTCTTGATTAATTTTAATTATCACAGCCGTTTTGGAGATATTTTATATCGTTCATCTGGTGTTTTAAATGTGAAACTACAAATTTATGTTAATTGAGGAGTTAATAATAATATTTCTGTTGTTACAGTTTTCTTATAAACTCTTGTTTAAAATAATTTAATAATAGATAAATAATTTTAACTATTTAAGATATTTTGCTGTATTAAAAAGTAATTTCAGGCACTTTCAGAGCTGGCCAAAGTAATTTTAAACCATGTTGATTTAAAATAATACTGACTGTCTCTAATTTCAATTAACAATGGGCCTTTTCCAAAAGATATTAGGAGGAACTTTTTATGGCTTCACTATATATTTTCAAAATTATTTCAGATTACCTCTCAAACCTCAAATTTAAATTTGCTAATATTTTTTTCCTGTTATTTCTGTAAACTTTAATCCAATCGTGTTTAATTTTGGTACGTATTATTCTAAAATAAGTGCCTACAATTCAATGCAATTGTCCTTTTTTTCTCGTCCTATTTTCTATGTCACTGAATATTTTTGAAAACTTTACGCTTTTCATATTCGTTGCACGATTTGAAAGAAAAAAGATATTCTTGATTAATTTTAATTATCACAGCCATTTTAGAGATATTTTATGTCGTTTATCTAATGTTTTAAATGTGAAGTTACAAATTTATGTTAATTGAGAAGTTAATAATAATAATTCTGTTGTTACAGTTTTCTTATAAACTCTTATTGAAAATAATTTAATAATAGATAAATAATTTTAACTATTTAAGATATTTTGCTGTATTAAAAAGTAATTTCAGGCACTTTCAGAGCTGGCCAAAGTAATTTTAAACCATCTTGATTTAAAATAATACTGACTGTCTCTAAATTCAACTAACAATGGGCCTTTTGCAAAAAGATATTAGGAAAAACTTTTTATGACTTCACTATATATTTTCAAAGATATTTCTGATTACCTAATTAGTTTATTTTTTACTTCAAACAAGTGCACTGGGACTTGGTTGAAATATAACATAAAACAATTTTTATGGCATGTATGGGTCTAGTTTTTGAGCTATAATTCTTTAAAATTGAGATACAAATAAAAAAGTTTGTTGTACAGGTCCATTAAGCATAAAGTTTTTCCTGAAGAATGTACAGCCCCTTAAATTTAAATTTTCTAATACTTTTTCTTTCTGTTATTTCTGTAATCTTTAATCTCACTGTGTGTATTTTTGATATGTATTATACATGCCTACAATTCAATGCAACTTTTCAATATTATTACAGTGACGTGGATTCTGAAGAGTTGTCCTTTTTTTCTCGCCCTATTTTCTACGTCACTGAATATTTTTTAAAACTGTTAGGCTTTTCATATTCATTGCACAATTTAGAAGAAAAAAGATATTCTTGATTAATTTTGATTATCACAGCCGTTTTAGAGATATTTCAGTTTTATTGTTCACTTTAATTTTTTTCAAACATTAAAACTGAAATATCTTAAAAACGGCTGTGATAATCAATACTGATCAAGAGTACTTTTCTCTTCTAAATTGAGCATAGAATTTGAAACACTTTATAGTTTTGAAAAATATTTAATGGCAAGGAGAATAGGGAGAAAAAAGAGGGGGACCCTCCAGAATTTACGCCACTGTAACAATGTGGAAGAAATTTATTAAATTAAAATATAGGGATGGATTTTAAGATAAAACATATCAACTTTTGGAATTTAAATTTGAGAGACTGTATTTTCTACAGGAAAAATTTTAGAAAAAAAAAAAATATTTAGATTTACTTCATTATTGGACGTGTTTTAACAGCTTCCAAATTTTAGACCCCACCTTTTATATGTATTTAATACATACTAATACTAATTTAATACTAATAATTTAATTTTTGTTATTTAACAATTTTGGGAACAATATTTTTCAAATTTTTTTATAATTCATCGTTAAAAAAAATGTGAATTATTACAAAACACGGACACAAATAAAAGTAATTATTCTTCTCATCGATCCCTTTCTGTTATAGACTCCATGAAAAGCAATCAGTCCATTGACGTCCATCGTGCTTTCGTTCTTATCAGTAAACCCCCATTGCCGAAACAATATTTAAAATATCGATTTCTTTTTTTTTTTTTTTTGAGGTCACAAATGTGCGAAATTGGCGAAATATTTCACCCCCACCCCGAGAACGTTATGAAATTATTACCGGAAATAAAGAATAAACATAAAGCTTTAGTTTATTTCTGGATGTTAAAAATTCGTTAGTGTCTTCCACTGCAATTTTATAAACATCAGGCAATGCGGCTATGCTAATATTAAAATCAATCTTTTCAAGAGAGAAAACGCGCTGCATTCTGTACCACACAGCCCGCCAGTGAACTAAACAACATATTTTTAAAGCGTTTTGAGGTTTTAAATTTAACTAATTAACGTTCGCATTTACCAAGCCTTTTTAAAATTTAAATAAAATATACCACTACAATTACACGACATGTTTATTTCTATTATAAAATGAATTGTGTATTTTGTTGATTTGTGGATTAATTTAATTTGTTTTTTGATTAATGTTAATCGATATTAGTTTTAATGTACCATTTATCGCATTAGGTGGAAAATTATGGAGGTTTACTGGGTTATACCTAATTGTAAGTAAATCTCGTATTAGTTATGATGCATAAATGAAATATAGATATCATTTATAGCTGTTGTAGCGAAAATTATCTCTTAATGCAGCCTAGTATTATGTTAAAATTGTATTATAATTATTATTTATGTTTAAATGTGATAAAAATAAACAAACCTCACCTACTATGTTATTTTACCATTTAATTTTATATATTTTTTTAGAATAATTTATTACAAAATTAAATTAGTACTTAAGGTTTCTTTTTTATGTAAAATTTAATGTATTTATTTAAAGGCTAACAAATCTTAACTTTAGGGCATTAAAACCCCTTCTGATCTCATAAATCTCAAATTTTAAACAGAAATTTCACTCTGATTTAACTGCTCCTTTATCTTTCAGCAAAATTATTCGACTCTCTGTGCCTTTGATATGCCATTCCAGATTGCATATCGATTTAATTTAAAATGTTCGCTGTTGCTTTGCCGATCATTTTATTTCACGTTGATTAAAACCATAATCACACACTTTCAGCACTGATTAACATATTCAATACGTTGACTTTTTTTATGTGTCTACGAAAACACCAAATACTCAAAAATATCTCGATATGTACTGTAGTGTTTTTATTTTATGGTCTTTGGTGAATTTAAATAGATTATTTACTAACAAAATTTTGTTTATTATGATTATTTAATCATTGGTCGAAGTGAAATTGTAAGAAAAATTATAATTAAGCATTACCATGACGTCTTAAAATAAGAAGAGTTGGCTAAATAAGTCAATCGTTTCCCGTATTATTAAAAAATTTAGAGAAACTGGCCAAGTGGTATCTATGAACAAATTTGTCTGAGTTCAAAAAACTTGAAAGAAAATCAATAACTGGATAATTCGAATGTCTAAAATCAATCCAATGTTAACGTCAACTGAAATTTTAGCCAACCTGGATGAAATGGAGCTTGCTGAAATTAGTTCAAGGACTGTGAGAAGATAGTTAGTGGATGGGGGTTCGTTTGATACCAATACCTACAAGAAAAACCCTGGTTTCTACTAAAAATGTGAGTCCAATTTTGACTTGCTTAGGATCACATTCAGTTGGCCACAGAACAGTGAGAACGAGTCTTAATTTAATTTATAAAAAGATCATGTTCACGTAGATGGACCAAAATTTTAAAACACAAAGATTATTATACAGAGTGTTAATGTTAAGTTAAGTAACACATATTTAATCAGTAAAAATCTCTTTCAAAATTAAAGTTGCTGTATTTATGTCCAGCTCAATTTAGAAAAATCTGTACAGAATTTTATAAAATAAGAAGTACAGTACAACTCGATATTCCCTGTATAATAAAGGGTGTCGTCTTCTGGCTCTAAGATGAACTTTATGGAACCTTTTTCTAATAGTAATAGAGTACATTGATTAAAACGTTTGTAACAAGCTGAAACACTAGATCTCTGCCAGGGTGATGGGACAAAATTATAAAACAAAAAGGACAATATATAACATTGATTTAATAATTAAAAACCCCTTTTAAAATTAAAGTTGCTATATTTATATCCAGCTCAATACAGAAAAATATTTGTAACATTTAATAGATTCAAAATATGGTAATATTATTTCAACAGTTAAATATTAAATAAAAGATTTATAACTAAAATATTTAACAATTTAAAAGTTGCTACAATATTGACCACCATTATAATTTTTTAATTTCATTTTACATTCAAGTGTTATAAAAAATCAAAATTTAAAAAAATATACATGCATGTGACAAATAAAGATAACTATACTTAAGATACAACGATAATTATGGTAAATTTTGAGATATCTGGTCTGAAAATATTTATGTATTAAATACACCCGGTGTTCAACCTCAATACCATGATCGATTCCTCGTGATGTGTAAAAATTGCAGATACAAAATATACATAAACAGATTTATATTGACTATTTATCCCAGATGTTGTGTGCCCTTTTCAGTACAACTTTTCATTATAATTTGTAATGTGCAATATTGTGATTAAACAACCATGTCCCAGCATCAAATTGTAAAATGTTTCGGCCTCAAAAACGACCCACTTTTGTGCATTTCGTAATATTTATTTTCGTGTCGAGTAATTTTTGTATGTAGTCTTTTATATTAAATTTTAGTTTAGTCAGAAAATTAAAGTCTGAAATTTTAATCAATTGTGGGCTATTTTATTATATAATAACTGAAGTAAGACAAACTTAATTAAATAATTACTGCTCTTTTGTCAGTTCAAAAATCGATAATTGAATAATATGAATAATATGAATGTTAAAAAAAATTCAATCGTATCGTGAACTGAAATTAAAGCCAACTTGGAGGAAACAGGATTTTCTGAAATTAGTTCAAGGACTGTGAGAAGATGGTTAGTGGATGGGGGTTTGTTTGACCACAGATGTACAAGAAAATCCCTCACTGGACCACAGAACAGTGGGGATGATTAGTTTTTAATGACGACACTTAATTTAATTTATAAAAAAATGATTCTATTTATGTTTGACATACTACAGGGACAAAACTACACAAAAAGTTTGTTATACCCACAGTGAAACATGGTGGCGGTTCAATTATGCCATGGGGATGCTTTAATTCTTTTGGTGTAGGCCCCCTTTGAGTGATTTATGCACAAAGATATATTAAACAATAGTTTACTTCCATATGTTAAAGAAATGATTGCTCTTAATAAATGTATTTCAATATGAAAACAATCCCAAACGCAAATCCAAAGTTGTGACGTATTGGTTAAAAGAAAAAAGCATTAATGTTTTGTTTTGCCTGTTCTAATCTCCAGATATCAATCCTATATAAGATATGGGAAATCACCAAATTCGACATAAAAATTTTACAAATTTAAATGAACCCATCACAGCAATTCAAGAAGCTGAAGGAATACAGACTTGTTGTATATTTGGGAAATGGTCGAGTCTATGTTACGGAGATGGGCCAAAATTATAAAACACAAAGGATATATTAATTAAATAACATAGATTTAATCAGTAAAAATCTCTTTCAAAACTAAAGTTGCTATATTTATGTCCATCTCAATTCAGAAAAATGTATGTAACATTTTATGAAGTAAGAAGTACAGTACAACTCGATATTCCCTGTTTAACAGAGGATGTCGAAAACGTATTCTGGCTCTTAGATGAATTTCTTCTAATAGTAGTAGTTGATTCCAACGTTTGAAACAAGCTAAAAGACTAGATCTCTGACAGGGTGATGGGATAAAATTATAAATCAAAAAGGACATTATATAACACTGATTTAATAATTAAAAATCACTTTTAAAATTAAAGTTGCTATATTTATGTCCAGCTCAATACAGTAAAATATTTATAACATTTAATAGAATAAAAATATGGTAACATTATTTCAACAGTTAAATATTAAATAAAAGAGTTATGACCAAAATATTTAACAATTTAAAAGTTGCTACAATATTGACCACTACTATAATTTTTTTAATTTCAATTTACATTTAAAATGTTATAGAAAATCAAAATTTACAAAAATATACATGTACGTGACAAATTAAGTTAACTGTACTTAAGATACAACGATATTTCTGGTAAATTTTGAGATATCTGGTATAAAAATACTCGTAACAACCAAAATTAACCAATTTGAGACACCCTGTATGTATTAAATACACCAGAGTTCAGTTTCAATACCATGATCGATTTCCAATAATGTGTAAAAATTGCTGATACAAAATATACATAAACAGATTTATATTGACTATTTATCCCAGATGATGTGTAAACTTTTCAGTACAACTTTTCATTGTAATTTGTAATGGGCAATATTATGATTAAACAACCATGTCCAGCATCGTATTGTAAAATGTTTCGGCCTCAAAAAACGACACACTTTTGTGCATTTCGTAATATTTATTTTCGTGTTGAGTAATTTTCGTCAGTAGTCTTTTATATTAAATTTTAGTTTAGTCAGAAAATTAAAATCTGAAATTTTAATGAATTGTCAGCTATTTTATTATATAATTACTGAAGTAAGACAAACTTAATTAAATAATTACTGCTCTTTTGTCAGTTCAAAAATCGATAATTGAATAATATGAATAATATGAATGTTAAAAAAAATTCAATCGTATCGTGAACTGAAATTAAAGCCAACTTGGAGGAAACAGGACTTTCTGAAATTAGTTCAAGGACTGTGAGAAGATGGTTAGTGGATGGGGGTTTGTTTGACCACAGATGTAGAAGAAAATCCCTCACTGGACCACAGAACAGTGGGGATGATTAGTTTTTAATGACGAGTCTTAATTTAATTTATAAAAAAATGATTCTATTTATGTTAAATATACTACAGGGACAAAACTACACAAAAAGTTTGTTATACCCACAGTGAAACATGGTGGCGGTTCAATTATGCCATGGGGATGCTTTAATTCTTCTGGTGTAGGCCCCCTTTGAGTGATTTATGCACAAAGATATATTAAACAATAGTTTACTTCCATATGTTAAAGAAATGATTGCTCTTAATAAATGTATTTCAATATGAAAACAATCCCAAACACAAATCCAAAGTTGTGACGTATTGGTTAAAAGAAAAAAGCATTACTGTTTTGTCTTGCCTGTCCTAATCTCCAGATATCAATCCTATATAAGATATGGGAGATCACCAAATTCGACATAAAAATTTTACAAATTTAAATGAACCCATCACAGCAATTCAAGAAGCTGAAGGAATACAGACTTGTTGTATATTTGGGAAATGGTCGAGTCTATGTTACGGAGATGGGCCAAAATTATAAAACACAAAGGATATATTAATTAAATAACATAGATTTAATCAGTAAAAATCTCTTTCAAAACTAAAGTTGCTATATTTATGTCCATCTCAATTCAGAAAAATGTATGTAACATTTTATGAAGTAAGAAGTACAGTACAACTCGATATTCCCTGTTTAACAGAGGATGTCGAAAACGTATTCTGGCTCTTAGATGAATTTCTTCTAATAGTAGTAGTGTACATTGATTCCAACGTTTGAAACAAACTCAAAGACTAGATCTCTGACAGGGTGATGGGATAAAATTATAAATCAAAAAGGACATTATATAACACTGATTTAATAATTAAAAATCACTTTTAAAATTAAAGTTGCTATATTTATGTCCAGCTCAATACAGTAAAATATTTATAACATTTAATAGAATAAAAATATGGTAACATTATTTCAACAGTTAAATATTAAATAAAAGAGTTATGACCAAAATATTTAACAATTTAAAAGTTGCTACAATATTGACCACTACTATAATTTTTTTAATTTCAATTTACATTTAAAATGTTATAGAAAATCAAAATTTACAAAAATATACATGTACGTGACAAATTAAGTTAACTGTACTTAAGATACAACGATATTTCTGGTAAATTTTGAGATATCTGGTATAAAAATACTCGTAACAACCAAAATTAACCAATTTGAGACACCCTGTATGTATTAAATACACCAGAGTTCAGTTTCAATACCATGATCGATTTCCAATAATGTGTAAAAATTGCTGATACAAAATATACATAAACAGATTTATATTGACTATTTATCCCAGATGATGTGTAAACTTTTCAGTACAACTTTTCATTGTAATTTGTAATGGGCAATATTATGATTAAACAACCATGTCCAGCATCGTATTGTAAAATGTTTCGGCCTCAAAAAACGACACACTTTTGTGCATTTCGTAATATTTATTTTCGTGTTGAGTAATTTTCGTCAGTAGTCTTTTATATTAAATTTTAGTTTAGTCAGAAAATTAAAATCTGAAATTTTAATGAATTGTCAGCTATTTTATTATATAATTACTGAAGTAAGACAAACTTAATTAAATAATTACTGCTCTTTTGTCAGTTCAAAAATCGATAATTGAATAATATGAATAATATGAATGTTAAAAAAAATTCAATCGTATCGTGAACTGAAATTAAAGCCAACTTGGAGGAAACAGGACTTTCTGAAATTAGTTCAAGGACTGTGAGAAGATGGTTAGTGGATGGGGGTTTGTTTGACCACAGATGTAGAAGAAAATCCCTCACTGGACCACAGAACAGTGGGGATGATTAGTTTTTAATGACGAGTCTTAATTTAATTTATAAAAAAATGATTCTATTTATGTTAAATATACTACAGGGACAAAACTACACAAAAAGTTTGTTATACCCACAGTGAAACATGGTGGCGGTTCAATTATGCCATGGGGATGCTTTAATTCTTCTGGTGTAGGCCCCCTTTGAGTGATTTATGCACAAAGATATATTAAACAATAGCTTACTTCCATATGTTAAAGAAATGATTGCTCTTAATAAATGTATTTCAATATGAAAACAATCCCAAACACAAATCCAAAGTTGTGACGTATTGGTTAAAAGAAAAAAGCATTACTGTTTTGTCTTGCCTGTCCTAATCTCCAGATATCAATCCTATATAAGATATGGGAGATCACCAAATTCGACATAAAAATTTTACAAATTTAAATGAATCCATCACAGTAATTCAAGAAGCTTGAAGGAATACAGACTTGTTGTATGTTTGGGAAATGGTCGAGTCTATGCTACGGAGATGGGCCAAAATTATAAAACACAAAGGATATATTAAATTAAATAACATAGATTTAATCAGTAAAAATCTCTTTCAAAATTAAAGTTGCTGTATTTATGTCCAGCTCAATTTAGAAAAATCTGTACAGAATTTTATAAAATAAGAAGTACAGTACAACTCGATATTCCCTGTATAATAAAGGGTGTCGTCTTCTGGCTCTAAGATGAACTTTATGGAACCTTTTTCTAATAGTAATAGAGTACATTGATTAAAACGTTTGTAACAAGCTGAAACACTAGATCTCTGCCAGGGTGATGGGACAAAATTATAAAACAAAAAGGACAATATATAACATTGATTTAATAATTAAAAACCCCTTTTAAAATTAAAGTTGCTATATTTATATCCAGCTCAATACAGAAAAATATTTGTAACATTTAATAGATTCAAAATATGGTAATATTATTTCAACAGTTAAATATTAAATAAAAGATTTATAACTAAAATATTTAACAATTTAAAAGTTGCTACAATATTGACCACCATTATAATTTTTTAATTTCATTTTACATTCAAGTGTTATAAAAAATCAAAATTTAAAAAAATATACATGCATGTGACAAATAAAGATAACTATACTTAAGATACAACGATAATTATGGTAAATTTTGAGATATCTGGTCTGAAAATATTTATGTATTAAATACACCCGGTGTTCAACCTCAATACCATGATCGATTCCTCGTGATGTGTAAAAATTGCAGATACAAAATATACATAAACAGATTTATATTGACTATTTATCCCAGATGTTGTGTGCCCTTTTCAGTACAACTTTTCATTATAATTTGTAATGTGCAATATTGTGATTAAACAACCATGTCCCAGCATCAAATTGTAAAATGTTTCGGCCTCAAAAACGACCCACTTTTGTGCATTTCGTAATATTTATTTTCATGTCGAGTAATTTTTGTATGTAGTCTTTTATATTAAATTTTAGTTTAGTCAGAAAATTAAAATCTGAAATTTTAATCAATTGTGGGCTATTTTATTATATAATAACTGAAGTAAGACAAACTTAATTAAATAATTACTGCTCTTTTGTCAGTTCAAAAATCGATAATTGAATAATATGAATAATATGAATGTTAAAAAAAATTCAATCGTATCGTGAACTGAAATTAAAGCCAACTTGGAGGAAACAGGATTTTCTGAAATTAGTTCAAGGACTGTGAGAAGATGGTTAGTGGATGGGGGTTTGTTTGACCACAGATGTACAAGAAAATCCCTCACTGGACCACAGAACAGTGGGGATGATTAGTTTTTAATGACGACACTTAATTTAATTTATAAAAAAATGATTCTATTTATGTTTGACATACTACAGGGACAAAACTACACAAAAAGTTTGTTATACCCACAGTGAAACATGGTGGCGGTTCAATTATGCCATGGGGATGCTTTAATTCTTTTGGTGTAGGCCCCCTTTGAGTGATTTATGCACAAAGATATATTAAACAATAGTTTACTTCCATATGTTAAAGAAATGATTGCTCTTAATAAATGTATTTCAATATGAAAACAATCCCAAACGCAAATCCAAAGTTGTGACGTATTGGTTAAAAGAAAAAAGCATTAATGTTTTGTTTTGCCTGTTCTAATCTCCAGATATCAATCCTATATAAGATATGGGAAATCACCAAATTCGACATAAAAATTTTACAAATTTAAATGAACCCATCACAGTAATTCAAGAAGCTTGAAGGAATACAGACTTGTTGTATGTTTGGGAAATGGTCGAGTCTATGCTACGGAGATGGGCCAAAATTATAAAACACAAAGGATATATTAAATTAAATAACATAGATTTAATCAGTAAAAATTTCTTTCAAAACTAAAGTTGCTATATTTATGTCCAGCTCAATTCAGAAAAATGTATGCAACATTTTATAAAGTAAGAAGTACAGTACAACTCGATATTCCCTGTTTAACAGAGGATGTCGAAAACGTCTTCTGGCTCTAAGATGAATTTCTTCTAATAGTAGTAGTGTACATTGATTCCAACGTTTGAAACAAGCTCAAAGACAAGATCTCTGACAGGGTGATGGGATAAAATTATAAATCAAAAAGGACATTATATAACACTGATTTAATAATTAAAAATCACTTTTAAAATTAAAGTTGCTATATTTATGTCCAGCTCAATACAGTAAAATATTTATAACATTTAATAGAATAAAAATATGGTAACATTATTTCAACAGTTAAATATTAAATAAAAGAGTTATGACCAAAATATTTAACAATTTAAAAGTTGCTACAATATTGACCACTACTATAATTTTTTTAATTTCAATTTACATTTAAAATGTTATAGAAAATCAAAATTTACAAAAATATACATGTACGTGACAAAATAAGTTAACTGTACTTAAGATACAACGATATTTCTGGTAAATTTTGAGATATCTGGTATAAAAATACTCGTAACAACCAAAATTAACCAATTTGAGACACCCTGTATGTATTAAATACACCAGAGTTCAGTTTCAATACCATGATCGATTTCCAATAATGTGTAAAAATTGCTGATACAAAATATACATAAACAGATTTATATTGACTATTTATCCCAGATGATGTGTAAACTTTTCAGTACAACTTTTCATTGTAATTTGTAATGGGCAATATTATGATTAAACAACCATGTCCAGCATCGTATTGTAAAATGTTTCGGCCTCAAAAAACGACACACTTTTGTGCATTTCGTAATATTTATTTTCGTGTTGAGTAATTTTCGTCAGTAGTCTTTTATATTAAATTTTAGTTTAGTCAGAAAATTAAAATCTGAAATTTTAATGAATTGTCAGCTATTTTATTATATAATTACTGAAGTAAGACAAACTTAATTAAATAATTACTGCTCTTTTGTCAGTTCAAAAATCGATAATTGAATAATATGAATAATATGAATGTTAAAAAAAATTCAATCGTATCGTGAACTGAAATTAAAGCCAACTTGGAGGAAACAGGATTTTCTGAAATTAGTTCAAGGACTGTGAGAAGATGGTTAGTGGATGGGGGTTTGTTTGACCACAGATGTAGAAGAAAATCCCTCACTGGACCACAGAACAGTGGGGATGATTAGTTTTTAATGACGACACTTAATTTAATTTATAAAAAAATGATTCTATTTATGTTTGACATACTACAGGGACAAAACTACACAAAAAGTTTGTTATACCCACAGTGAAACATGGTGGCGGTTCAATTATGCCATGGGGATGCTTTAATTCTTTTGGTGTAGGCCCCCTTTGAGTGATTTATGCACAAAGATATATTAAACAATAGTTTACTTCCATATGTTAAAGAAATGATTGCTCTTAATAAATGTATTTCAATATGAAAACAATCCCAAACGCAAATCCAAAGTTGTGACGTATTGGTTAAAAGAAAAAAGCATTAATGTTTTGTTTTGCCTGTTCTAATCTCCAGATATCAATCCTATATAAGATATGGGAAATCACCAAATTCGACATAAAAATTTTACAAATTTAAATGAACCCATCACAGCAATTCAAGAAGCTGAAGGAATACAGACTTGTTGTATATTTGGGAAATGGTCGAGTCTATGTTACGGAGATGGGCCAAAATTATAAAACACAAAGGATATATTAATTAAATAACATAGATTTAATCAGTAAAAATCTCTTTCAAAACTAAAGTTGCTATATTTATGTCCATCTCAATTCAGAAAAATGTATGTAACATTTTATGAAGTAAGAAGTACAGTACAACTCGATATTCCCTGTTTAACAGAGGATGTCGAAAACGTATTCTGGCTCTTAGATGAATTTCTTCTAATAGTAGTAGTTGATTCCAACGTTTGAAACAAGCTCAAAGACTAGATCTCTGACAGGGTGATGGGATAAAATTATAAATCAAAAAGGACATTATATAACACTGATTTAATAATTAAAAATCACTTTTAAAATTAAAGTTGCTATATTTATGTCCAGCTCAATACAGTAAAATATTTATAACATTTAATAGAATAAAAATATGGTAACATTATTTCAACAGTTAAATATTAAATAAAAGAGTTATGACCAAAATATTTAACAATTTAAAAGTTGCTACAATATTGACCACTACTATAATTTTTTTAATTTCAATTTACATTTAAAACGTTATAGAAAATCAAAATTTACAAAAATATACATGTACGTGACAAATTAAGTTAACTGTACTTAAGATACAACGATATTTCTGGTAAATTTTGAGATATCTGGTACAAAAATACTCGTAACAACCAAAATTAATCAATTTGAGACACCCTGTATGTATTAAATACACCAGAGTCCAGTTTCAATACCATGATCGGTTTCCAATAATGTGTAAAAATTGCAGATACAAAATATACATAAACAGATTTACAATGACTATTTATCCCAGATGTTGTGTGCACTTCTCAGTACAACTTTTCATTATAATTTGTAATGTGCAATATTGTGATTAAACAACCATGTCCAGCATCAAATTGTAAAATGTTTCGGCCTCAAAAACGACCCACTTTTGTGCGTTTCGTAATATTTATTTTCGTGTCGAGTAATTTTTGTATGTAGTCTTTTATATTAAATTTTAGTTTAGTCAGAAAATTAAAATCTGAAATTTTAATCAATTGTTAGCTATTTTATTATATAATAACTGAAGTAAGACAAACTTAAATAATTACTGCCATTTTGTCAGTTTAAAAAAGAAAATCGATAACTGAATAATTTGAATGTTAAAAAAATCCAATCGTATCGTGAACTGAAATTAAAGCCAACTTGGAGGAAACAGGACTTTCTGAAATTAGTTCAAGGACTGTGAGAAGATGGTTAGTGGATGGGGGTTTGTTTGACCACAGATGTACAAGAAAATCCCTCGTTTCTATTAAAAATATGGAAGTCCAATTTGAATTGTTTATAATCACATTCATTGGATCACTGAACAGTGGGGATGATTAGTTTTTAGTGAGGAATCTTAATTTAATTTATAAAAAAATGATTCTACTTATATTAGAAATATTACAGGGACAAAACTGCACAAAAAAATTTGTTATAGCTACAGTGAAACATGGTGGCAGTTCAATTATGCCATGGGGATGCTTTAATTCTTCTAGTCTTCTTCCCCTTTGAGTGATTTATGCACAAAGATCTATTAAACGATAGTTTGCTTCCATATATTAAAGAAATGATGCTCTTAATAAATGTATTTCATCCTGAAAACAATCTCAAACACAAATCCAAAATTGTGACGGATTGATTAAAAGACCAAACCATCAATGTTTTTGCCTTGCCTGCCCTAATCTCGAGACATCAATCCTATGTAAGATATGGGAGATCACCAAATTCGACATAAAAATTTTACAAATTTAAATGAATCTGTTACAGCAATTCAAGAAGCTTGAAGGAATATAAACTTGGTGTATATTTGGAAAATGGTCGAGTCTATGCTACGGAGATGGGCCAAAATTATAAAACACAAAGGATATGTTAAATTAAATAACAAATATTTAATCAGCAAAAATCTCTTTCAAAACTAAAGTTGCTATATTTACATCCAGCTCAATACAGTAAAATATTTGTAACATTTAATAGAATAAAAATATCGTAATAGTATTTCAACAGTTAAATATTAAATAAAAGTGTTATGACTAAAATATTTAACAATTTAAAAGTTGCTACAATATTGACCACTACTATAAATTTTTGTAATTTCAATTTACATTTAAAATGTTATAAAAAATCAAAATTTAAAAAATATACATGTATGTGACAAATTAAGTAAACTGTACTTAAGATACAACGATATTATTGATAAATTTTGAGACATCTGGTCTGAAAATATTCGTAACAACTAAAATTAACCAATTTGAGACACCCTGTATGTATTAAATACATCCATTGTTCAACTTCAATACCATGATCGATTTCCAATAATGTGTAAACATTGCAGTTACAAAATATACATAAACAGATTTATATTGACTATTTATCACAGATGTTGTGTCCACTTCTCAGTACAACTTTACATTATAATTTGTGCAATATTGCGATTAACCGACCATGTCCAACATCAAATTGTAAAATGTTTCGACCTCAAAAAACGACACACTTTTGTGCATTTTGTAATATTTATTTTCGTGTCGAATAATTTGTTTAAGTAGTTTAAGTCTTTTATATTAAATTTTAGTTTAGTCGGTAAATTAAAATCTAAAGTTTTAATCAAATGTTGCTTTTATGTAATTGAAGGAATTTAATTACTGACCACGTTAAAATTGTACGTAAAAAGTATTCTAATGAATTTCTCATCAGCTTAATCAAATAATTTGCATTTTAATTTAATCAGTACATTCACATAATTATATTTTTAATTATACAGTTATAGTGAAAATTTACTTAACATATTTATTTATTTTATATACAGGGTGTGACTTTGTGACTTTTTTGGTTATGAAATATCCACGTCAACTGACATTTGAAAAATTCCTAAATTGTAATAATTAAATTTTATTTATTTATTTTTTTGATAGGCGAAAAAATTTTCTACATATTCTTTTTTAATTTAAGATTCTTACTTCAACAAATATTTATAAAATAGTAAATAAATAATAAAAATATGTAAAAATAGTTTATTAAAATCGAACGGTAAATAAAATTAGAGAGGCGTTTCCATTTTAAATGGGCCACCCTGTATATATTTTAAAATGAGTAGTACATCATTTGTCTAAAAATTATTTCACTAATTAGTAAAAGATAAAATCTGTAACAAATAAAATGATTTTCATTCATTGCTTACAAAAAGGATATGTTTAAATAACACAGATTTAATCAGTAACAATCTCTTTCAAAATTAAAGTTGCTATATTTATAAAGTAAGAAGTACAGTACAACTCGATATTCCCTGTTTAACAGAGGGTGTCGAAGGATCTAAGATGAACTTCATGACACTTTCTTCTAATAGTAGACAGACACAGACACGATTGGTACATTGATACCAACGTTTGTAACAAGCTCAAAAACTAGATCTGATAGACCTAATTTTATATTGACCAAATAAAAATTACCCAGAAACACTTGGTACTAAAATGTCTCTTGGCCAGCGTAATGGGTTAAAAACCAGAAAATAATCGTCTCTATTATTTTATGTTTTTACTTGATGTTTTAAACTTGAAACTAAAACCAATAATATTATTTAAGTAGATTAACCATTTTCAACCAATCACTTCTGTTGTTCCAACATTGCCGGTGAAACCCTGACGAGGATTACATGCACACCGACTTAGTTCCAATCAGACGACATTCCCCCCAAACAAAATCGAATAAAAGTAACAGTTTGCTTTTCGACGCATTTGCCGTAGGGGTTCGTCTAACATAAACGTGAAAACATGTCTTAAAAACTCAAAGAGCCCGAGCTCTATCCGTATGGATTCCGTAATGCCCATGACTGAAGCTATCTGTCGCGCGTATTTGTAGTTGGAAGCCAATGTCTATTACATTTGCATCTAAAGTGATGTCAATGCATCCGCTTGAATAAGAGACCCCGTCGTTGTTTACATGCACGAACTATTTCACAGCCATATACCATACCGCATTTCGGATGCTGGTAAATACAACCAATATACGAGCGTAGCCTCTATTCAACGTACTAATTGACTATTTTAATTAACATCGTCACCTTTAATCACCATCAGTACAGACTAATGCCTTAAAATTACATCAACTTCACCTCTGCACTAATCAAACTAACATATACGTGGCATAATTCGTGCCACAAATTGATTTTTTTTAATAAAAAAACAGAATATAAAATCAATCATGTGTTCACCCCGTGTGTGCATTAAAAAACATATTTATCCTTTCCCGCCCGCAAAATCGTTTTAGTGTAAAACTCCCTATATAACAAACCACCGTTTCCTGAACAAATTTATATTGTAGTTTTAAAGAATTTATGACACTTTCAACGGTCTAATAAAAAATTCTTATGAGCCATATTTCAGGATGAGAAGAACATTATGACCTACTTTACAATTCTCGATGAAATCTAATTTTCCTCTTTATTATTATTATTATTATTATTAATATTATTATTATTATTATTATTATTATTATTATTATTATTATTATTATTATTATTATTATTATTATTATTATTATTATTATTATTATTATTATTATTATTATTATTATTATTTCAAGTTACGAAATGCCCGTACGGGACGCGAGCAATCGAAGGCCCAAAACAAAAACCACGTAACAACAACGAGAGTCGGGCATTTAACAGAAACAATTCGAGTAAATTGATGAATTGAATGTGCGATAATTACGACCAATTTAATACAGCTATTGTAACAATAAATTTATTTAAAAGCTTTATTACCGAGTGAAATAACGATTGTTTTAAAAAAGCTCGCTTAGTGAACTCAGCCAGGGAACTTTTCAAAAGGCTTTGATATCCAAACAATGTGCTTTGTTCAATGAAATAATTTATTTTGTTTGATTCACAAACAACTTTTTACATAAAAGACTCAATTAGATATAACAACTACATTTCTCTAAGTCCGACAATTATCTTGATCTAAAGTTCGTTTTGTTTATTAACAAAGTGGAGAAAGCTTTTTGCTAAATTTGTACTCGTGTTATCTCAAGATAAGTTGATTACATCTCGTATAAGTTTTAAGTATTCACTTGATAAAAAAATACTGACAATTACGTTAAATTTTGTTAATGCTTTAAAGCTTTACAATCAAGTATTTTAATTTGCAACATCGACTATTTTTAGTGATTTTTTATGTTTATATTTATAACTTTACTAATTTATACGAATTAAACTTTAATGTAACTATTTTTTATATTTGAAGTAATTTTGTCTAAAAATTTTTAAAATATATGCTTCAACTACTATTTAAAATAATAATTTTATTTTATTTTTTACTATTTAAAATTTATAAATTTATATTAATAATTGTAACATTTTTAATTCAATTGTTTATTGAGCTTAAAGCCAAAAAGCTTTTTAAATATTTAAAATTTTTATTGTTTTGTAAGGCTAATTTTTCAAATTATCAATTTTAATAAAATGTTTTAAGACAAAGTTAAAACAATTATTTTTATTTTAATAAAACTTCAAACGAACTAATAAATAACTATATATTTTTTTTTAATTTTTTATGTTATAATTTTGCTTGAACTTCAATTAAAATGGTAATTTTTGGCTAAATATTATAAATCAAATTATTAAATTTAATAAAATGAATCAATATTTCAATTAAGTATTTTAATTTCATAAAACAATTACTCTAATTTTCAGGAAACATTCAGTTCAAATAATTAAAGAGTTTAACTACTAAAATTGTGTCATTTATGAATTTAATTAACCATGCGAATAATTTCCTAAAATTGTGATTTTGAAATGTTTCTTAATATGTGTTTTTTAAATATTAAATAAAATAAATGGTTTTTATAAAATATTTTTGAAATCTGAATTTTTTAAGGTACAAATTTTAAAGTATGCAATAATAATATATTAAATAAAATCTATTAACTTCTGTTATTAAAATAATTAGAATTATTAAAATAAGTTTAATTAAATAAATTAATTAACACTTGTCTTAAAAATATTGTATTATTTAAAATTTTTCTTTGCTAGTAGAATATTTTTTGAATCCTGACTCTTAGAATATCAAGAAGCTTTATAACTTCGAAGCTGGTTAAAATTAATTTTCAAACTCCTCAAAACTTCTTGATTAAAAGAAATTATTTTCTCTTATTTCTTAAATTAATAATTTGTTATATAAGTATAGGATAATAATTAATTATTAAATTTAACTTGCTAAATATATACTTTTAATCAGAGCTTTTTAAATAGTAACTTATCATATTTTTTATTGAATTTAGATGGTAAATTTAAATTTTCTAGCTGAATTTTTTAATTTTCTTAAAATTAAAATTAATACTTTTAGTTTTTAATTTAATTAATTAATTTTTAAAAATTTTATGTAATTAAATGCTAATTTATTATTTTTTATATTAATTTGTTCCTAATTTTAATTTTTTTAACGTTAATTTTTGAAAATTTATATATTTAAATCAATAATTTTAATTTATATTAATTTATTTGTTAAATTTAATTTTTTAAGCATAATTTTTAAAATGTTATAAATCAAAATTAATGATTTTAACTTTCTTAATTTAGTTTATAAATCTTGTGTTAATTTTTGAAGTTTTAAAAACTTAAACTAATAATTTCAATTTAATTTGTAAATTTTTATTTTTTTAATTTAATTTCAATTTTTTTTTTAATTTGATTTATTTTAATTTTGAAACTCTATAAATTTAAATTAATAATTCTAATTTATTTTAATTTAGTCGGTAAATTTAATTTTTTAACCTTAGTTTTTTTCTTAAATTTTATAAATCTAAATTAATGATTTTAACTTTTTTAATTTGATTTGTAAATCTTATTTTTCAGGATTTATTTTTAAAATTCTAAGAATTAAAAGCAAATTTCTATTTTTTGACACTTATTTTGCTAATGTTAATTTTTTAATGTTAAATTTCAAAATTTTAAAAATTTAAATTAATAATTTCAATTTAGTATATAAATTTTATTTTTTTAACATAATTCCAATTTTTTTATTTGATTTGTTATTTTAATTTTTTATGTTTAAATTTTGAAATTCTATAAATTTAAATTAATAATTTTAATTTATTTTAATTTAGTTGGTAAATTTTATTTTTTTGAGCTTAGTTTTGCAAATATTGTAAATCTAAATTAATGATTTTAACTTTTTTAATTTGATTTGAAAATCCTATTTTTAGGCCTCATTTTTAAAATTTGAATTTAAATGAATTTAAATTTTGAAATTCTATAAATTTAAATTAATAATTTTAATTTATTTTAATTTAGTTGTTAAATTTTATTTTTTTAAGCTTAGTTTTGCCAATTTTATAAATCTACATTAATAATTTTAATTTTTTTTTAGTTTGATAGGTTAAACTTAAGGTTAATTTTTTAAATTTAGTTGGAAAATTTTATTTTTTTAGCCTTAGTACTTTTTCTTAAAATTTATAAATCTAAATTAATGATATTAACTTTTTTAATTTGATTTGTAAATCTTATTTTTCAGGCTTTATTTTATTTTATTTTTTTTTTTAATTTGATAGTTTAAACTTAAGGTTAATTTTTTAAATTTTATTAACTTAAATGCTAATTTAATCATTTTTTACATTTAATTTGTATATTTTAATTTTTAAGTTTAATTTTTAAGATTTTATATATTTAAATCAATAATTTTAAGTCGGTTTGTAAATTTTAATTTTCTTAAATTTTATTGATAAATTTTATTTTTTTAAGCTTAAGGTTATATTTTTAAATTATATTAACTTAAATTCTAATTTAATTATTTTTTACTTTTAATTTTTTAAGATTAATTTTAAAAATTTTATAAATTTACCTTAAAATAGTTAATTAATAGGTTTAATTAACAGTTTTAATTAAGTTTGTAAATTTAATTTTTTTAAACTTAAGGTTAAATTGTTAAATTTTATTATCTTAATTTTTTAAATTTTTAAATACCATAAATTTAAATTACAATTTTTTTAATTTAATTTTAACATTTTTAGCAAATACATATAGCATATATTTCCTTATTGAAAGATTAAAATTTAACTTAAGAATATTTTGTTAAAAATAAAATAAATATTTTTAATTACATTTAAAATCAAATACTTTGCATGATATAGATGATATGTTAAAAATGATATTTTTGAACCCCATGCATCAATAAAATGGCCGACGCCACAAACGCCAACATATTTCAGAGCGTTCAGCAAAAAAATACAAAACAAACGTATCCGGACGTCCGCTTAGCACATCAAAACAAACTCACCGCAGTGACATCAAGCGTAAAAGTAGCAAAAGCTCCACCCGAAATTGATATATTGCAATGCAATCGTGTGGCGGTGATATTTTCATCCGATATGACATCGATTCCAGCAGCGTGACGTAGCTGCTGCTCGATAGTACTACAACAAAGCCAGATGTGGGCCACCACGTGTTGTCTGTAGTCTTCGCAGCTTCAGCTGGGCGGCCCCGTGTCTGGCCGCCCACGGATCGTCGTGCGATCCTTCGCGTGGGTGTTACGGCCACGACTTTTACACTACTACAACTACACGAAATTCACTCCGTAAACCGTATTTACTCCACGTTTTGATACCGATGCTGCAAAACGTTTCTGTTGTGTGCGTTCGCCGGGATAATGCGAGATGTTTACGTGTGATTATATTCTACCGTATGAGTTTTAGTGATTATCTCGTTTTATCTTTTGTTGCTCATTTTATCCGACAGGTGTTTGTGGCCTTTTTAAAAGCTTTTAAACTGATGATATTTAAAAAACGCCTAAAATTAGATTTTTCAATTTGCTGTCAGGTAACAACTATGTATCACACAATTTTATCATTCGTTTTAAGTGATTAAAAGTAAAATTAATTAAATTAAGATATTTTTTGTTTAATCTAGAAGCAAGTAACTCAGAAGGCTTCTTTGAGAGGTTCAGGTCTCTTACGAGAACGTTTAGTTCTTAATTATTTAAACGTTGATGAATTACTAAATCTACTTTAAAATTTTTGTCTGTTTCTTCACCTGAGGTTGATGTTTCTATACCATTCTTTAGCACCGCCGACTACTGAAGAATACTGAGGAATGAAATGGGTATTTCGTTGTCAGAATGCCTTGCATGTCTTATTCCTAAATCTAAAGTAGAATATGTTCATTTGTATCAATTTTTTCTATTAATACAAAAAAGCAGTCATTGTAACAAAAACATTTTGTTGTCCTGTGTTTATGTAACCACTCAATTTTAGATGTTTTTATATCCAGAAATTGCTCTATGGTTACTTACATCGTTTTGCTCCTTAAATGTTTAATTTACTCTAATCTCCAATATGTTTTATTTTTTAGGAACTTGAATGTTCGATCCTCGAGAGTTTGCTGTTCTGTATGCATGCGTTTCTTACAGCTAAAGTAGCATCGGTGGATCCTGGTTTTCTATGCTCCACTATACCTTAAACCACTGAATTAGAATACAATTATTTAAGTAACGCAAGAATTAATTATCTCTCAAGACTGTCGGTCTTGAAAATAGTTTCAGCTGCACATGGCTTTTGTTTAGATGAATTGCTCGTGGATATAAATTTGTGTAAACAGGGTTTAGTTGGATATTGTTGCTAGTTATACTGACGGCGAGTCTATTGTTAATTGAATTTAGAGACAGTCGGTATTATTTTAAATCACGCTGGTGATTTTGGACTAAAATAGTATAAGATTACTTTGACCAGTTGCCTCCTGAAATTATTTTAAAGAAATTACTAAAAATTTTTGTCGGTATCTTGTATAGAATGCACAAAATCTACGATGCACTATGATTTTTTTCTATTTGTATATGACATGTTCCTTATGATATTATAACCTTATTAGGTAGATATATTTATTATTGAGTATCTATATTTTTAGGTTCTATCCATCAAAGAGTACCTCAAACAGTTCTGGTGTGGAATTTAGGTACTTTTTGTAAATAGAATAAACTGTTATAGGATTTTAAGACAAAAAATGGCACAGAAAAATGAAAACTAGATGTAAAATAGATTGCTACAGATTATAAGTCCCTTAATAGTTTCCAGTTCATTGAAAATACATCAATTTCACACACAGTGCATGCAAAATACCAGAGTATATTTTCAATGAACATAAGGCCGATTTATAGATTGTTTAATCATAAATTGTTGAACCTTAAAGCACCGTGGAATCTATTGAGGTCAACTTCAGTCTAACAGCTGCAACAGTCTCTAAATTGGTCTTTAGACTAGCACTCACTAAGTAGAAGAATCAGTACGTAAAATGTAACTGTGGTAAGAATACAATATAGTACACTCGACATTTGTTAATATGTAAAAAACAATAGTCTAAATAATTCAATTAAGTTAGCAATAAGTGTCCTAAAATATTCTAACTCTGTACTCGGTAATGATGATTGTACATGTCCTTGTAGTAAATATAATCTAGATTTCTTTCTTCAGATCATTCTACACTGTATAAACTTATAACAAATTTTGATGTTAGCTATTAATGCATGCAATATTTATTGTTTTTCTCTGTCACAGCCAGATTGAAAGTGATCGTCATAAAATCTAGTCTTCAGATGAATGTAAGTTTATATTAGAGGTAGAATGATCCACTACAAGAAGCTTCCAAACTGGAACTTCTCTCTTTGAAACTATTGAAATGTCATTGTGACAATTTTAGGACTAAAATGAGTTTTAGTTATTGAAAAAGTGATCTCTTTTGAGAAATGTGTTTATTGTTCATTACTGTTAATGATATAATTTAGATTTGAAGTGAAAATATATATTATTGTTAATTAGTTAAAAATATAAATTTGGATGAAATTTATATTGGAGGTAGAATGTTCCACTACAACTAGCTTCCAAACTAAAATTTCCATTTTTTAAAATATGAATTTTCTATTTTGACCTCACAAAATGTCTTTACTTCTTTACTTTTCACCAGAACTTTTCACAGTCTGGGTAATTCATCACATATATTGAACTGAGGTTAAATGTTCAATAAAAATCTCCAAACTTTGTTGTTACTTGTGTTAAATAGTTGTTGATAATAAAACGGTGATGAATATTAATAGAACTGGAAGTTCAAGATACAAAAAAAGCAAATTAAAAATGTCGATTAATATTCAGTTTATTGAGTAAGCTCGAAAAAAAAAAAAATGCAAAGACGTTAAAAGAATAGTAGATGGAAAATTCGCTTAAAATCCAAAGGACGTTGTGCGTGAGTATTTTCTTCTCGTTGCATACAAATTAACCACGCCTTTATTCGAAAACGTTAACATTTCAAATATACCAAAAAATGGTTCCGCAGAATACGTATAGTTTTATTAAAGGGAAGACAAAAATTTGTGATGTGTTTAGTTTTATGAAGTAGATGTCTGCGGAATTTCTAGCATTGTACAAAAATACAAAAGTATATTATTAAAAAAGAAAAACAGTTCATTTTTATTACGTGCGAACTTTATGACAAGAATAACAAATGAAGTCTCAACAAAAGTATGGTAACTTGTGACAATCACAGTTCGAAGAATTGTATTGAAAAGTATTCAAAGGAAACACAATAGAAGTTTTATTTACAATTACTTTAGATATTTCCCCTAACGCGTGGAATATTTCACTTAATACAATCGTCCTTATTTTTTTTTATAGGACTTCTCGGATGCAACACGAAGTTTTCTCATTATTTTTTTGCCGTCCAAAATAAAATGCATCCAGAAGACACTTGACAGAAGCTATTACAGCTAATCCCACTTACTTTACGTTTTAGTAAAAGGCGGTCGTTAAAAGATTTTTTCCACCCCCGGAATCCAACCTTTATCTCCGTGCCCTTAAATAATAAGTGAAAAATAAAGCTTGAGTTTGTGTTTAGCGACCGGGCGGCGCATTACCGAAAATCATTATTCATTATTTCGCCATCGATTTTCGGATCAAATTAAATAAATAATGGTTATTCGATGGAAGACCGAGCTATTAAAACGGTGTTAGGAGTCCCGCGCCCGGCTACATCCAGAAAAATCATTGGGCATTAAAAAGTAATTTATCGAATCTAGGGAGTGTATAATCTTCGCAGTCTGAATCAATCACAAGTTATATTAGCGCTACTCCACGGGACCCGGGGAGGTTCATGTATTTAACGCCTTTACGCTAAGCGAGCCAGAATTTTCCTTTCTCTGAACACTGAAATTCCACATCATCAGCCGATCACGGAACGTTCCGGGGGCGACGTTGCCACGTGGCGCCCGTGCCCGGACGAAAATACAACTTTGCTAACTTTAAACTCGCTCTTTATTAGTGTTTGAACAGATACATTAGTTATTTTGAGGTCCGCCGTTTATGTTATTTGTGAAGATGGGGCCCCCTTTATTGTGTCCTTCGGTCGGAATCAATTTTCTCGGAGGTAAACCACAAATGCATTTGTACAAGGAACGAGTTTGTGCTTTTGATGTTGACATTGTTTTTTTTCCTTTTAGACTGTGGAAGCTCCTAACAAATCTATTACATTTTTTACCAAAGTTTTATAAATAGTGTAAGATGAATGTGAAGTTATACTGAGCTTCTTTTGATGTGGATAATTTTATTTTCCTATATTAAAAATATTTTCAATATGTTTTATTTTGACTAGTAATATACTTTGAATATTTGTAGCTCTAGACAATCAGTATTTTAAATATATTTAGTTTTTATATATTAAATAGACATAAAAATAAACAGCATTCCATTTTTTGTAAATTTTTTATTTCCATTTGCACACGTTTTATTCGGTTAATTCTTAATTTATCTGTTGTTTAGCACTGTAAAATGCCTCAAAGAAGACTTTCTTCTGAAGATTTTGCCCCTATAATTACAATTTTGGAACATGGCAATCTGAGTCAACAACAAGTAACCCAAATATATAATGCTGACATTGCTTTTTTTCTTTTAAACGATGTAAAATCCTAATAAATCCATTATATTTTATATTAAAGCTTCATAAATAGTGTAAGGTGAATGTGAAGTTATACTGTGCTTCTTTTGAAGTGGATAATTTCATTTTTCTAGATTAAATATATTTAAAAATATTTTGAATATGTTATATTTTGAACAGTAATATTATTTGAATATTTGTAGCTCTAGACAATCAGTATTTTAAGTTTATTTAGTATTTATATATTTAATACACATAAATATAAACAACATTCCATTTCATGTAAAATTTTTATTTCCAAAAAAGGAATTTTGTGTATTTGCACACATTTTATTCGGTTCGTTCTTAATTTATCTGTTGTTTAGCACTGTAAAATGCTTCAAAGAAGACTTTCTTCTGAAGATTTTACCCCTATAATTACAATTTTGGAACATGGCAATCTGAGTCAACAACAAGTAACCCAAATATATAATATTGACATTGCTTTTTTCCTTTTAAACGATGGAAGGTCCTAATAAATCTATTGCATTTTTTACTAAACCTTCATAAATAGTGTAAGGTGAATGTGAAGCTATACTGAGCTTCTTTTGAAGAGGATAATTTGATTTTCCTAGATTAAATATATTTAAAAATATTTTCAATATGTTTTATTTTGACCAGTAATATTATATGAATATTTGTAGCTCTAGACAATCAGTACTTTAAATTTATTTAGTTTTTATATATTTAATAGATATAAATATTAACAACATTCCATTTCTTGTAAATTTTTTATATCGAAAAAAGGCATTTTGTGGATTTGCACACATTTTATTCTGTTCATTTTTAATTTATCTGTTGTTTACCACCGTAAAATAAATTAAAGAAGACCTTCTTCTGAAGATTTTGCCCCTATAATTACAAATTTGGAACATGGCAATCTGAGTCAACAACAAGTGTTGACAGTGCTTTTTTTTCTTTTTAAACGATAGAAAGTCCTAACAAATCTATTACAATTTTTACTAAAGCTTCATAAATAGAGTAAGATGAATGTGAAGCTATACTGAGTTTCTTTTGAAGTGGATAATTTGATTTTCCTAGATTAAATATGTTTAAAAATATTTTCAATATGTTATATTTTGATTAGTAATATTATTTGAAAATTTCTAGCTCTAGACAATCAGTATTTTAAATTTATTTAGTTTCTATATATTTAATAGACATAAATATAAACAACATTCCATTTCTTGTAAATTTTTTATTTCCAAAAAAGGCATTTTGTGAATTTGCACACATTTTATTCAGTTCATTCTTAATTTATCTGTTGTTTAGCACCGTAAAATGCCTCAAAGAAGACTTTCTTCTGAAGATTTTGCCCCTATAATTACAATTTTGGAACCTGACAATCTGAGTCAACAATAAGTAACCCAAATATATAATGTTGACAGTGCCTTTTTTTCTTTTTAAACGATGGAAAGTCCTAACAAATCTATTACAATTTTTACTAAAGTTTCATAAATAAAGTAAGATGAATGTGAAGCTATACTGAGTTTCTCTTGAAGTGGATAATTTGATTTTCCTAGATTAAATATATTTAAAAATATTTTCAATATGTTATATTTTAATCAGTAATATTATTTGAATATTTCTAGCTCTAGACAATCAGTATTTTAAATTTATTTAGTTTCTATATATTTAATAGACATAAATATAAACAACATTCCATTTCTTGTAAATTTTTTATTTCCAAAAAAGGCATTTTGTGAATTTGCACACATTTTATTCAGTTCATTCTTAATTTATCTGTTGTTTAGCACCGTAAAATGCCTCAAAGAAGACTTTCTTCTGAAGATTTTGCCCCTATAATTACAATTTTGGAACATGGCAATCTGAGTCAACAACAAGTAACCCAAATATATAATGCTGACATTGCTTTTTTTCTTTTAAACGATGTAAAATCCTAATAAATCCATTATATTTTATATTAAAGCTTCATAAATAGTGTAAGGTGAATGTGAAGTTATACTGTGCTTCTTTTGAAGTGGATAATTTCATTTTTCTAGATTAAATATATTTAAAAATATTTTGAGTATGTTATATTTTGACCAGTAATATTATTTGAATATTTGTAGCTCTAGACAATCAGTATTTTAAATTTATTTAGTTTATATATATTTAATAGACATAAATATAAACAACATTCCATTTCATGTAAAATTTTTATTTCCAAAAAAGGCATTTTGTGTATTTGCACACATTTTATTCGGTTCGTTCTTAATTTATCTGTTATTTAGCACTGTAAAATGCTTCAAAGAAGACTTTCTTCTGAAGATTTTGACCCTATAATTATAATTTTCTAACATGGCAATCTGAGTCAACAACAAGTAACCCAAATATATAATATTGATATTGGTTTTTTCCTTTTAAACGATGGAAGGTCCTAATAAATCTATTGCATTTTTTACTAAACCTTCATAAATAGTGTAAGATGAATGTGAAGCTATACTGAACTTCTTTTGAAGAGGATAATTTGATTTTCCTAGATTAAATATATTTAAAAATATTTTCAATATGTTTTATTTTGACCAGCAATATTATATGAATTTTTGTAGCTCTAGACAATCAGTACTTTAAATTTATTTAGTTTTTATATATTTAATAGATATAAATATTAACAACATTCCATTTCTTGTAAATTTTTTATATCTAAAAAAGGCATTTTGTGGATTTGCACACATTTTATTCTGTTCATTTTTAATTTATCTGTTGTTTACCACCGTAAAATAAATTAAAGAAGACCTTCTGAAGATTTTGCCCCTATAATTACAAATTTGGAACATGGCAATCTGAGTCAACAACAAGTGTTGACAGTGCTTTTTTTTCTTTTTAAACGATAGAAAGTCCTAACAAATCTATTACAATTTTTACTAAAGCTTCATAAATAGAGTAAGATGAATGTGAAGCTATACTGAGTTTCTTTTGAAGTGGATAATTTGATTTTCCTAGATTAAATATGTTTAAAAATATTTTCAATATGTTATATTTTGATTAGTAATATTATTTGAAAATTTCTAGCTCTAGACAATCAGTATTTTAAATTTATTTAGTTTCTATATATTTAATAGACATAAATATAAACAACATTCCATTTCTTGTAAATTTTTTATTTCCAAAAAAGGCATTTTGTGAATTTGCACATATTTTATTCAGTTCATTCTTAATTTATCTGTTGTTTAGCACCGTAAAATGCCTCAAAGAAGACTTTCTTCTGAAGATTTTGCCCCTATAATTACAATTTTGGAACCTGACAATCTGAGTCAACAATAAGTAACCCAAATATATAATGTTGACAGTGCCTTTTTTTCTTTTTAAACGATGGAAAGTCCTAACAAATCTATTACAATTTTTACTAAAGTTTCATAAATAAAGTAAGATGAATGTGAAGCTATACTGAGTTTCTCTTGAAGTGGATAATTTGATTTTCCTAGATTAAATATATTTAAAAATATTTTCAATATGTTATATTTTAATCAGTAATATTATTTGAATATTTCTAGCTCTAGACAATCAGTATTTTAAATTTATTTAGTTTCTATATATTTAATAGACATAAATATAAACAACATTCCATTTCTTGTAAATTTTTTATTTCCAAAAAAGGCATTTTGTGAATTTGCACACATTTTATTCAGTTCATTCTTAATTTATCTGTTGTTTAGCACCGTAAAATGCCTCAAAGAAGACTTTCTTCTGAAGATTTTGCCCCTATAATTACAATTTTGGAACATGGCAATCTGAGTCAACAACAAGTAACCCAAATATATAATGCTGACATTGCTTTTTTTCTTTTAAACGATGTAAAATCCTAATAAATCCATTATATTTTATATTAAAGCTTCATAAATAGTGTAAGGTGAATGTGAAGTTATACTGTGCTTCTTTTGAAGTGGATAATTTCATTTTTCTAGATTAAATATATTTAAAAATATTTTGAGTATGTTATATTTTGACCAGTAATATTATTTGAATATTTGTAGCTCTAGACAATCAGTATTTTAAATTTATTTAGTTTATATATATTTAATAGACATAAATATAAACAACATTCCATTTCATGTAAAATTTTTATTTCCAAAAAAGGCATTTTGTGTATTTGCACACATTTTATTCGGTTCGTTCTTAATTTATCTGTTATTTAGCACTGTAAAATGCTTCAAAGAAGACTTTCTTCTGAAGATTTTGACCCTATAATTATAATTTTCTAACATGGCAATCTGAGTCAACAACAAGTAACCCAAATATATAATATTGATATTGGTTTTTTCCTTTTAAACGATGGAAGGTCCTAATAAATCTATTGCATTTTTTACTAAACCTTCATAAATAGTGTAAGATGAATGTGAAGCTATACTGAACTTCTTTTGAAGAGGATAATTTGATTTTCCTAGATTAAATATATTTAAAAATATTTTCAATATGTTTTATTTTGACCAGCAATATTATATGAATTTTTGTAGCTCTAGACAATCAGTACTTTAAATTTATTTAGTTTTTATATATTTAATAGATATAAATATTAACAACATTCCATTTCTTGTAAATTTTTTATATCGAAAAAAGGCATTTTGTGGATTTGCACACATTTTATTCTGTTCATTTTTAATTTATCTGTTGTTTACCACCGTAAAATAAATTAAAGAAGACCTTCTTCTGAAGATTTTGCCCCTATAATTACAAATTTGGAACATGGCAATCTGAGTCAACAACAAGTGTTGACAGTGCTTCTTTTTCTTTTTAAACGATAGAAAGTCCTAACAAATCTATTACAATTTTTACTAAAGCTTCATAAATAGAGTAAGATGAATGTGAAGCTATACTGAGTTTCTTTTGAAGTGGATAATTTGATTTTCCTAGATTAAATATGTTTAAAAATATTTTCAATATGTTATATTTTGATTAGTAATATTATTTGAAAATTTCTAGCTCTAGACAATCAGTACTTTAAATTTATTTAGTTTTTATATATTTAATAGACATAAATATAAACAACATTCCATTTTACGTAAAATTTTTATTTCCAAAAAAGGCATTTTGTGTATTTGCACACATTTTATTCGGTTCGTTCTTAATTTATCTGTTATTTAGCACTGTAAAATGCTTCAAAGAAGACTTTCTTCTGAAGATTTTGACCCTATAATTACAATTTTGGAACCTGACAATCTGAGTCAGCAATAAGTAACCCAAATATATAATGTTGACAGTGCCTTTTTTTCTTTTTAAACGATGGAAAGTCCTAACAAATCTATTACATTTTTTACTAAAGCTTCATAAATACAGTAAGATGAACGTGAAGCTATGCTGAATTTCTTTTGAAGTGGATAATTTGATTTTCCTAGATTAAATATATTTAAAAATATTTTCAATATGTTATATTTTGATCAGTAATATTATTTGAATATTTCTAGCTCTAGACAATCAGTATTTTAAATTTATTTAGTTTATATATATTTAATAGACAAATATAAACAACATTCCATTTCATGTAAAATTTTTATTTCCAAAAAAGGCATTTTGTGTATTTGCACACTTTTTATTCGGTTCATTCTTAATTTATCTGTTGTTTAGCACCGTAAAATGCCTCAAAGAAGACTTTCTTCTGAAGATTTTGCCCCTATAATTACAATTTTGGAACCTGACAATCTGAGTCAACAATGAGTAACCCAAATATATAATGTTGACAGTGCCTTTTTTTATTTTTAAACGATGTAAAATCCTAATAAATCCATTATATTTTATATTAAAGCTTCATAAATAGTGTAAAGTGAATGTGAAGTTATACTGTGCTTCTTTTGAAGTGGATAATTTCATTTTTCTAGATTAAATATATTTAAAAATATTTTGAGTATGTTATATTTTGACCAGTAATATTATTTGAATATTTGTAGCTCTAGACAATCAGTATTTTAAATTTATTTAGTTTATATATATTTAATAGACATAAATATAAACAACATTCCATTTCATGTAAAATTTTTTTTCCAAAAAAGGCATTTTGTGTATTTGCACACATTTTATTCGGTTCGTTCTTAATTTATCTGTTGTTTAGCACCGTAAAATGCCTCAAAGAAGACTTTCTTCTGAAGATTTTGCCCCTATAATTACAATTTTGGAACATGGCAATCTGAGTCAACAAGTAACCCAAATATATAATGCTGACATTGCTTTTTTTCTTTTAAACGATGTAAAATCCTAATAAATCCATTATATTTTATATTAAAGCTTCATAAATAGTGTAAGGTGAATGTGAAGTTATACTGTGCTTCTTTTGAAGTGGATAATTTCATTTTTCTAGATTAAATATATTTAAAAATATTTTGAATATGTTATATTTTGACTAGTAATATTATTTGAATATTTGTAGCTCTAGACAATCAGTATTTTAAATTTATTTAGTTTATATATATTTAATAGACAAATATAAACAACATTCCATTTTATGTAAAATTTTTATTTCCAAAAAGGCATTTTGTGTATTTGCACACATTTTATTCGGTTCGTTCTTAATTTATCTGTTGTTTAGCACTGTAAAATGCTTCAAAGAAGACTTTCTTCTGAAGATTTTGCCCCTATAATTATAATTTTGGAACATGGCAATCTGAGTCAACAAGTAACCCAAATATATAATGCTGACATTGCTTTTTTTCTTTTAAACGATGTAAAATCCTAATAAATCCATTATATTTTATATTAAAGCTTCATAAATAGTGTAAGCTGAATGTGAAGTTATACTGTGCTTCTTTTGAAGTGGATAATTTCATTTTTCTAGATTAAATATATTTAAAAATATTTTGAATATGTTATATTTTGACCAGTAATATTATTTGAATATTTGTAGCTCTAGACAATCAGTATTTTAAGTTTATTTAGTATTTATATATTTAATACACATAAATATAAACAACATTCCATTTCATGTAAAATTTTTATTTCCAAAAAAGGCATTTTGTGTATTTGCACACATTTTATTCGGTTCGTTCTTAATTTATCTATTGTTTAGCACTGTAAAATGCTTCAAAGAAGACTTTCTTCTGAAGATTTTGACCCTATAATTACAATTTTCTAACATGGTAATCTGAGTCAACAACAAGTAACCCAAATAACAAGTAACTACTAACAAATCTATTACATTTTTTACTAAAGCTTCATAAATAGTGTAAGATAAATGTGAAACTATACTGAGCTTCTTTTGAAGTGGACAATTTAATTTTCCTAGATTAAATATATTTAAAAATATTTTCAATATGTTTTATTTTGACCAGTAATATTATTTGAATATTTGCAGCTCTAGATAATCAGTATTTTAAATTTATTTAGTTTTTATTTATTTAATAGACATAAATATAAATAACATTCCATTTCTGGTAAATATTTTTATATATTTTTAAGTTTAATTAATTTTGTTTTATTAATTTCTCAGAAGAAAGCTAAAATCTGAGATTATGTTAGTTAAGAAAACAAAAAAATTCTATTATTTTGTACAATAAAAATTATTTTAAAGTTAAAAGTTAAAAAAGTAAATTATATTCTTCAGTACCTAACATTTCATAGGTCAATACACCTTACAATTCTGAAATAAATCAGTTCTCAGCCCAATCCGAGGGTGTACATATACAGAATGTTGTATTGTGTGTTTTTTTGATCTTCACTACAATATTATTTGTTTAACGTTCCGAAACGTGATTATTTACCAGCACTCCATTCACTACCTCTCTCACCAGGATATAATGCCAAAGTGTGCTGGATCAGTTTCACATATTTTTACACTTTTTGTTTACCTCTTATTATCAAATATCCAACAGCTTTGCCCAAGCTTTATATTCCGATAGCACAAGATCTTATGCACTGTTGCCATGTACTCCGGCAGAAAACATGGATAAGTTCGTAAACTTTTAACTAAATTCGCTTTATTATTAGAACACACAGATGCTGTACTTAAGAAGTTTTCATTTATGAAATTTATAAACAGAGAAATGGTGATATTGCCCCAAAGGAAATCAATACGGATGAAGATAACCAAACCGAAAGTGTATTTTTATATGAACTTTTAATGACGTTCGCTTTTTAATACCAAAGTTTTCTTAAAAGAACGGTCTTTGATTAAACTTGTGTATGGAGAGGCACATATCTTAATATAAAATTATATATAAATATGAAAGTTGTAGTATATTTTGACAAACTTATTTTTTTTTTCTTAATATTTAAATATTAAATTAATTAGTTATTTCTACGATTTCTAAAGAAATTCTATCCACCCCACTCTGTTACAGAACTACCTCTAAAAGTAACAGAATATCTCTCACCACGTTCACGCCATGACCAAATACAGTTATCAGAGTGATTTACTGAATACTTAGACTCATCTGTGACCAAACAATTAAGCCATTCAGCTTCCCTGTTTAACAGAGGCTATCAGAAACGTCTTCTGACTCTATAACCAGCTTCATGTAACCTTCTTCTGATGGTAGACAGACTTACAGCGATTCCAACGTCCGTACGTAGCAGTAATAAGAAAATGTCCTGTCTTCTGATCGTAGCTCATTGTCAACCACCACCACGTCATATATTGGAATTACCAGTTTCCCAATACATACCCAAACAATTTATTACACTTTGGGCTACTTGTTGTTAAAAAGACAAAATCTTCAGAAGAAAGTCTTCTTTGAGGCATTTTACACTGCTAAACAACAGATAAATTAAGAATGAACCGAATAAAATGTGTGCAAATCCACAAAATGCCTTTTTTGGAAATAAAAAATTTACAAGAAATGGAATGTTGTTTATATTTATGTTTATTAAATATATAAAAACTAAATAAATTTAAAATACTGATTGTCTAGAGCTACAAATATTCAAATAATATTACTGGTCAAAATAAAATATATTGAAAATGTTTTTAAACATATTTAATCTAGAAAATCAAATTATCAACTTCAAAAGAAGCTCAGTATAGATTCGCATTCATCTTACACTATTTATGAAACTTTAATTTAAAATGTAATAGATTTATTAGGAGCTTTCATCGTTTAAAAGAAAAAAAGCAATGTCAGCATTATATATTTGGGTTACTTGTTGTTGACTCAGATTGCCATGTTCCAAAATTGTAATATAGGGACAAAATCTTCAGAAGAAAGTCTTCTTTGAGGCATTTTACAGTGCTAAACAACAGATAAATTAAGAATGAACAGAAGAAAATATGTACAAATTCACAAAATGCCTTTTTTGGAAATAAAAAATTTACAAGAAATGGAATGTTGTTTATATTTATGTTTATTAAATATATAAAAACTAAATAAATTTAAAATACTGATTGTCTAGAGCTACAAATATTCAAATAACATTACTGGTCAAAATAAAACATATTTAAAATATTTTTAAATATATTTAATCTTGAAAAATCAAATTATGCACTTCAAAAGAAGCTCTGTATAGCTTCACATTCATCTTACACTATTTATGAAGCTTTAATATAAAATGTAATAGATTTATTAGGAGCTTCCATCGGTTAAAATAGAAAAAAGCAATGTCAGCATTACATATTTGGGTTACTTGTTGTTGATTCAGATTGCCATGTTCCAAAATTGTAATTATAGGGACAAAATCTTCAGAAGAAAGTATTCTTTGAGCCATTTTACAGTGCTAAACAATAGATAAATTAAGAATAAACCGAATAAAATCTGAGCAAATCCACAAAATGCCTTTTTTGGAAATAAAAAATTTACAAAAAATGGATTGTTGGTTACATTGATGTTTATTAAATATATAAAAACAAAATCAATTTAAAATACTGATTGTTTACAGCTACAAATATTCAAATAATAATACTAGTCAAAATAAAATATATTGAAAATGTTTTTAAATATATTTAGTGTAGGAAAATCAAATTATCCACTTTAATAGAAGTTCAGTATAGCTTCGCATTCATCTTACACTATTTATGAAGCTTTAATATAAAATGTAATAGATTTATTACGAGCTTCCATCGTTTAAAAGAAAAAAAGCAATGTCAACATTACATATTTGAGTTACTTGTTGTTGACTTAGATTTCCATGTTCGAAAACTGTAATTATAGGGACAAAATCTTCAGAAGAAAGTCTTCTTTGAGGCATTTTACAGTGCTAAACAACAGATAAATTAAGAAGAATTGTGAGTTCCAAATCATTTGACGTTTACGGTTTAGCACCAGGTGAATCAAAATTTAATTGTAAAGATTACCTAAAACAGAGACCCATCAAATAAAATACATGACATGATGTATAGCTTTTCCAATTAAGCCATTGTTAGCATTCCCCTTTGATTTTCTTCAAGTATCCGAAATCATAAATCTTTCTGTACGGCGACGTTTTAATTACGAATGGCTAATTATTTCTATCATAGTTTATTCCAGTTTTGGTTAAGTGGCTGGCTTTTGTGTTAATCCTTTTAATTAAACACGTATCAATTTTAATTGTGGCTGGCAGTTTTGGGTTTAAATATTTAATGTCACATTAAAGTGGTCCTATTTCCTTTACAATAATATTAATAAAAAAATGAGAGGTGCTAAATCCCTACGTCGATAATAATCTAATGAAATTTCATTACCATTTAAATCGTGGTCGCGGTTAAGAGATTAAATTTTGTATAAGCCGAGAATGTGGGTTAGGAAAAGGAGAAAAATAAAGAGAAAATTTTGTTTACTGCCCTTCAGCTAATCATCGTTCATTCAGGGTGTGATTCAGGACAAATTAAATTCCCCCCTGGTTTCGGTTTGGGGCATAAGCAAATGTAATTCCCACTCATCAAACTAAATTTGTGTATAATTTTTCAAAGTCGACTTCGCAACTTCCAAGATGAAGATTTCTTTGTTGGAAAAGTTTTCCACGAAACATAATTAAATATTAAAGCGTCCCATGGGGAACGGAACCTTCGTTGCAGTGCCACGATTTTAAATAAATTAGACGGGCAATATTTAATACTTATTCTTTTGAATCCACTAAATAAATTAAAACATTTTAGGTACGACAATTATGAAAACGAAACACAATCGGTTTTGTATATATACACATAAAATACACGATAATTTCGGGCTTTTCAGTTTCAGTTTTTTGGCTGTAAGGAAAATTTTTCCTTTGATGTCTTAATAAAATTTTCTGTTCTCTATGTATAGGGATCCGTAAATTGAATATTTTGCTGCGGGCCCTCGCATAAAAATCATTTTTGATGTTCTTTATTGATTTGGTCGCTTAATTAAACAAATTTTCAACGTGCTTTTATATCTGTTTGTACACAGTTTAAGCTTATTTTTTTCGACTGATTCACCTACACAAATTGGGTTCATTTAAATTAAATGGTTTTAACTGTTTATTTTCTTTGATATGTTTTGTATCGTCATTGTACGCTATTAAAAAAATTAAAGCAGACAAACATGGGGTATAATTCATAAACTACAACATTCAATTTATGTAATGTAATATTGTTGTATTGAAACTTTTGTTGTTACGTAATTTAAATGCCATTACATAATGTGACTTTGCCAATGCTGATTAAATAATTTCCCAAAATCCCCAAAAACAATTGAGACAGCTAATCGATAAAAGCAAACAAATATTACAGGTCGTATTACTATTCCGCTAGCCTTGACCTTGCAATCGATTAAAACTCCAACAATTGCGTTTTAGATGACTAGACGAACAAATAGATACTAAGCGGATTAAAAGCTTCCCGAACTGTGCAACTACTCATCTAGTTAGGTAAATCATATCGCTTATGGTCAACTAAAACATTTTCCTATTAATTACCTACCATAAATTAATATTAAATTACGGAAATTTAAAACTTACTTAAGTAGACTTAAATACTTACCTGTAATCTGGGTTGCATAGCTTATAATTCGTAACGTGCTGCCATCAGTGTAATATAATAATAAAAAAACATTAAAAAACATATTGCAAGTTAAAAATGTTTGTTTACAACTTTGGAATATTATACAAAAGTAATTATATACGTAGATGGATTAACTTGTCAGTGTGTAATTGTATTTAATTTTATTAATTTTTAATGTAAAAAATAAAATAATGTGTACACAAATATTAAGAAATCACTAATTTATTATTTTTCCCTCCTAAAATTCAATAACCATCATTAATCATCTAAAGTATTTCCTTTCAAATTATATTCATAACATTAAATAAGGTTCACTAATTTATTAGTTATAAACAAAATTTCAAATCAAATCATTTAAAACAACAAACTGTTTATGAAACTGCTTGCAGATTTCTATAATTAAACATTATCTTCAATATTGTCCAGTAGTCGTAACTTCCACAGTTTCGAAAGAAAGGTTTCTACACACAAAGTTCCAAACACGATTTGAGAACAAAGCTACAGATTGCATCAATCCATATTACATAACTGAATATCAGTTGCATAATGGAAACTATTGAGTTACTGAAACAGCTGCAGCTGTAAATGAAATTAAGTTATAAGAATGTAGGTCAAAGCTTTACTCCTTGATTTTGAAACTTATAGAACTTAGGACTTAGGGAGTTAATAGTAATAGTCACACTTAATTTTGATTAGTTTTAACACAGGGATGAAGAAATGAGCACGTCAAGGTACTAAATAAATTTATTCATATTGTCAACGATTAATAACTATAGAATTAAAAACATGTTTTGGTCTTCACTAAATTAACTCTATAAACTTACGGCTTGTGTACATATATAATGTAAAGCTAACTTATATAGTTCGATAGTTTCAAATAATAACAATTCACAACCGTTTTCTCATGTTTTTTTTTTTTTTGGTATAAGCAAAAAAGGTACGTTGCAAAACGTAACACACGGTAAATCCCCCATGATTGATATGTGACCAAGCATTAACCAAAAATAATTTTGCATTGAACATGTAGGTTTTTATGATATATTTTCGATGATTCACCATGTGCTAATGCTATTGCACATCATCCAAATTTATATTTTTAACTAATTAACAATAATATATATTCTCACTTCAAATCTAAATGATATCATTAACAGTAATCAACAATAAATACATTTCTCAAAAGAGATCACTTTTTCAATAACTAAAACTCATTTTAGTCCTAAAATTGACACATTGACATTTCAATAGTTTCAAAGAGAGAAGTTCCAGTTTGGAAGCTACTTGTAGTGGATCATTCTACCTCTAATATAAACTTACATTCATCTGAAGACTAGATTTTATGACGATCACTTTCAATCTGGCTGTGACAGAGAAAAACATCAAATATTGCACGCATTAATAGCTAACATCAAAATTTGTTATAAGTTTATACAGTGTAGAATGATCTGAAGAAAGAAATCTAGATTATATTTACTTCAAGGACATGTACAATCATCATTACCGAGTACAGAGTTAGAATATTTTAGAACACTTATTGCTAACTTAATTGAATTATTTAGACTATTGTTTTTTTACATATTAACAAATGTCGAGTGTACTATATTGTATTCTTACCACAGTTACATTTTACGTACTGATTCTTCTACTTAGTGAGTGCTAGTCTAAAGACCAATTTAGAGACTGTTGCAGCTGTTAGACTGAAGTTGACCTCAATAGATTCCACGGTGCTTTAAGGTTCAACAATTTATGATTAAACAATCTATAAATCGGCCTTAAGTTCATTGAAAATATGCTCTGGTATTTTGCATGCATTGTGTGTGAAATTGATGTATTTTCAATGAACTGGAAACTATTAAGGGACTTATAATCTGTAGCAATCGATTTTACATCTAGTTTTCGTTTTTCTGTGCCATTTTTTGTCTTAAAATCCTATAACAGTTTATTCTATTTACAAAAAGTACCTAAATTCTACACCAGAACATTTTTAGGTACTCTTTGATGGATAGAACCTAAAAATATAGATACTCAATAAAAAATGTATATAATAAATATATCTACCTAATAAGGTTATAATATCATAAGGAACATGTCATATACATATAGAAAAAAATCATAGTGCATCGCAGATTTTGTGCATTCTATACAAGATACCGACAAAAATTTTTAGTAATCTCCTTAAAATAATTTCAGGCACCTTCACAACTGGTCAAAGTAATCTTATACTATTTTAGTCCAAAATCACCAGCGTGATTTAAAATAATACCGGCTGTCTCTAAATTCAATTAACAATAGACTCGCCGTCAGTATAACTAGCAACAATATCCAACTAAACCCTGTTTACACAAATTTGTATCCACGAACAATTCATCTAAACAAAAGCCATGTGCAGCTGAAACTATTTTCAAGACGGACAGTCTTGAGAGATAATTAATTCTTGCGTTACTTAAATAATTGTATTCTAATTCAGTGGTTTAAGGTATAGTGGAGCATAGAAAACCAGGATCCACCGATGCTACTTTAGCTGTAAGAAACGCATGCATACAGAACAGCAAACTCTGGAGGATCGAACATTCAAGTTCCTAAAAAATAAAACATATTGGAGATTAGAGTAAATTAAACATTTAAGGAGAGAGACGATGTAAGTAACAATAGAGCAATTTTTCTATATAAAATCCTATAGAATTCAGGGGTCACGTGGTCACAACACAGGGCAACAATGTTTTTCTATGTTGGAAAACTAAGATCTCTTTTAGTGTACTGATTCCAAACATGCCATTCAATTTCGTCTATCAACTCTACTTTTTTTTTTTTACTTTTAAGTACAGACTAACTGAATTTAGTTCTGATAAAATGTAAAGAAGTAAAGATAACTTTTGAGATATAACATGAGTTGAACATTTAAAACAGTGGTCTAAGGAAAGGAGACATTGCCTAAAGCTTGATTCGTAAAATTCAAAGGTTTTAATAGGAACAATAGTCATAAATCGACAAATCCTAATCTAAATTCAGGAATTACTGCATTCTAAAGATATTTCTAAATTTCAGCAGTCTTCCTGAGTTGTCGAAAGATGATACAGAGACATCAGCGTCAGATGAAGAAACAGTTAATAGGCACAATAGTCGTAAGTGAACAAATTCCTTCTAAGAAACGTCAACATCAGATGAAGAAATAGACAGTTAATTTGACCAGATTTAACAATTCCTCAAGACTTTAATCAGCAAGATGTACGTATTATAAGAAACCTGAACCTCTCAAAGGAATCTGCAGAATTACTTCCATCCAAATTAAAATGAAATTGAAAAAATAAAACAATGAATATAAATATAGCTATATAAAAAAATATATTTGACAGAGGAAAATTAAAGGCCGAATTCTGCATCTAAATATATTTGGCTTTATTTTTTGAAGTACAGGTTAACTGAATTTAATCTTTGAAGTAAAACATTTTTTGAACAATTACAATAGTGGACCAAGGGAAGGAGACACTGTCTAAAGTTTGGGTCATAAATATCAAAGGTTTTAATAGGAACAATAGTCGTAAGTTAACAAATCGTAATTTAAATTCAGGAATTATTGCATTCTGAAGCAATAGCCTTTAGCAGTCCTCCTGAGCTACCGAAAGATTGTACAAAAATAACAGCGTCAAATAAAGAAACAAATAGTTACTTTGAAGCAGATTTAACAATTCCTCAGGCTTTAATCAGCCTGAACCTCTCAAAGGTGTCTGCAAAATTATTTGCGTCCAAGTTAAAATGAAATTGAAATAATAATACAATAGCTATAGCCTATATCAAAAGTTAGATTTGATAGAGGAAAATTAATGACTGAATTCTTCACCTAAAAATTTCTTAGGAACTATTGTTTAACGTACCTTTGTTTCGATAGCTTTGGACTCGGTATCCTGGAAATGTAGCTTAAGCTTGGACTTTCCATCATCCGAGGAGCCCCTCAATTGGGAAAACTTGTATTGCCAAAGAGGAGTTTTGGAGTCACCTTCATGTAGTGAAAACCCAAGATTCCAATCCAAAGTCAAACCAGCAGTTTTACCATTACTGCTGACTGTGAAAGTCTTATTCTGTAATCAAACAAAATGTAGATATGTAAAAAGCAAATTCATATTAGGTGTCTTACGCCAAGTTTCATAACAGCAGTGCAAACTGAGCAGTGCCAGGCGTTTTCAATTCTCAACAATTCCTGTCTAGTCTCTACTGAAAAATATCTAGAGTCTTGTCCTGAAGTCTGGACTAAAAAGCAGTGCTGTCGTTCATCTACGTTCTCGGATTCTTTTACAACCCTGAACATGGTTTGATAAACTTTAAACATTATCGGACATTTGCCCCAGTCTAAAACGTTGAGCTGCCAAAAAATATTACGTGGTTAATTACTAGTACTTGATTAACAGAGTAAGTCTTACCGGTGGTGAGTCAAATAGCATCAAGTCGGTGCCCTTAAGAGCAAAAAATCGCGGTTTATAATTTTGCCACGGTTGATTGTTGTTAAGGACACCTTCGTTGACCCAACCCATGTACTCAATTCGATCCGATACACTAAAGTTTCTGTTGTACAGCTTCATCTAAAACCAAACAAATGACAGTACGATTACACTGGAGATTAGCATACTTACTTGAAGATTGGTCAGTCCGATAATATTGTCAGTGATAAACTTCAGCCATTGGGACAAAATAGCGGAATCGTCGCAATGAATGATGCCGGTGCTAATGCCGTTAAGACCACGAACTTCGAAAGCACTTGGTCTGAGTTTGTCAGTTCCAAATATGTACCTCGTCACGTACGCCATCATTAAGGGTACGGTTACTATGTCCACCCAACGGGTCTGTGGCGGTTCTTGTTCGGACTCTGAACATATTGAACTAGGTCTGCTACTTGTGCTGTTCGTCGCTAGGCGTAAGCTCTCATCCGATGCTTCTTTGTCCTCACTGTTACTGTCAGTCTGCTGTGAGTCTTTGTCTTTCTCCTCTGCAAGATTGAAAGTTAATTGATGTGACTCCAGTTGGTTGCTAAGCTTACCTTTTTGTAAAAATGGTGTGGCTGCTTTGTAATGCTTTACAGTTAATACTACTAAATCTCCGGCGTTCCTCAATATATTCACGGCGTCATCGTGTGGACAAGCCGTTATATACTCGCCATTGACTGGAATATTTAGTTTGTACAAACATTGACAAAACTCATTATGAATGAATACCTTTAATGATGGCGTCGCCAACAAAAAGCTCTCCAGTCTCGTCTGCCGCTTGGCTTTTGTAGATTTTCGATATGAGGATGGGAAGTTTGTGTTCAGCACCGCCTTTGATGCTTAATCCCAAACCTCCTACTTTGTGTCTCCGTACTTGTACCATTCGCTCCTTAAATATAAAAAAATAAATGGTGAGCTTTTATTACAAGAAGTTTGAAATTATATAATTTTAAAAGAAAGTTCAAAATTTTCAGTTGATGAAGTTACAGATGTTCAGTGTTTATTTTCAATTATCTTTAAATATTAGTAAACATTTTGAATGTTTTCAAAGATTGCATTTTATTATATTTTTTATTGTAGTTTTACATTTTCCAAGTAAAAAATTTAAGAAACAAAAAACTTTTTATTAAGTTTTTGAAAGAAAAAAATCCATTAAGGATTATATATAAACTAGATCAAACTAAGAAATGGAAAGAACTGAAAAAGAAGTTTTATAAAACTAAACTTCATTAAAATGAATATTTTCTTAAAAATAGAACAACATGAAAAGAATAAGTAGTTGAAAACGTTAAATATGTTAAAGAAAGTGACTGAGCAAAGAGCCAGACAACTTTATCTTGTGTGTATGATCAGCAGCAAAAAGGAAATTGCCTTGCAACTCACAAAAGAGACAGAAAAAGCAAACAAGAAATATGTCTTTGATTCAAGGGTCAAACACGACCATTTGTAACATAGAGCAGTATCGCAGCTTTATCTTTGAAACAGAGAAGTTAAAAGGTAACTTTTTTATTTGTTCGAGGGTGAAATATTGTATGTGTAACGAGTTACATGATCGATAACCATTAGCTAAACTAATACGAAAAAATAGGACAACAGCCGGATAGCTTTTACGATAATAATCCTTGGCTCAACACAAAGAGCAAACAAAGGTGAATTATAATTGTCACGTGAGAAGTCATTATTTTTACATGCCCCGTGTCATTACCGACAACTACTCAAGTCGGGAAAACAATCTTGATGGAAACTGTTTTTTCAAGCTCTTTGTCCGGATAACGAATAATTGTCCTACCTTGGCGTTTTGCGGTTTTGTTTCCGGTGGAACAATTTCCTCTTTCTGCAAACGGAGCACCTCCATGGATAGATGCAGTAATACGGGAACCGGTCTGCTTTTTCCATCGCTGACCGTCACCATACCAGTCCTGATCTTGAGCTTCTGATCAACCTTTTCTTCGATTGGAGTTGTCATCCTTGTTGCGTTTATCCTCATATTGACTAAGAAAAGTTTACAATAGTAAATATTGAACACAAAAATAAATTTACTAATTTAAATATTAATGTGCATGTCATCACAAACTTTATTATTGGAAACTCAGTCATCAGTTCCTAATCTATTTTTGATGAATGGAATTAATAAAGGATATTTGAACATTTAGAGCTATATTTGGGAAAGAACAAATGATAATTTGTAATTCCATTAAAAATCCGCATTTATCAATTATTTAATCTCAAATTTTATGTCAAAAATTTTAGTGTATTAATAGAAGCTTTTGCATGTCTCCTTCAGTGATGTTAAATCAATTCTATGAAGATAATTTTCTTATTCAAATAATTCATATAATATACAAAAAATTAGTAAAAATTAGCTTCTAATTTGCTGCAAGTCTTAACAAAATATATTTTTTGAGCTTTTATTTAGACATCAATAAAATAATTAGTCTAAAACTAAGAAGTTATGTTGTTTTAATTTTTATGTTTGTTGGGTGACAATATTTTTATCTCCATAATATAAAAGTTTATATTATTTATATTATAAAATTTTTATTCCAGCTTTTCACACGTCCATAGAATTTTTAATGTTGTATTAAATATTTTTTATTTAATGATGAAAAAAGTTTAATTACGTAAATAATTCATGTTTCATTAATATTTACAAAACAGGACTTGCAGGTTAAAATTTACACATCAATTATTTTAACCATTGCAGCATTTAATCCTCTGCAACAAGCTCCTTAATTGGAAGTGTTTTATGGGTCACAGATTTTCCTACACATTATAATTATAATTAATTAAAATTGAGTGAATTCTGTACACAAATATAATGGATATAATGTTGTCAGTTTATTTGTTTTTTTAAACGTACTTAAAATCCATTTTATAGTAGTTAGAAAAAAACTATGTTGGCCAGTTTCAATGCTATTATAGATTTTTGACCCCTCCACCAATTGTCACAAGGTCCTTAAGCACGTTGTTATTAAGCAATAACGACATGTCAATGTAATTAGCTCAAGTTATTGATGTTATTATCCATTTTGTATCGGCCAATGTACGACTTGATTGATTTTTCACTAAACGAAAATATGTATAATTTATTTACCTGTATATCCTAAAATCACAATGTATGTTTAAAAACGTATCAATTTCAAATAACTACTAAAAGTATTTAATTTTAAAATTGCACTTTGTTTATCACTATAACGAAAACATTCACACGGAATGTTGTGCACAGAACTGCCATTTTTAAAAGGGTCAAAACAAATGGTGTGAGGTTCGAGTCCCGGATAAATTATTCAGCATGATCCGATTCACTACGCATCTTGGACTCTTGCAGTAAACAGTTACAGTAAAGCGTAGCGAGCTTTCGAGCTTTACAGTGAGCTTTTAGTGGTTGCGTCCATCTAGCGGAAAAGGGGTGCAATTACGTCACCGCGAAGACTTCTGTTACAGTTAAGTGTCTCAATTCACACTGAGCTTTGGGCAAACACTTGTTATACGTTTATTGGAGCTTTATAACATTGTTACGGAAGAGATAAAGAAGCTTGAGGACAAGATCTAAGTCAAATTAATACACAGATTCAAACAAAATGTTAATCAAATGTGTATCTTTATTATCCTTTTTTGAAGTATTTTGAGTATAAAGCATTATTAACCTTTGAAGCATTCTGCTTTTTAATATATTGCGTAATGAAATTTCCTGCATCAATTAGCTTCCTGAGGTCGACTCCAGTTTCTAATCCCATGCCATGTAACATATAAACCAGATCTTCAGTGGCAACATTTCCCGTGGCACCTTTGGCATAAGGACAACCTCCTAATCCAGAAACGGAAGAATCCACCACTCTAATTCCATGATCCAAAGCTACACAAACATTCACTAAAGCTTGCCCATAAGTATCGTGACAATGTATGGCCAGTTTATCAGTAGAAGTGACTTTGAGCAAATCCTGGAGCATTTCCGACGTAGTTTTCTTAGTCCCAACGCCTTAAAATAGAAGTTTAGCTAACAGAACTTAAGTAACATCCAATATCTAACCAATTGTATCGCCTAGTGAAATTTCATAACATCCTAAATCAAGCAAGGCTTGGGTAACTTTGGTAACCTGGGAAGGCTTAACGTAACCGTCGTACGGGCAACCCACAACACACGACACATAGCCTCTTACTTTGAGATTGTTTACTTTGGCTTTCTCCACCACAACTTTGATTCTTTCTATTGCTTCGTCGGTTGAGCAGTTCGTGTTCTTTCTGGAGAAGCCTTCGGAGGCGCTTGCGAACACAGCTATTTCTTTTACTTTGGCCAATAGCTAGAAGCATTGAATTTAGGTAAAGGTTATGTTTGAATGTACACTTACAGCTGATTCTAATCCTTTTGCGTTTGGTACTAAAACTGGGTAACTTATGTTATCTTTCTTTGTAATTCCTGTGTACACTTTGGTGTTGTCGCTCATTTGTGGTACCCATTTGGGACTTACAAAGCTGCAAAAATCAAAAATAACACATAAGTCTAAAAAACAGCAGGAACATACCTTGTTACTTCTATTGTTTGAAGCCCAGTTTCCGATAGCCTGTTTATTAAATCGATCTTGACTTCAGTGGGTACTTGGGTAGGTTCGTTCTGCAGTCCATCTCGAGGTCCCACTTCAACAATCCGCACCGAATTCTAAATGAAAAGTCTGAGTTTAATGGCTGGAGTAACATGAGGAGAAATTCCTTACGCTGGAAAGCCTTTTAATGACGTGGCCTAATAATTTATGTTCTATTCTTAAAATTACCATTGTGTTTAGTGACACTGGCAAAGTAATGTAAAAACATCAGATTATCAGCTTTGGGGTCTCAAGGTTAATGTTGAACTATTAAGCAACATTTGAAATCGCCGCTCTGGCTTTTATCTAAAACAGAATTCTGTGGTGACACTCCAGTACATCCAGTAGATGGAACTGAATGTACGTTTCATTGGTATAACTAGTATGAATAATTTAGGGAAATTAGTTATTAGGGTGAATTTTGAGACACGGGGAAGGATCAAACACACCGTTTGTTGATCAATTAATTATTTTCCAATATGTAATTAGTGGTTTGGGTTAGTGAGATGGGGAAATAAGATAAAACAACAGCTAATATATTTAGAAATATTTATTTTAACTGATTACATATTCATATCTTAATCTTAGTAGAAAATAATTTAAGTTTTGTAATAACAAGTTAAAAAACAGCCACCTAGGTGGCGTTTAAAACAGAACAGCAGAGCTGTACAACAAAAAGAAATATATTTAATATGGCAAAGTTTAACTGAGCCCATATACAAATACCAATTATAAATTATTTACATTTTCACAACAACATTTATTTATGTTACCAACCTTTGGTATACAGCTACAAACAGGCACGACGGATTTTTGTTAACATTTACATAGTCAAAGATGCAATGGACGGAAGTGCACATATAAGAAAAAATACAATAAATATTTGACTAGATGGTATATTCATGCACCTTCCTTGATTAGTAGATATCACAAATTGTTGCCTAGCTTATAAACTATTCAGTCGCTCTATGCAATTTTCTGTACTCCTGAAGATATGGTCTTGTATTTTGGTCTTTAGTGAATGAATTCAAATCCGTCAGCCAAATGTCTAATAAATAAAAAAAAGAGAAGGAACAGACGTGTAATTTGTATAAAGCAGTCTTAAACAAAAAAAATTCCAGGCTACTTTTAAGGTACATTTATTATTGTTACAGAGTGCCCGGAACAGAAAATAAATAATAAAGTGAAAATGTATAAATAATTGAAATAATTTCCGATTTGTGCTTTTTTCTGGAAGAAAATATTACATATATTTTGGGACATATGACCATTTAGTCATCTGTACATATATTTATATTACACATATAGATAATCTAACTATGATATTAAGATGAGATAGTTTTAAGTACGTCTTCTGAATATCAAGATCTAGCAATAAATTTATTATGATACAAGAGCTATATATTTAAGTACTTATGTATAATAATATAAATAATTATGACCTTTTTTATTACAACCATGTGAGTTATAAAATGACCATAACGGTAATAATATCTTAAAAATTATACAAATAATATAATAATGTAATAGTAATAATGAGACTAGAACTATTTAAAAATCTAGGATTTCGCTAAATGTATGTATTATTTAGATATATTGCACTTCTATTGCAGAACTAACACCAACTGTCTGCAATCCAAAGGCAATTTTTAAGTCTGATATATTTATTGAGCATTATTACCTCTTTACTCATATTGGTAACTTGGAATTATTTGCTAAAATAAATTACGTTAACAAAAAAGAACAAAAAACTAATCTCACTGTAAAAAATATTTTTCCAAAAAATGTCCGGTGAAATGTAGTTCTTTGTTCTTTTCACATTATTATTTTTTTTTTTTACATAGACCTACGTCTTCGAGATAATTTCCATAATTCTCACTACGTACTTTATTATCCTTTCATATTAATTTCATTTACCAAGTCCGTCTACGTTTCATTTAAATTACTGCAGCCTCGCTTCTTGCAAGGTCTGCGCTTGGGCGGCCGTCTGATAGGGGATTCCCGGGAAGGCGCCCGCCGTGGCGGCCGGCAAACCCGGTGTTTGTGGCAACGCGGCGTAGGCGTAGGGCATGTAGCTGGCCGCTCCTGCAAAACAAAAGCAAACTTAAGTACCGCACAATAGGGAGTCAAGGGAAGACACTACCTGCAGCCCCGGTGTAAGGGTAGGCGTCGAATCCGTTGGCGTACTGGCCGGTGTACGGTGCCGCAGCCGCGGCCGCCACGGCTGCCGCGTTCTGGTACTCGTAGAACTGGGAGGTGGCGGCTGCCACCGCCGCCGCGTGCGTCAGCTGCGTCGTCTGGAGGGGCACGAGGCTTCCCGGCGCCGTTGTGGGCAAGTAGGGGCTCTGATACACGTATCCCGGTGGTACTCTGTAAATTAGCGAGGTCGTTAGGCTTGGTACAGATTGTGGTTGGGTACACTGCAAGCAACACCATAGAAATACCAAAACACCACTGATCAGAGGCATATCCAGTATATATGATGTGCTGGATATACCCTGTCTCTGATGAACTAAATATTCAACTAAAAACAAAATTACAAGGGTGATTGTTTAGGATTATATAGCAACTAAAACGCGATTACTTTTTGTACATGTTTGTTTTAATATCCACATCAAACTAATCAGGAAACGTTATTTAGAAAGGTTACAAAAGATATTAAGAAAATTGTGTTAATCATTGCGCATTTCCTTTAATTGTGCCATCGGATACCAATCATCTTTTACACTCACAAAAATACCCAAAAAAAAACAAAAATATACCACTAACATTCCTCCACACAGACCAAATAATAGCTTCGCTTTATATTTTATGTTTTAAGTGGTACGTTCAAATTAATTTAATGATTGTTAACAACTCCAATTTGACATTTAAGTAAGTAGTAACTAAAACTATTTAACGATCCAAATCAGAAACAAAAATAACGCCTAATGCACCGTAATTAAAAGGTGATTTTATTTCGATTATTTCTACACCCGTCTCCTGTTTTATCGGGGAATGGCGCTTTTAACATTTAAACTGTCCTTTTTTACCTTTCGTAATCATACCCTGGGGATTGTGACATACGTAATTAGTAATAATTCATTTCTCGGCCAGGAAAAAATGAGAATTTTCAATTACTTAGGGGGTTTATCGATTGATATTGAAAATGAATTATTATGTTTTCCTGTTTGTTAGATTGACAGGAAACTGTTCAACAATTTCACCCACTCGTGGTTGATAAATTTTCGTCCCTTATTTGCCTATTTCAAACAACAAAAATGGTCGTCCGAAAGGAAAGTCTCGTTTAAGAGAATAAAATCGAATTACACGAGTGAGTTTTTCGTTTTGTGTACGATATAAATCATCAACGTTAAATAAATCTTATTTTTAGACAATGGCACACCGAAGTTTTTATTTATTTTAGTAGTGCGTTTATTCACTTACTGGGTCCATATATTCGGTTTATTTTTATTAGTTTCCCGTCCTTTACGTCATCACCAAATCCTCCCGAGACGTACGTGAGTTTTGGAATTAAATTTTGCCATTAAATCTGCACATTTGTTGGAGAATTTCTTCCAAATATTTACTCGTAAACTATTATAGGAGTCTCGACCTCCGAGATGTATTTATTAAAGGGGGCATTCTGCGGGCTGAGTGCATCTGAACGATGATTAAAGCAAATCAGCTCGTGTTTTATGTAAGGTTTTATGTAATTTTCGGCATGTAATAGTTGAAAGTGTGCATTTAGCTTTTAAAGATGAACAGGTCCCCACCTAAAATGTTTAAGAAGATTCGTTTAAAGCAGATAGTGCCAGTTCTATTTTCGTTGCCCTATTTAACATTGTTTGCGCATTTTGACTAATGTATTATTTTTAACTAGAACCACGTACCGAATCCATTCTAAACGACAGCCCACTTATTATCACACAGGGATGGACTCGGTCTAAATCACCCCCCGACAATTCCTATAAATAAACGGGCTCTAATGTTTGTATTCTGGCAAAGCTTTATGTACTGCCGTCTGAAACAGTGTTTGCTTTACTATACGCACATTTATTAACTATCCTTTCACCCCCAATTTCGTGTACCCCATACACACGTGCGTTTGTGTGTGTGCGGATAATAGACACACTTAACTAAATTAACGTAATCGAACGCAGGTTTCTGGCTTTCGATTCTGCGGCCAGATAGGTCGCAGTTTTGGCACGACTGTAAATGTCACATTTATTTGTGTGTCACAAAAATAATGAACAAGGCGGGCATCATACGTAAATAAATTTTTAAAAATGCTCCGCCGATTTTTAAACATACTGACGTCCAATTAAAATCGGCGCCAAAACACTTTTTTTTTCAATCTCGGTGTGTTGCAATTTTTATACATAACAATATTGACGTTCACTTTGAGTGCAGTCGCATTAATCATACCAGTTTTCACAAAAAAAAAAGTTTTTCAGTTTTTCAGTCACGTTCTTGAAAATTAAGGTGCGTGGTGACATATATTGGGCTGTAAAAACTGTAGTTTTTATTGAATTTTAGTCTGAGTATTTTTAATTATAGAGAAAAGATAGACGAACATTTTAAAACAATATATGACCCCCTAACTATAGTAATTTAGTCTATGAGTTATAGAATATAAAAGATTATGTCTTCTGTTTATATTTTGGAATTTTCAAGTATTAAAAAATCACAGATATTAGATCGAAATCAAAGCTTTCTTTACTTGATTTTATAGAGGACAGTTTTAGGAATATTTTGACCCCATAGACATGCATCCAGTATCTCTCATGGGATAAATATAGCCTTTATACTGAAACAGTGTCTTATACTGTTTTTCGTACATATTCCTTATTTTATGCTGAAACAAAATCAAATAAATGTTTTTTTATGCATTTCAATTTTTGTTTATTTTTTACATTTTTATGCAATTGTTATTGGTTTGAAAGGTAGGTGGGTTAGAAGTAATTGTTAAAAACAAATAAATCAATATTAATTAAATTAAATTAAAAAAATTAATAAAATCATTAAAATTTTGATATTTTTAAATAAAATATTTTTGTATTTAATGACATGTCTTTCATAAAATATATGCTATAGGTGCCAATTATTATGAAATTAATTTAAATTAATTGAGGTTATTTAAAATTGTTTATACTGTACTCAAAATTTACAAAAAAAATAGTATTATATCATTTTATTTTGGGTTAGATGACTGTATTTATCGAAATACATCCGTACCATCACATTCTGAGATATTTTTTGTCAGTATTCTGTAATTTTTAATGCTTAAAAATTAATTTTCTGCTTAATACGACGAAAAAATAATTGTATTTATACATTTAATTTATCATATCACGATCTACCTCAGCTGTGAAGTTCTACTGTGGTTCAAAAAAAAAAAATACAGTTTTTACAGATCAATATGCTTCATTTTGTATAAATATTATTATTTCATGGATACCTCAAAAATAGAAGCTAAAACCACTTAAAAAGAGGAAAAAATATTTGTATTTATACATTTAATTACCATAATTCAGTAGAATTACTTCAGTTATAATTTGTACTATACATGTACTATATAAAAATGTTCCTCTACATTTCGTCTATAATTAAAAAAAATAGAACCAATTCACATAAAAAATACAGTTTTTATAGACCAATATGTGACTTCATATGTTTCAATTTGTATAAATATTATTATTTTATGGATATTTCAAATATAGGAGCTAAAACTGTTTAAAAAGATGAAAAAATATTTGTATTTATACATTTAATCATCATAGTTACTAATCTACTTCAGATGTGAAGTTGTGCTTTAGTTTAAAATGTTCCTCTACATCTCCTTTATAATTAAAAATAAAAATAGAGTAAATTTATATAAAAAATGCGGTTTTTACAGACCAATATGTGACTTCATATGCTCTAATTTGTATAAATATTACTATTTTATGGATATTTCAAAAATGAGTGCTAAAACTGCTTAAAAAACGAAAAAATATTTGTATTTATACTTTCAGTCATCATAGTTACTGAATTACTTCAGTTGTGAAGTTGTGGTATAGTTTAAAATGATCCTCTACGTCTCCTCTATAATTAAAAATAAAAATAGAGTAAACTCACATAAAATACAGTTTTTACAGACCAATATGTGACTTCATATGTTTGAATTTGAATAAATATTACTATTTTATGTTTATTTCAAAAATGAGTGCTAACACTGTTTAAAAAACGTAAAAATGTTTGTATTTATACATTCAATCATCATAGTTACTGAATTACTTCAGTAGTGAAGTTGTGGTATAGTTTAAAATGTTCCTTTACGTCTCCTTTATAATTAAAAATAAAAATAGAGTGAACTCACATAAAAATACTAATATGTGACTTCATATGTTTCAATTTGTATAAATATTACTATTTTATGGATATTTCAAATATGGGAACTAAAGGACGAAAAAAGTATTTGTGTTTATACATTTAATTTATCATAGTTACTGAATTACTTCAGTTGTGAAGTCGTCATATGGTTTAAAATGTTCCTCCAAGCCACCTATATAATTTAAACCAAAATAGAACAAATTCACATAAAAATACCTTTGAAAAACTTGTCTTTCATAAAAAACAGTGATATTTTCAAATTCTGCAGAAATTTATATATAAAAAAACACCATAGAAAATTTGTGTTGAAGAGAAAAGTTCTTAAAATATAACCGGAATTATTAAAAGTGTTTTAGGCTTATTTCAGACGGTTCGATTAAACAAAAGAAATACAATTTATTACCAACGAACGCGTCACAAAATTGAATTGGCTTATTTCATTTATTTCCTGCGGGTCATAGGCTGTCCACGGCAATATTCATTGTGAAATTCCACATAATAACAATATAATGCAAGGTCGAAATAAATATGTTAAAATAATAAAAAAAAAAATAAAATGGCATTTTTATGTGACAGTCTAAGTTTTATATACATTGTCGATACACATTTTACCGTATAAATCGGTTTCAATATTAACGTCACACTAATGAACTGTTATTCCGTGTCACATGAGAGAAACACATATCACACGTATATTTTCAAGTCATTAGAATTATTTTTATTTAGAAATCAATATGTTCTAACATTAACATACAAACATTGGGAGTCAATTATATATAGGTTAGTACAACAAATTCGAAAGTGAATTCATTGATTTTTAGAGACATGTTTGTTAGCATGTCATTAACTTTTTGCTCCTGCGTCTACTAAAAATGCTTTCAAAAGCTTAAGGGTGCGCTTTAAGGATTAATTATGTAACCGGTAGTAATTTGAACTGAGGAAGTAAGTCTTGCACACCCATATACGCGATTAATTTTCATTTTTTTTATCAACGCAACTCGGTTCTTTTTTTTATCAGCACGGTCGAAAACAAAATAATGAATATAGTCGTCATTGAAAGTGAGTAATAAAGCCGGACATGAATAAATATTTTATGCATAATGTTATTGTTGTGGCATGGACAGTAAATCGATTAACTTCTTATAGATTTCACGCTAGGCCAAGTGAAACTGTCCACCCACTGCATATGACGAACAAAAACCCCAATTCGTCTCCCCCTCTTTCAAGTTCGAGTTCAATAATATTTAAACTCAAATCCTTTTAATTTCAACGTCTGAGCATAAGTAAACAGCCTTTGCCGATAACAAGAGTTTTTTTTTTTTTTTAATTAGCAGAACGATATGCACATTTTATCATTTGCCTTCTTCGTTAAAAGCATACGTGATACCTTAGTTTATTATTTATCAACGGCCACACAATAATTAATATCTTGCCGTGGTTATACAAATTTATTCCATTTTATTTATAGTTTTAAACTACGGTACGATAACGCGAAGATAACAACCGTGCCACTAACAACAGGTGATACTTACAACTTTTGTTTAAAATTCGAATTTATCGCGAAAATGTGCTGGGTGGATCGTTTAAAGTGGAACTAAAATTAAATTCACTTATAAATGTAAATAATTGGCGTTTTTCTTTAACTGTCAACATAAAATCAATTTTAAAAAAGTACCTTGTATAAATGATTAAAAAAACGAATATTTTATTTGTTAGTACCGTTTTGTTTAAAATATTCCATAAATTAACATAAATTAAGACAAAGGGTGATACGATAAAATATATATTTTTTATTATCACTGTTTTTATAAACTCATTTTCAAACATTTATAAAAAAAATACCAAAAGTTATAAATATTAGTATAAAAAATGCGTTAATTCAAACCTAATCATTTAATTTAACTAATTAAAATATTCGAATATTAATTAATATTAATATGAATCCAAAGAAGGAAGAAAATTGACACAAGATAATAATTTGTTATTTTTATATATTAATTTAAAAATAAGTAAACCGAATAATTTTTAAAAATAATTGTATTTGCTAAGAGCTTTAGTACAATTTTAAATTATATTGTTTCAGACTTTTAACCAGAAAATTCGTCTTAATATTCTATATAATATTAAATAAATATTCAATATGATATTCATTTTAGTATATATATGATTTTGACATTAAACTAATTTATTTAAGTACTCTACTCTTTTAAAAGTTTTAATAAATGTTTTATGTATTCAAGTGTATAGTATATAATATTCGTACATGTATTAAAATATTTGGTTATTTAAAAACTCCAATAAATAAAATATTCGAAACATAATATTAAATAAATATTCAAACAAAACTATTTAAAAAAATTTACAATATTTAATATTTGTTTACAATTAAAACAAATTTAAATTTCAAAAAATTAATAATTTGTCGGAATTTTTATATTATTTTAAGAATATTATTAATTTAAAACAAAATTATATAAAACATGTGGCACAACAATCTAATTTTTAGAACTTCAATTTGTATTTTGAATATTTCAAATTAGAATTCTATAAAATAAAATAATTTGGACATTAAAGATATGGACATAATTTTATTTTCAAACAATTTGGTAAAATTGGAAATTAAAACCTCTCATTGTTCAATAATTCTTGAATATATTATATAATAGTCAAATATTTAAAAAATCCAATATATATTCAGTAATTTAAGTGGTTTCAAATATTTGGTTATTTAAATATTCAGATAATGAAGTTTTAAATATTCAAATATTCGAATATTCTCTTATAATTTTAAACATTCAAATAAATTTACCATATTTAACTTTTAATTAAACTTAAATCATGTAAATATTCTTATATTTAAGTTTCAAAAAGTTATTAATTTGTCATACCATTTTATTTATTTGTCAAAATTTGAAATTAAATTGTTTCGTTACTCGAAGTTTTGAATATTTAAATACTTAGTTAAATATTTAAATATTGGAATATGTATTCAACAATTTAAATATTCGAATATGTATTCAAATATTTGGTTACTTAAATATTTAAATAATTCAAATATTTGCTTATAATTTTAAAAAAATATTCGAAGTATTCAATTAAATATTTGAATATTTGGATATCTGAATAATTCAAATATTTGTTTGTAATTTTAAATATTCAAATAAATTTATTTTACATTTAATTAAATTAACATTTTTAACATATAATTAAACTTAAGTCATTAAAGTGAATATTCTTAAATTTAAGTTTCAAAATGTTATTAATTTGTCATATTTTTTTATTTTAATTAAATTTTCAATATTCGAAGTTTTGAATATTTAAATACTTGTTAAATATTTAAATATTCGAATATGTATTCAAATATTTGGTTACTTAAATATTCAAATAATCCGAATATTTTTTATAATGTTGAAGGAATATTCGAAATCTTAAATATTCAAATAGTCAATTAAATATTTGAATATTCGTATATGTATTCAAATACACATTAATAATTTTAAACATTTAAAGAAACTTATTTTAAAAACTTTACCAATTTTAACATTTGGTTAAATTTCACTATTATTTAGTAGTTAATATTTCTAAAATTAAGTTTCAATATTTTATTAATTTTAACTTTAAAAATATTAATTTTAATTTTAAAATTATTTCAAACATGTGATTCAATTTAATTTAATTTTTAGATCTCAAATATTAATTTAAATATTTTCAAATATATACGAATTCAGTATTCCGATAAGAAAAATTAATATTTAATAAATTATATAAATATTCTTAAAATTTGAAATTAAATTAATTGGTCAGATGTACAATCAAAATATTCAAATTATTACTTGAATATTCGAATTGTGTATATATCGTATTAATTAATTATATTTAAATAGAAATCTATGATATAATTAATTTGATTCTTAGAAAACACATTTGAATATAAGAAAATGAAAAAGTTAGTAAAAATAATAAAATATTTAAATACTTAAATATTTGAATATTCGAATATATATTGAAAATTTTGGTTACTTGAATATTTATTTAAAATGTTGAATGAATATTCGAAGTCTTAAATATTCAAATACTCTGCTAAAAATTTGAATATTTATATTCAAGTATTTTTATATTTAAATAGACAATAATTTGAATATCTGTTTATAAAATTGAATGAATACTTTAAAGGTTATAACCAGAATATAGGAGATCTTAAATTTTTAAGTATTTATTTAAATTTTTGTACTCAAATATTTAAATTTTTTATATGGATTTGAATACTCAAATTATTATAATAATAAATAATAATAAAAGAATATTCTATTTTTTTTTCTTTGATAATAAAAATTACTCAATAAAAAACTAAAATTGATATATTTTTTTAATTATTAATGAACAAAATATATAATAAAACTTTTTACTAAATATTTAATACTCGTTTTTGATGAAGGTTAATTAAGTTATTATAATTTATCTACGTTACATGTCAATAAATTATATATACCAATTATAAATTTGTATTCTCGTATCTACTAAATTATATAATTCCCGCAATCCTCTAACCTCGTGCACTAATTAAAACCCGAAGGGTAACTTGCGAAATGTGCCCGCCAGACAATAAAATCCCAAGTGAACGTAATCGTAATTAGACCCGCGCCGTCCGTCTCAACGTATAAGATGCACCGTGGTGCGAGATTGGAAGAAAAGATTGCACATGGGTGGCGCCCACAGGTCAATATTGCCCTCCGGATTCCGGAGTCCCGCCGTTTGCGGCAGGCGCGCAAACGTCATTATTTAACAACTAAGTCCGGATTTGCGCGAAGCCGGGTTGAGATTATCCAATAGAAATGTGTTATCCCCCAGAAGATCCCGCCTCTCCCGCATATCCGCCACTGAATCCTGCTGCTCCTGAGCTTTTGCTATTATAGGTTTGCGATGGACACGGTCGCGGCTCAAGAAATGCCCACTTTCACATTCGACGTTCGCACGTTCCGTGGCTTATTTTATTTGTTTTATTTGCGTTTGATGGACTGCTTTTGTTGGACGGTTTTCGTCCTTGGGGTTGGGAGTGGACTTCGTTGGCTGTACGTGAGAATGAAAATTGATATGATTTCACAATATTTATGGAACTGGTCCCCATCTAGCCTTGAAACTATTAATACGTTGCCTTTCGAGATGCGATCCCTTCCAAATCTATTAATAAAACACGACGACAATCCTTCTGCAATTAGCGGACGACAATCCGTTGTTTGTTATTAAAAAAAAGCTACGGAATGTTTATGGACGTCTTTGTTTAATATTTTCGTAGGTAGTTGGCAGAATTTTTTCATGTGGGTGGATATAAAACCATCTAAATGTCAACATGAACATCTCAAAGAATGCCTAACAGCTGCTTCGTCGTAGTAAATATAAAGACGAGTCGTGATAAAACGTATCTATATTTAAAATCTGGTGTCAAAGAGACTTAAGATCACGCGTGGAGAAGCAAATCTCGGATAATTAATTTTCGAGTTATTTTCGTTTAGTAGTACGGCCAAGAGTGACGCATTTGGCGTCAGATATAGACACCATTAGTTCATATTTTCCGGATTTTACTTGTCCTTAAAGACCTTTCAATGTATTTTGGATCCACCGAAATGTGTATCAGTACCGGCGTCCCAAATTTAACTGATGTCTTTTTTTTCATACTTGACTATATACCAGAAAAACTGATTTAAGTTTTTGTTCATAATTTTTTTATTGTATTTTGTTGTATTTAATGTTATTTGATTTTTTTTAACTGGGCTATTTATATTTTCCTCATTAAAACATTTTTTGAGTAAAAAGTACTGTACTCAAGTTCGAAAGCAGCGGAAGCTGCATGTTGTAATCGCAATGGGTTTGGAGAAGGTGCTGAAGACTGCTGAAGACTTTGTTTTCGTCTGTTTAAAAGAGACAATAAATGTATTGAAGATGAACAACGTCAATCATTTTGGAACCTCAAAAATGAAGAAATTAAACAATATTTCGGGCAAAATCCTCTTGCAACATGTTTGGAAATAGGCCAGTCATTAAATTGTCAGGAAACAATCTTTAGAAAGAAGCTTTATGTAATGAATTTCATTAAAAAGTTGTCTAGTGTGAACGATGAGTTGAAGCTGATAAACTTAATGGAACAGTCTTAACCCAAAAAAGATTTTGATAACCTTTTGCTGTACTAGATTGCATATATTATGTATTTGAAAGCTTTTCTAATCTCTTTTTAACTGGGCTATTTATTTTTTCTACATTTTTGGGGTAAAAAATGGTATATTTAAGTTCCAAAATCAGCCTAAAGCAGCAGAACCTGCACGTTATCTTCGTAATGGCTTTGGAAAAGATGCTGGAAGTAATGAAGACACACTACTTTGATTTCGTCTATTTAAAAGTGGCAATGAATCTATTAAAGATGAACAACGTCAAGGTCATCTTGAAACCTGCACAATGAAGAAATTAATCAATGTTTCGGGCAAAATCCTCTTGCAACATGTTTGGAGATGGGCCAGTCATTGAACTGTCAAGAAACAACCATTAGAAAGAGGCCTCATGCAATGAATTTCATCTAAAAGTTGAACAATTGGGTTTCTTATGACAATTATATCTTGAAACCTGCACAATGAAGAAATTAATCAATGTTTCGGGCAAAATCCTCTTGCAACATGTTTGGAAATGGGTCAGTCGTTGAACTGTCAAGAAACAACTATTAAAAAGAAGCCTCATGCAATGAATTTCATCTAAAAGTTGAACAATTGGGTTTCTTATGATAATTAATGCCAGTTTGAACGATATGTTGAAGTTGATAAACCTGCTGAAAAAGTCTTAACCCAAAAAAGATTTTTATGACTCTTTGTTGCATTATATAGCATATATTATGTATTTGAAAGCTTTTCTAAGCTCTTTCTAACTGAGCAGCACAATCTGCACGTTACATTGGGTTTGGAGAAGGTGTTGGAAGTCTATTTAAAAGTGGATATTAGTGCTTTGAAGAGGAACAATGTCAATGCCATCTTCAAACTTCCACAATGAAGAAATTAAGCAATATTTCGGATAAATTCCTGTCCTCCTCTGTTTGGAAACAGGCTAGTCATTAAACTATCAAGAATCAACCATTAGAAAGAGGCTTCATGCAATGAATTCATGAGAAACTTGAAAAATTGGATTGCTTATGATAATTAACACCAGTTTGGACGATGGGCTGAAGATGGTAAACCAGCTAGAATAGTCTTAACCCAAAGAAAAGAAAAAAATTATAACTCTATGGTGGACTTGCCTATGAACTTTTACTCATTAAGCTTCTAAGAGGTCGAACCTTCTTTAATCAACAGAAAAGAGGTATTCTTCTTCATGACAGTCTAAGACCACGTATATCATTATAGAACTAGAGAAGCTTGGAAATAATAAATGAGCAGTTCTACCTCATCCATTAAATACTCCAAATATGTTTCCATCGAATTTTTCAACTAATAAACGGTTTAATCTTGAAAAGGAGGACAAAACTTTGGTTGAGCTTGAGTTTTCCTTCAGTTCCAAAACCCAGATTTTTTTCCTCGTTGAACGTTGGCAAAAAACTGATAATAATGATGATTGTTTAGTTAAGCATTTATTGGAATACCAACGACTATCTGTTTTGATAATGCACGAATAAAACTTCCTTAAAACCCATTCCAGCAACGTAAATTATTCGAAAGAACCACAATATGCACTAAAATAGCTTGGACGGCAATAAAAACATCAACATGCTCTTTTAATTTAAACATGCCATATATTATTTCTGAAGACTGTGACCAACAAATTCAGATAAATATTATTTCTGGAACTATAAAGGACAATTTAAGCAAAATGAAGCAAAACAACGAATATTTATAAATATTGGTCAGATTTTTGAGACGATAAAAATTATTTTATGGAGTAAACATGTGGAACCGTTACAGATATTTATTTCTGATATGTTAACAATGCCTAGGCACAGAATAAATAACAACCTACTACGTGAGACTAGTTTGGTTTATGTTCTCGTTATTCCATGCAACATGGCTTAAACATAAATTTTTTAGTTTATACAAGAAATCATCGCAAAAATTGTATGAACTTTTTTTTACATACACAGACACACACAATGTTTGTAACAAGGTTATTGTGACGGCTTCCTGATAAATATTTTGTCTGGATTAAAAACGAGGCTGTTACAAATATTTATTCTCATAATATATAATTTATTTTAAAAACAATTGTTTAATTTTATTTATAAAAGGCAGCGTTGTTTACGGATACATCAACAGATAAAAATTTGTAATTATTGTATGACCATGATACTTAAATATTACACGTATGGATGCCAACAAAATTGGTGTGGCTAACAATGAAATAATGGATTTATGAATAACCACAACAGCGGAAAATTATTAAAAAAACGTAATTCACAGATTTCGTCTAATTGTAACGTTCACAAAATTAGAGTTAAATTTAGATCGACATGTTCCAATGTAAAGAACATAAAATCATAAATGATTTTGTGTTGTTTTGCTAACTAAATGCATATAAATTTTATGGCTGCTTCTTGCTGTGGTAAGCAGCAGTAAAACACTACAACGTTTTGATACTTAGTCATGCCAAATAAAAACTTTCATTTGCATCCAAAACCAAAAGAAACTCAAAAATGTGGTGATGAGTATTTTAAAAAAAAGTGTTTCCATCATCTGTACGTAGCGTCGCATCTGTGTTAGTAATAAAACTATTTATACTGACTGACATTTCTTAAAGAATTCAATAAAATGGTGATTATAAAGATCTTTCCCAAGATAAATTTGGGTCGCGTGACACAGTTTATGTATATTTTGACGTACAAGCCATACATTCTTTTCTCTCACTACAAATAAACAGTCCCTTTACACAAAAGATACTCAAATACCTCTTCGTTAACCTTCTAGAAAGAACAAGGATGAGGATGGTTGAGAATTGGGTTTAGGACGAAGTCGAGACGGTATCTGAGTAAAATTTTGTCGGAACTCAACTAAATAAAATATATTTATACCTTCACCAACAACTGCACTGTAACACAATCCCAAGTTAATGACAACCAAGCACATCGACATCCATTGTTAGTGTCGCTAAGTTGGGCTTACACTAGATCCACGTGTACCCAGCACAGCAATAAGCATTTGAAACCCAAACCTAGTGAGCCTTATTCCTGTGCCTTTCGGTGCGGTGTAAACCCAACTTCAGTGTTACATTGCAGTCGAGTTACAGAAAAAGGAACGAACATCAAAATAGTCAGCCCAAAAGAAAAAAACGAAAAAACCTCACAGCAAACAAGTCTGCGTCCGCCATCCTAAAAAAAGGTTTTTAAAAATAACCATTGGAGACAATAAATTTGGCACGGCACTTTAATTTCTTTACGGTTACCCGTCTCTGACTTAGAGTATCATCTCCGCTGGTTTGCTTGTATGAAACAAAATGATTTTTTTTGCAAAAAAAGGAGTTTAGGGGTAATTCAAGGACTGGTAGATCATTAAAACAAAACATATTTCAGTTGTCTAGTTGTAAATTTGGAAAAATTTAATGAGTACCTTTGAAAAAATTGTTAATTGGTGTCTTTGGGATCTCCAAAAATCCACAAAAGCACTTAAGCTTAAGTCAGTGCTGTTGTGGATTAAGGACTAGAACAAAAAACTATCTGGTGGATGAAGGAATGTATTTGAAATTTTATTTTTTGTTTCATTTTGATCGAATGTTTGTGATACAGGTTGGCGGACATCGTGCAAAAAGTTGATATTCGTCGAGCTGTTGTATTAATTTGGATGGGGTGACACAAGGTACCGTCAACTGCCCGACGAACACCGGCTAAATTATTTAAATAAGTGAAACTCAATACTAATCAAAGAAACTCCACACACACCACAAACACTCATCGAAGGAACTAACTGTTTTACATTTTATGTTTGAGGCGTACTATCGGGTCACGTCTCATTGTCATTGAGTTCTGCCAAATTCAAATCGTTTGGATTAAAGTATCACCAACTGTCTTCGTGACATATGTAGCTAGAAAATATGAAATTATTGGTTACGATAGAGTTGGTGATGTATAACTTTTGAGAGAAGTTTGCTAGTGTTACTAATTACTGGTTACAACTCACTTACCCATATTGGCTTGGTAACAGTGCTGGGTAACCCGTTCGCACGCTAGGGAAGGTGAATCCTGGAAAAAGACAAACCCATCGTCACCCCAGAAACAAATTGACGTGTTGCGGTGACACCATAAATTAAGTTTATCGTGGCGCACAATCAAAACCGGCGGATTAAACAGGCTAAAACCACGAAATTGCTTCCGTTGAAAAGAGCCACGATGCACTCTTCGTGCATTGTCGAAGGGCAGACGCCTAATTGTTTTTTTAGCCGGCCGCGACAAGCCGATAACTAAACGAATTGTTGGATCGGCGGCCGCACGCCATTCCGGAAGTCCGTGTCGAAAGGAAGTCCGGAGGGTTGAATATGGCCAAGCGTGAACCGTCCGTTCTGGCGCAACGGAATAATTGGAACGCACGTACCTACGTTTAATGCGATGAAGGGATAATTCCGACCGGAATTCGGCGATTGTGGGTGTTCGTGTCGCAACTTCCACTCGAATGAAAATTTAATTTTCCTATAATGTTCTTGTTGTTCGGGATATGGTACTTTCTTAGCAAACACGCGAACAATAATTTTGAAGTACCACGTATTTATACATACATATATAGTTTTTATTTTTGAATATTTATTTATGTAATTTTTTAACCAATTAAAACCATATTAAAATCTTTTATTTCCCTTTCTAATTAAACAAAAAATTATGTAAGACAAAAATAAATGTTCAAAAATGGAGCAAAATAAATATTTTGTAAATTTTAACATTGTTTATAAATACATAAATAAGTATATTAAATTAAATATATAAATTGATCAAAAATAATCTCTTTGGGGATTAAATTTTTAAAAATTAAAAAAAATGACATTTCTTTAAAATAAAAAAATCTCAATTTTTAAAATAAATAAAAATCTAACCTGAATAAAATATTTAAGTAAATAGTGAATAAATGAATAAAATTAAGAATAAAATAATTGAAATATTGGTATATATATATTATTAAATAATTAAACTTTTACCAATTTTCTAAAAATTTATAGAAATTTACTAAAACAAAACATATTTTTTAATAATAACCTTTAAAAAATTTACTGGAAAGTGCAAAAAAAAATATTGTTATATTTTTAAAATAAATAAAAATAATTTTTAAAATAAATAAAAATTCATCAGAAATAAAACATTTAAGTAAATAGAATAAAATTAAAAATAAAATAATTGAAATATTTGTAAATTTAAAATTTTCTTTATTAAGCTTTTTTAAAATACTTTTTTATACTTAAATAGATTAAATAATTGAAACTACCTCTTACCAATTTTCTAATAATTTAAATAAATTTACTACAACAAAAAATATATTTTTTTAATAAAGGACCATTAAAAAATTTACTGGAAACTTTTTATTAAATTAACAAATATTTTGAAAACAACCACCAGCTTTTATTTTCTTAAGTGTAAAAATTAATTCTCAATTTTTAAAATAAATAAAAATTCAGCAGGGATAAAACCTCTAAGTAAATAGAATAAATGAATAAAATTAAAAATAAAATAATTGAAATAATTGTAAATTTAAAATTTACTTTATTAAGCTTTTTAAAATACTTTTTTATATTTATATAGATATTAAATAACAAAAAATATATTCTTTTAATTATTGACTTTTAAAAAATTCACTGGAACCTTTTTATTAAATTAACAAATATTTTGAAAACATCAACCAGCTTTTTATTTTCTTAATGTAAAAATTACTCTCAATTTTTAAAATAAATAAAAATTCAGCAGGAATAAAACATTTAAGTAAATATAATAAATGAATAAAAATAAAAATAAAATAAATAAAATATTTGTAAATTTAAAATTTAAAGTACTTTTTTATATTTATATATAGACAATAAATAATTGGAAGTACCAATTTTTTAATAATTTACTACAACAAAAATATATTTTTTTAATAAATGACCTTTAAAAAGTTTACTGGAAACTTTTTATCCAATTAACAAGTATTTTGAAAACAATCAGCTTTTTATTTTCTCCAATGTAAAAATAGCTCTTCAATTTTTAAAATAAAATAATTGAAATATTTGTAAATTTAAAATTTACTTAATTAAGCTTTTTAAAATACTTTTTTATATTTATATAGATATTGAATAATTGAAACTACTTTTTATCAATTTTCTAATAATTTAAATAAATTTATTGTAATAAAAAATATTTTTTAATTAATGAATTTAATGGAAACTTTTTTAAATTTACAAATATTTTGAAAAAAAAAAACTAGCTTTTTATTTTCTTAAGAGTAAAATGAATTTTTAAAATAAATAAAAATTCAACAAGAATAAAACATTTAAGTAAATAGAATAAATGAACAAAATTAAAAATAAAATAATTGAAATATTTGTAACTAAAATTTACTTTATTAAGCTTTTTAAAATACTTTTTTAGCACAAAACTACTCAATTTTTAAAATAAATAAAAATTTAACCTGAATAAAACATGAAAGTAAATAGAATAAATACATAAAAATAAATTTTAAAATTTATTTTATTATATTTTTTAAAATACTTTTGAGTGACTTTTTATATTTATTTATATTAAATAATTAGAGTTATATTTCCAATTTTCTAAATATTTAAGTAAATCTACAACAAAATAATAATTTTGAAATATGTAATATTAAAAAAATAATAATACTGGAATATTTAAATTTAGAAATATTTTGAAAACAACAATTAGTTATTTATGCTAATAAATAAAAAAAAATCAGTTTTTAAAATAAATAAAAAATCAGCCTGAATAAAACGTTAAACAAAAGAAATAAATAAAATTAAAAATAATCTATTATTTTAAAATAAACAACTTAAAATATCTTTTATTAAACTTTTATAAAATTCTTTAATGTTTAATATGAAGAAATAAATTGAGAAAGAGACAATAAATAAATGAAATTAAAAAAAATAAATATTAAAATATTTTATATTTTAAATTTGAGAAAGTGAATTAAAAGTGTTAATAGAATAAATGTAAATATTAAATAATTGAAACTCTTTTTAATTTTCTAAAAATTTAAATAATTTACTACGAAACTAAACATTTATCTTTATTATATTCAATAAAACAATGATTATAGAGAATAAATAAATAAAATAAAAATATTTAAGATGTTTATACATCTAAAAGTTATTTTATTAGAACTTTTAATATTTTAATATTTTAATTTGAAAATACAATTACTTCATAAAATAAACAAAAACTAAATATATACTACAAAAAATTAATTAATTACTGTAAAAAGGCCAATTTAAAAATTTAGAATTGAATTAAATAAACATAATTAATTCTTTTCAGTCAATTTATTATTATAAAATTTAAGAACAAAAATAGAAAAGATGTACAAATGTCTAGGTTAATAGATGTGTAATATATGAAAATAATAAAATTATTTATTAATAGACGTTATAAATTTCAAATTGTCGCTGAAAATTTAATTTAATGAGTTTTGGCAACTAAAAATTCAATTTCAAATTCCACAATATTAAATACCGTTAACAGCATCAATTATTCGTATAATTGCAACGTATTTCACTTATATTAGTTGATTGGAATATTAAACACAAAATGGTATAAATCGCATTAAACAACACGGTTCGGACTGTATTTAGACGATCTTAAAAAGTGAACGTAAACAAATTGATATTTGTCAGTGAACCGATCAATTATTTATATCCCGAAACGTTGTAGATCCTCACACTTGGCCTATTTCATTGCCCATTTCAATTTCACACAATGTTAATTTAAATTGTGTAACCTACGCGTGGCACAATAATTCTAAATTTATATATCAATATAAATAAAATCGCGTACGCGGATGCAATCACGGGGGCCACCGTTTCTGAACGCGACGTCCCAACGAGACTTTCGTTCCGGTCCCCGGGCGGATGTTCTCGGGTGTCATCCCCGTGAAAGCCGACACCCCTTTTTCTCCACCGTTTCGGTTTTGTCCGCGGCGGCAATTAAAAATAGCACTTCCCATGGACTATTTGCCTACCTGCGGGTACGTTGCCTCTGGGCTTGGCTCCGAGGATGGCCAGATTGACGTTGGCCTTCCGTCCGTCGATGATGGGGTTCGGGTCCTTGCACGCCTTCTCGGCCGACACTCTGTCGCCCATTATCACCTACGAAAAGAAAATACGTGCGGTTAGATAAAAACTGTTGGGAAACTCATCTTGTTTTCGTGTGCGGTGCCACCTTATCTCTTTTCGATTCTTGAATCGTCACGCAGAAACGGTGGACACAATATTACGATAACGCCCGTCGATAAGGCATCGACAAAGAGCATTTTTGTTTGGATAAATATTTACATAAAACAGAATGTGTCGTTACACGGGCGTGTTTTGTATGCTGAAAAGTCCGGAAAATAATTTTCTGTGCAACGTGTTTCGACATGTGTTTTTCATTCAGGTAATCGTTCATATGTTCATTATCTCTTTGTAATAACTATTTGGCTAAAAGCGGATTTAACTTTGTAATCGTTTTAAATACTTTTTTATTATTATTGCTGACATACATACATTTATAAAAAATATATATTCATTTTTGATCCGGATTGAATTTGTAGCAGTTATTAAAATAAAAGTAAATCACAATTTTAGAATAAAACATCAAACAAATAAACAATTTATTTTACTACAATAATTTCAAATCGGTTCAAATGATTAATTTATTTATAATAAAAAAAAAATGGTCATTTACTTCCAAACACTTTTGAAAATTACGATAAATTTATATAATTTTGTTTTGTTTGTTGTATAATTTCTACAATGGTTAATTAAAATAAATAATTGGAGCCTTTGAATTAAAATAGTTTACTTCATTTTCAACGTAGTTTTATTTTGGAGATAAGCTCTACATAAAAATGTAAATATTATTGCCTTGTTTTTTGTTTTTAAAAACTTTTAAAAACAGTTTTATGAATATTCTTTGAAATAATTCTTTTAATACTTCAATTTTGTTTTTATATCTTCTACATTAATTAATGTTATGTTGAATTTGAAAGAATAAGTTACTAAAAAATGACTCTTTTAATTAAAATAGTAAAAATTGTCGCCAGTGCAAAACTGGCTTACACAACATCTTTTATTACCATGTTTTTTGTTCGTAGAAGCTTTTGAAAAGAATTTTGTGAATACTTCCTCAAATAAATCCTATAAATACTCCAATATTCTTTGTAAATTTTGTTTCATATCTTCTACAATTAATATAAAGTTTGTACCAAATTTGAAACAATAAGTTACTACAAAGTGGCTCTTTTAATTAAAATAGTAAAAATTCTGTCAAATATTAAGTTACATAACTCATTTATTATCTTGATTTTTGTTTTTAGAAGCTTTTAAAAAGAATTTTGTGAATACTTCCTCAAATAAATACTACAAATACTTCAATTTTCTTTTTAAATTTCGTTTCATATTACCTATAATTAATTTAGTGTTGAAGTTTGTACCAAATTTGTAACAATAAGTTACTACAAAGTGACTGTTTTGATTAAAATAGTAAAAATTCTGTCAAATGTTAAGTTACATAAAGATTCACCCTTTTATTACCTTATTTTATGTTTTTAGAAGCTTTTAAAAAGAATTTTGTGAATACTTCCTCAAATAAATACTACAAATACTTCAATTTTCTTTTTAAATTTCGTTTCTTATCACCTATAATTAATTTAGTGTTGAAGTTTGTACCAAATTTGTAACAATAAGTTACTACAAAGTGACTGTTTTGATTAAAATAGTAAAAATTCTGTCAAATGTTAAGTTACATAAAGATTCACCCTTTTATTACCTTATTTTTTGTTTTTAGAAGCTTTTAAAAAGAATTTTGTGAATACTTCCTCAAATAAATACTACAAATACTTCAATTTTCTTTTTAAATTTCGTTTCTTATCACCTATAATTAATTTAGTGTTGAAGTTTGTACCAAATTTGTAACAATAAGTTACTACAAAGTGACTCTTTTAATTAAAATAGTAAAAATTCTGTCAAATATTAAGTTACATAAAGATTCACCCTTTTATTACCTTATTTTTTGTTTTTAGAAGCTTTTAAAAAGAATTTTTGTGAATACTTCCTCAAATAAATACTATAAATACTTCAATTTTCTTTTTAAATTTCGTTTCATATCATCTATAATTAATTTAGTGCTAAAGTTTGTACCATATTTATAACAATAAGTTACTACAAAGTGACTCTTAATTAAAATAGTAAATATTCTGTTAAATATTAAGCTACATAAAGATTCACCCATTTATTACCTTGTTTTTTGCTTCTAGAAGCTTTTAAAAATAAATTTATGAATACTTTTTCAAATAAATCTTATAAATACTTCAATTTTCTTTTTATATTTCGTTTCATATCTTCTATAATTAATGTAGTGTTGAAGTTTGTACCAAAATTTGAACAATAAGTTACTACAAAATGTCTCTTTTAATAAAAATAGTAACAATTGTTGCTAGTGCAAAATTGGCTTACACAACATCTTTTAATGAAATAATACTTCATAAATTCTATCAAATATTAAGTTACATAAAGATTTACCCTTTTATTACCTTGTTATTTGTTTTTAGAAGCTGTTAAAAAGAATTTTGTGAATACCTCTTCAAGTAAATATTATAAATACTCCAATTTTCTTTTAAAATTTTGTTTCATATCTTCTATAATTATTTTAGTGTTGAAGTTTGTACCAAATTTGAAACAATAAGTTACTACAAAGTGACTCTTAATTAAAATAGTAAATATTCTGACAAATATTAAGTTACATAAAGATTCATCCTTTTATTACCTTGTTTTTTGCCTCTTTTAAAAATATGAATACTTCTTCAAATAAATCTTATAAATACTCCTATTTTCTTTTCAAATTTCGTTTCATATCCTCTACAATTAATGTAGAGTTAATGTTTGTATCAAATTTGAAACAACAAATTACTACAAAATGATTCATTGAATTAAAATACTGTAAATTGTTATCCGTGCAATTATGATTCACACAACATCTTTTATACTTTATCATATACTTCATAAATTTTGTCAAATATCAAATTACATAAAGCTGCACCATTTTATTACCTTGTTTTTTACTTTTTAAATGGATTTTATGAATATTTCTTAAAATAAATCTTTTGATGTCTCTATTTTCTTTTTTTAATTTTGTTTCGTATCTTCTACAGTGTTGAAATTTGTTCCAAAATGCTTTTAAATTAATTTTACTTAATTTATTTTTGATTTTTTATTTTAAATATTTTAATTATTTTTTTCTTTTTGCCTTCTAATATGAAATAAATAATTTTATTTTTTTTATTTTTGTTATATAACTTCCCTAAATAGCTATTAATGCTTATTATTTTAAAAGTGTGTAGGCTTTTTTAATTTAATATTCAAATTTGCACACAATGTGCCATAATAAGCATCACAACAACGAGGGTTGTTTAATTAGATTAGTTCACATTATCCTCAGCACAATTTTGATTTATACAACAACATTCATGAGTTACACACACAGCATAAAAATGTAAATTCTACGCAACGAATAAATTGCGTAAAACTACAACAGAATAATTCCCTTTATCTTTCATCCAACTTTTTTTTTCCTTCCATTTACTCTAGGTACGAAGGTCATAAATCCGTAACATTTAATTTTAGAACTATAAATTTTCTGTTGCAACCACGTGCGATCGTAACGAATTACGAACGGACCCACCCTCGTAGGTCGGTTTTCCCCCTCGAAAAATCATGCCAAGCGGACCAACACAAATTTTCAACACTTGGCCGATATCCGGGAACAAGGACGGGGGCACGAAACATTATAAATTCGCCAGTTCCGTATGAATTTCTGACCTTCCCGAATGTCCCCATTGTTCGGGGTACCGTAATCCACCAGGGGTGGGTCGCCGCCACTCTTTTCTACTTTTCCACACAGCTGTTCATTTCGCCTGATGTTTATTCAAAATAGGGTACACGTTAGCTTATTTACAAACATAGACGATTTATACGCAATGTCTGTAGGCTTAATTATTTTTTTAATGAGACCGTTATTTCGAAAATAGATTTTTAGATATGTGAGGTGCGCTCATGATATATAAATATTTGAGGTTTGAGTGCTGTATTATAATTATTATTGAATGGTTGTTTCGGTTTTAATTCGATAGATTATTGTGTAAGTGGTGTATTTAAAATTTTAATTTCGTTGAGACAAAATTTAGGCAACGAATTGAGCAAGTGGTGCTGAATTCAGATAACGTAATGTATAATGAATAAATTTACTGTTGTTGCATTAATAATAGATTTCAATAATGTTCTGCCAAACAGGAAATGCTGATCAAGGTAAACGTGACATTTTCTAAATATTATGAATATAATTTTTTTTTTGTAAAAATAATAGTGTAAATTCTATCAAAATTACTTTAAATTTTATTTAAATTGTTGGGGTTACTGCTCTTTGGTCATACATTACTTCTTTTCTCTTATAAAAACTATGGCTAATACAAACTCTGTAAAATATTTTTTCATCTAAATTAAGTATATTAAAACTAGTTTATTTAATATGTTATATTGAGCCATAAAACTACAAATTAATGATTTTGGAAGTTTTTATTTGATGAATATTTTCAATTGTAACTTTAAAAACAAAGAAATAAAAAGAGTATTATAATACATATTTCTTGGAACCAGTTGTAAGAAAATATGGCTGATCTCGAGACTGTAAAACGACATTTTTTCAGCTAAACTGGGTATATCTAAACTAGTTTATTTAATAAATTAAGGATAAAACAACAAATTAATAATTTTGTAAGTTTTTCCTTGATGAGTATTTTCAATTGTAATTTTAAAAACAAGAAAATAAAAAGAGTGTTATAATATATATTTCTTGGAACCAGTTGTAAAAAATATGGCTGATACAGAGTCTGAAAAACGACATTTTTTTCATCCAAATAGAGTATATTGAAACTAGTTTATTTAACAAATTGAGCCATGAAACAATAAATTAATTTTGGAAGTTTTTACTTCATGGGTATTTTCAATTACAACTAAACTAAAAACAAGGAAATAAAAAGAGTATTATAATAAATATTTTTTGAAACCAGTTGTAAGAAAATATGGCTGATATAGTTTCTGTAAAACGGCATTTTTTCAGCCAAACTGGGCATATTGGAACTAGTTTAATTAATAAATTGACCCCAAAAAACAACAAATTAATAAGTTTGGAAATTTTTACTTGAGTATTTTCAATGGTGACTTTAAAAACAAGGAAATAAGAAGAATATTATAATATATATTTCTTGAAACCAGTTGTACAAAAATATGGCTGACACAGAGTCTGTAAAACGACATTTTTTTCATCCAAACAGAGTACATTGAAACTAGTTTATTCGCCAAATTGAGCCATTAAACAACAAATTAATTTTAAAAGTTTTTAGTTGATGAATATTTTCAATTGTAACTTTAAAAACAAGAAAATAAGAAGAGTATTATAATACATATTTCGTGGAACCGGTTGTAAGAAAATATGGTTGATCCAGAGACTGTAAAATGACATTATTTCAGCTAAACTGGGTATATATTTAATCTAATTTATTTAATAAATTGAGCATTAAACAACAAATTAATAATTTTGGAAGTTTTTACTTGATGATTTTCAATTGTAACTTTAAAAACAAGAAAATAAGAAGAGTATTATAATATACATTTCTTGGAACCAGTTGTAAGAAAATATGGCTGATCCAGAGACTGTAAAATGACATTTTTTCAACTAAACTGGGTATATATTTAATCTAGTTTATTTAACAAATTGAGCATTAAACAACAAATTAATAATTTTGGAAGTTTTTACTTGATAATTTTCAATTGTAACTTTAAAAACAAGAAAATAAGAAGAGTATTATAATACACATTTCTTGGAACCAGTTGTAAAAAATATGGCTGATACAGAGTCTGTAAAACGATATTTTTTTCATTTATACAGAGTATATTGAAACTAGTTTATTCACCAAATTGAGCCATGAAACAACAAATTAATTTTGGAAGTTTTTACTTGATGAGTATTTTCAATTATAACTTTAAAAACAAGTAAATAAAAAGAGTACTATAAAATATATTTCTTGGAAGCAGTTGTAAGAAAATATGGCGGATACAGAGTCTGTAAAACATTTTTTTCAGCCAAATTAGATATAGTAGAACTAGTTTATTTAAACTGAACTATGAAGCAATAAATCAATCATTTTGGAACTTTTTTTGCTTGATGGAAGTCTTCAATTGTAACTTTTAAAAACCAGAAAATAAGCATTTTTTGTAAGACGTTAAATAATATGGTTAGGAGGATTAAAAATAGAAAAAAATTGGAAATTAAATATATATGCGGTTTATTCAAATTACAGTTTGATAACAAAAAACAATATAATCTGGTCTTCTTTTCTAAGAAACTTCGAAATGAATTGAGATAATCGGGGTTACGTAGGTAAACACATTTCCTTTCTACTTTATGCCTTAAAGTCATCTGTTATCTGTTTTGCACAGCTAATTAAATAAATGTGACTCTTTGAAAAAGCCAGATGTCAACACAATGCCATTAAGCATTTTACTGTATATTGAAACTAAGTTTTTACTTAATAATTAGTAAATGGTGCCTTAAAACTCAACTAGTTTGCTCTTTGGCCCAATGATACGTTATTTGGCACCAGTTTAGTTACTCAGTTAAGTCAAATAAGACGCACGCCGATCTGGACTTTTGGAAATAAGTTGTACCCAATGTACCATTGCATAACATGACGTGAAGACTTTAAATTGTGTGTAGGTAAGTTAAAAAGTAAGTACTTACAAATCCGTATCCACGACTTTTGCCAGTTTGCCTGTCGGTGATGACGACCGCCTCCTCGATGTCCCCGTAAATGGCGAAATGGTCCCTCAGCGATTTGTCACTGGTGTGGTACGGAAGGCCGCCGACAAAGAGCTTGGTCCATGTGGTGTCTTTGTTTTGTACCCCGGTGCCGTTCAGGGTGCTGGTGGCGCCCAGCACCCCCAAACCGCCCAGACCCGAGACCAGGGTCTCGGCCTCGGTGGTGGCTGTGATTCCGGCGCTCGGCATCAGCATGGTTTTGTTTTGTTCTTCGGCGGGCTCGATGTTTGCCGCGCGCTCCTCCTGTGTGCGGGAAATGTTATGGTTTTCGGTTGGTCGGGCCGGACGGTTTCCAAGTGGGTTGACTATGTTATTGATGTACTCTTTGGTGAACGTACTCCGGCGATCTCGCATAGGTATGCAGGTCGGACCTTTTGCACATGAAAAGTTCACGGCGACGCGTTTAATTTATTTTAATTTTCCTTCGGAATCGGCGTCGAGAACCGCGACCGTTTTGTTGGGAGCACGTGTGGAAAAAGACGGAGCGGAGCGTCTGTGAGTTGACTATTCGCTACGATCGGTGCGAACCACTAATACTAAATTTAGATACAGCTGTTACACCACGGCACACTAAGGGCTAACAGATAACGAACGTCGGGCAATGTCTCAACACATATGACCGCTTCTAAGCTGAATAGCGAATAAACCAAACTACTGTTGAGTCTCGGTTGTTAATGCGCCCCCTGGATTGGTAGTATGGACAATTTATGGTGGGGACATACCCCATGTACCCAGACCCACAATTGAAAGCGCGCGCTCTATTTTCTACCTACTACGCGATTACTGTTCGATGCACTACTACCGAAATGTTCATTATCATTTCCCGTTTATCGCTTATTTACTTCTACTGTTTCCTTCGTTTTTTACATTTTTTAATGTTGCTTTAATTTATTTCCAATTGATTTCTGACTATAGAATTTTTAACAAAAGCTTGGAAAGATTTAACAGATTAAACTGGAGATAAATAAATGTTGAACATTAAAATATATATTATGTATACACTTTTTAATAATAGTTTAGATAGAGTACTGTTGTCCATTAATCTGGTACTAATTCAAAATTGAGATCAGTTATCAATTAATAACATTTTAATAAACTGCATTAAAACTCCCTAAACATCTTTGGTTTATAGCTGGCTTCCATAAATCTTCTAATGTAAGTCTTTAGACTTTTCACCAATAATCTGAAGTACTGTAATAAATTAACCTGGAATTCAGTTCAAGTTGAAACACAACTTATATACCTTTCAAATTGATTTAAATAATATATTAAGTCTTTAGACTTTTTACCAATGGAAAGACGATTATAGTCAATTAAGTTGGAGCAGCTAAGCGAATATTGAAAGCTATCTAATAATATTTTTTAATTAAATTATTATAAAACACCATTTCCCGTTTATCGCTTATTTACTAGTACTGTTTTCTTCGTTTTTTACATTTTTTAATGTTGCTTTCATTTATTTCCAATTGATTTGTGACTATAGAATTTTTAACAAAAGCTTGGAAAGATTTATCAGATTAAACTGGAGATAAATAAATGTTGAACATTAAAATATATATTATGTATACACTTTTTAATAATAGTTTAGATAGAGTACTGTTGTCCATTAATCTGGTACTAATTCAAAATTGAAAATCAATTAATAACATTTTAATAAACTGCATTAAAACTCCCTAAACATCTTTGGTTTATAGCTGGCTTCCATAAATCTTCTAATGTAAGTCTTTAGACTTTTCACCAATAATCTGAAGTACTGTAATAAATTACCCTGGAATTCAGTTCAAGCTGAAACACAACTTATATCCTTTCAAATTGATTTAAATAATATATTAAGTCTTTAGACTTTTTAACAATGGAAAGACGATTATAGTCAATTAAGTTGGACCAGCTAAGCGAATATTGAAAGCTATCTAATAATATTTTTTAATTAAATTATTATAAAACACCATTTCCCGTTTATCGCTTATTTACTAGTACTGTTTCCTTCGTTTTTTACATTTTTTAATGTTGCTTTAATTTATTTCCAATTGAGATGTGTCTATACAATTTTTAACAAAAGCTTGGAAAGGTTTAACAGATTAAACTGGAGATAAATAAATGTTGAACATTAAAATATATATTATGTATAGACTTTTTAATAATGGTTTAGGTAGAGTACTGCTGCCCATTAATCTAGAACTAAGTCAAAATTGAAAATCAACTAATAAAATTTTAATAAACTGCATTAAAACTCCCAAAACATCCTTGGTTTAAAGCTGGCTTCCATAAATCTTCTAATGTAAGTCTTTAGACTTTTCACCAATAATCTGAAGTACTGTAATAAATTAACCTGGAGTTCAGTTCAAGCTGAAACACAACTTATATACCTTTCAAATTGATTTAAATAATATATTAAGTCTTTAGACTTTTTAACAATGGAAAGACGATTATAGTCAATTAAGTTGGAGCAGCTAAGCGAATATTGAAAGCTATCTAATAATATTTTTTAATTAAATTATTATAAAACACCATTTCCCGTTTATCACTTATTTACTAGTACTGTTTTCTTCATTTTTTACATTTTTTAATATTGCTTTCATTTATTTCCAATTGATTTGTGTCTATACAATTTTTAACAAAAGCTTATAAAAATTTAACAGATTAAACTGGAGATAAATAAATGTTGAACATTAAAATATATATTATGTATACACTTTTTAATAATAGTTTAGATAGAGTACTGTTGTCCATTAATCTGGTACTAATTCAAAATTGAGATCAGTTATCAATTAATAACATTTTAATAAACTGCATTAAAACTCCCTAAACATCTTTGGTTTATAGCTGGCTTCCATAAATCTTCTAATGTAAGTCTTTAGACTTTTCACCAATAATCTGAAGTACTGTAATAAATTAACCTGGAATTCAGTTCAAGTTGAAACACAACTTATATACCTTTCAAATTGATTTAAATAATATATTAAGTCTTTAGACTTTTTACCAATGGAAAGACGATTATAGTCAATTAAGTTGGAGCAGCTAAGCGAATATTGAAAGCTATCTAATAATATTTTTTAATTAAATTATTATAAAACACCATTTCCCGTTTATCGCTTATTTACTAGTACTGTTTTCTTCGTTTTTTACATTTTTTAATGTTGCTTTCATTTATTTCCAATTGATTTGTGACTATAGAATTTTTAACAAAAGCTTGGAAAGATTTATCAGATTAAACTGGAGATAAATAAATGTTGAACATTAAAATATATATTATGTATACACTTTTTAATAATAGTTTAGATAGAGTACTGTTGTCCATTAATCTGGTACTAATTCAAAATTGAAAATCAATTAATAACATTTTAATAAACTGCATTAAAACTCCCTAAACATCTTTGGTTTATAGCTGGCTTCCATAAATCTTCTAATGTAAGTCTTTAGACTTTTCACCAATAATCTGAAGTACTGTAATAAATTACCCTGGAATTCAGTTCAAGCTGAAACACAACTTATATCCTTTCAAATTGATTTAAATAATATATTAAGTCTTTAGACTTTTTAACAATGGAAAGACGATTATAGTCAATTAAGTTGGAGCAGCTAAGCGAATATTGAAAGCTATCTAATAATATTTTTTAATTAAATTATTATAAAACACCATTTCCCGTTTATCGCTTATTTACTAGTACTGTTTCCTTCGTTTTTTACATTTTTTAATGTTGCTTTAATTTATTTCCAATTGAGATGTGTCTATACAATTTTTAACAAAAGCTTGGAAAGGTTTAACAGATTAAACTGGAGATAAATAAATGTTGAACATTAAAATATATATTATGTATAGACTTTTTAATAATGGTTTAGGTAGAGTACTGCTGCCCATTAATCTAGAACTAAGTCAAAATTGAAAATCAACTAATAAAATTTTAATAAACTGCATTAAAACTCCCAAAACATCCTTGGTTTAAAGCTGGCTTCCATAAATCTTCTAATGTAAGTCTTTAGACTTTTCACCAATAATCTGAAGTACTGTAATAAATTAACCTGGAGTTCAGTTCAAGCTGAAACACAACTTATATACCTTTCAAATTGATTTAAATAATATATTAAGTCTTTAGACTTTTTAACAATGGAAAGACGATTATAGTCAATTAAGTTGGAGCAGCTAAGCGAATATTGAAAGCTATCTAATAATATTTTTTAATTAAATTATTATAAAACACCATTTCCCGTTTATCACTTATTTACTAGTACTGTTTTCTTCATTTTTTACATTTTTTAATATTGCTTTCATTTATTTCCAATTGATTTGTGTCTATACAATTTTTAACAAAAGCTTATAAAAATTTAACAGATTAAACTGGAGATAAATAAATGTTGAACATTAAAATATATATTATGTATACACTTTTTAATAATAGTTTAGATAGAGTACTGTTGTCCATTAATCTGGAACTAATTCAAAATTGAAAATCAATTAATAACATTTTAATAAACTGCATTAAAACTCCCTAAACATCTTTGGTTTATAGCTGGCTTCCATAAATCTTCTAATGTAAGTCTTTAGACTTTTCACCAATAATCTGAAGTACTGTAATAAATTAACCTGGAATTCAGTTCAAGTTGAAACACAACTTATATACCTTTCAAATTGATTTAAATAATATATTAAGTCTTTAGACTTTTTACCAATGGAAAGACGATTATAGTCAATTAAGTTGGAGCAGCTAAGCGAATATTGAAAGCTATCTAATAATATTTTTTAATTAAATTATTATAAAACACCATTTCCCGTTTATCGCTTATTTACTAGTACTGTTTCCTTCGTTTTTTACATTTTTTAATGTTGCTTTCATTTATTTCCAATTGATTTGTGACTATAGAATTTTTAACAAAAGCTTGGAAAGATTTATCAGATTAAACTGGAGATAAATAAATGTTGAACATTAAAATATATATTATGTATACACTTTTTAATAATAGTTTAGATAGAGTACTCTTGTCCATTAATCTGGAACTAATTCAAAATTGAAAATCAATTAATAACATTTTAATAAACTGCATTAAAACTCCCAAAACATCTTTGGTTTATAGCTGGATTCCATAAATCTTCTAATGTAAGTCTTTAGACTTTTCACCAATAATCTGAAGTACTGTAATAAATTAACCTGGAATTCAGTTCAAGCTGAAACACAACTTATATACCTTTCAAATTGATTTAAATAATATATTAAGTCTTTAGACTTTTTAACAATGGAAAGACGATTATAGTCAATTAAGTTGGAGCAGCTAAGCGAATATTGAAAGCTATCTAATAATATTTTTTAATTAAATTGTTATAAAATACCATTTCCCGTTTATCGCTTATTTACTAGTACTGTTTTCTTCGTTTTTTACATTTTTTAATGTTGCTTTCATTTATTTCCAATTGATTTGTGACTATAGAATTTTTAACAAAAGCTTGGAAAAATTTAACAGATTAAACTGGAGATAAATAAATGTTGAACATTAAAATATATATTATGTATACACTTTTTAATAATAGTTTAGATAGAGTACTGTTGTCCATTAATCTGGAACTAATTCAAAATTGAAAATCAATTAATAACATTTTAATAAACTGCATTAAAACTCCCTAAACATCTTTGGTTTATAGCTGGCTTCCATAAATCTTCTAATGTAAGTCTTTAGACTTTTCACCAATAATCTGAAGTACTGTAATAAATTAACCTGGAATTCAGTTCAAGCTGAAACACAACTTATATCCTTTCAAATTGATTTAAATAATATATTAAGTCTTTAGACTTTTTAACAATGGAAAGACGATTATAGTCAATTAAGTTGGAGCAGCTAAGCGAATATTGAAAGCTATCTAATAATATTTTTTAATTAAATTATTATAAAACACCATTTCCCGTTTATCGCTTATTTACTAGTACTGTTTCCTTCGTTTTTTACATTTTTTAATGTTGCTTTCATTTATTTCCAATTGATTTGTGACTATAGAATTTTTAACAAAAGCTTGGAAAGATTTATCAGATTAAACTGGAGATAAATAAATGTTGAACATTAAAATATATATTATGTATACACTTTTTAATAATAGTTTAGATAGAGTACTGTTGTCCATTAATCTGGAACTAATTCAAAATTGAAAATCAATTAATAACATTTTAATAAACTGCATTAAAACTCCCTAAACATCTTTGGTTTATAGCTGGCTTCCATAAATCTTCTAATGTAAGTCTTTAGACTTTTCACCAATAATCTGAAGTACTGTAATAAATTAACCTGGAGTTCAGTTCAAGCTGAAACACAACTTATATACCTTTCAAATTGATTTAAATAATATATTAAGTCTTTAGATTTTTTAACAATGGAAAGACGATTATAGTCAATTAAGTTGGAGCAGCTAAGCGAATATTGAAAGCCATCTAATAATATTTTTTAATTAAATTATTATAAAACACCATTTCCCGTTTATCGCTTTTTTACTAGTACTGTTTCCTTCGTTTTTTATATTTTTTAATGTTGCTTTAATTTATTTCCAATTGATTTGTGTCTACACAATTTTTAACAAAAACTTGGAAAGGTTTAACAGATTAAACTGGAGATAAATAAATGTTGAACATTAAAATATATATTATGTATAGACTTTTTAATAATGGTTTAGGTAGAGTACTGCTGCCCATTAATCTAGAACTAAGTCAAAATTGAAAATCAATTAATAAAATTTTAATAAACTGCATTAAAACTCCCAAAACATCTTTGGTTTATAGCTGGCTTCCATAAATCTTCTAACGTAAGTCTTTAGACTTTTCACCAATAATCTGAAGTACTGTAATAAATTAACCTGGAATTCAGTTCAAGTTGAAACACAACTTATATACCTTTCAAATTGATTTAAATAATATATTAAGTCTTTAGATTTTATAACAATGGAAAGACGATTATAGTCAATTAAGTTAGAGCAGCTAAGCGAATATTGAAAGCTATCTAATAATATTTTTTAATTAAATTATTATAAAACACCATTTCCCGTTTATCGCTTATTTACTAGTACTGTTTTCTTCGTTTTTTACATTTTTTAATGTTGCTTTCATTTATTTCCAATTGATTTGTGTCTATACAATTTTTAACAAAAGCTTGGAAAAATTTAACAGATTAAACTGGAGATAAATAAATGTTGAACATTAAAATATATATTATGTATACACTTTTTAATAATAGTTTAGATAGAGTACTGTTATCCATTAATCTGGCACTAATTCAAAATTGAAAATCAATTAATAACATTTTAATAAACTGCATTAAAACTCCCTAAACATCTTTGGTTTATAGCTGGCTTCCATAAATCTTCTAATGCAAGTCTTTAGACTTTTCACCAATAATCTGAAGTACTGTAATAAATTAACCTGGAATTCAGTTCAAGCTGAAACACAACTTATATACCTTTCAAATTGATTTAAATAATATATTAAGTCTTTAGACTTTTTACCAATGGAAAGACGATTATAGTCAATTAAGTTGAAGCAGCTAAGCGAATATTGAAAGCTATCTAATAATATTTTTTAATTAAATTGTTATAAAACACCAACATACTTTTGATTAATAACTAATCTCTTTAAATATAACCCTAAATTAGTCGTTTTCAACTGATTTAAGTCTTTGGACTTTTCACCAATAATTTGAAGTACTGTAATAAATTAACCTGGAGTTCAGTTCAAGCTGAAACACAACTTATATACCTTTCAAATTGATTTAAATAATATATTAAGTCTTCAGATTTTTTAACAATGGAAAGACGATTATAGTCAATTAAGTTGGAGCAGCTAAGCGAATATTGAAAGCTATCTAATAATATTTTTTAATTAAATTGTTATAAAACACCATTTCCCGTTTATCGCTTATTTACTAGTACTGTTTCGTTCGTTTTTTAGATTTTTTAATGTTGCTTTAATTTATTTCCAATTGATTTGTGTCTATACAATTTTTAACAAAAACTTGGAAAGGTTTAACAGATTAAACTGGAGATAAATAAATGTTGAACATTAAAATATATATTATGTATAGACTTTTTAATAATGGTTTAGGTGAGTACTGTTGCCCATTAATCTAGAACTAAGTCAAAATTGAAAATCAATTAGTAAAATTTTAATAAACTGCATTAAAACTCCCAAAACATCTTTGGTTTATAGCTGGCTTCCATAAATCTACTGATGTAAGTCTTTAGACTTTTCACCAATAATCTGAAGTACTGTAATAAATTAACCTGGAGTTCACTTTAACTTGACACACAACTTATATACGTTTCAAATTGATTTAAATGATATATTAAGTCTCTAAACTTTTTAACAATGAATAGACGATTGTAGTCAATTAAGTTGGAGCAGCTAAGCGAATATTGAAAGCTAACTAATAATATTTTTTAATCAAATTGTTCGACAACACCAAGACGCTCTTGATTAATAACTAATCTCTTTAAATCTAACCACAAATTAGTTCTTCATTTTTAATATTTCCAACTAATTCAAGTTTAAGTGAAACAACTTACATAACTTTCGAGTTGATTTAAATGATACATGAAGACTTTAGATATTTTAAAAATGAATAATCAATTAAGTTAGAGCAGCTAAGTGAAAGCTAACTAATATTTTTAATTTTAAATTGTTCTAAAACTCCAAAATACCCTTGACATAACTGTCCTCCTCAAAATGAAAACCTAAAATAGTCAATTTTTTAATGTAGCTTTAACATATTTTCAACTGGTATAAATTTTTAGACTTTTCACCAATAACTTAAGTAAATGTAGTACACATGTGTATGCGTATGTTAGTTGTGGGTGTACGTTGATTATTCACACATATTTCTTATAAATAACTTAAAGATCACGTTTTGTTAATAAAAATGAGGTCTATAATAAATTTTAAAATATAAAATTTTAATAACAATGTTCTTTATTCTTACTAAACATTAAATTTGATAAGGATTCTATCAATTTATTTTGTAGTTACCACGTTGACACGTATATATTGATAAGAATATGTATATACAAAAGATAAATATCACACTCCAATGTTATGCTTAACAAAACCAAATAACAATATATTTATTTTATTCATATTTAAATTACCGTAGTAAATAAAAGGAAGTGAGTAAGTCATGTCTTCTACTGAAAATTCTACTTGAAAGTTAAATTTTAAATTGCATTCAACAATAACAACAAAAATCATAATCATGGTGAATTTTGTACTGTTATACATCGTAGTAAGTACTTGAAAAACATCAAAAACTAGAACAGAAAGACGTTTGTCTATAGGTAATTGTACGTAAGTATTTTTTTAAACAACTATTGAAATCATATCTACATAATTATGTTTTATTCGTCTGAAAAAATTAAGTGGGGACTCACAGCTGACTAACACACTATCACACTGGGGGTATACAACAAAGTTAAGGGCCGTATCTGTAACATTTTCTAATCTACTGAGATAAGTCAACGATACGAGATTCGAATTTGAGATGATGCTTTAAAATTTTTTATCTTAACACCGATTTATAAATTCAAAAGTGAAAAATATTTATAATTGAGCCATAAAGTCAAAACAATAATTTTATTATAAACTGAATAAATTTAAAAACTAAATAATTTTACTTATTTTACTTAATTTGTTCATAAAGGTATTTTTTTACTAACTTGTGAAACTATTTTAAAAATATATTATTTTTTAAAATATGTGGTATTTTATTTAAATTGAATAATTAATAATAAATATTTTTTTATTTAAATTTGAATAATTGTTTTTGTTTATTTTTATTTAAATATATAAAATTACATATATAATATATATAATATTAACAAATTAAATAATTTTTAAAATTTGAATCATTTAGTTTCATTTATTAATTGTTAATAATTTTAAGAAGATATGTTTTCTTGAAAAAGTTTAATTTTTGAAATTTTATTTGTTTAACATTTATTTTTTATATATATATTATGTAATTATACGTTTATTTATATATTTAAAATATTTTTTTATTATAGTGATTTATAAGTCTAAGACAATTTTATACATTTAAATTTTTAGCTTTTACTTTCAGTGATTTAATTTTTTAATTAACTTTTTTGTTGATTAAAGTTAAATTATTTATCTTATGTTTTTAAAATTCTTTATAAAAAAACGTACTTTAAAAATATATTATTTTTTAAAATATGTGGTATTTTATTTAAAATGAATAATTTATAATAAATATTTTTATTTTTAAATTTAAATAATTGTTTGTTTTTGTTTATTTTTATTTAAATATATAAAATTACATAAAAAATTAACAAATTATATAATTTCTAAAATTTGAATCATTTAGTTTCATTTATTAATTGTTAATAATTTTAAGAAGATATGTTTTCTTGAAAAAGTTTAATTTTTAAAATTTTATTTGTTTAACATTTATATTTTATATATATTTTATGTAATTATACGTTTATTTCTATATGTAAAATATTTTTTTATTATAGTGATTTGTAAGTCTAAGACAATTTTATACATTTAAATTTTTAGCTTTTACTTTCAGTGATTTAATTTTTTAATTAACTTTTTTGTTGATGCAAGTTAAATCATTTATCTTATGTTTTTAAAATTCTTTAGAAAAAAAACTAAAAATTATAATAAAAATCAGTGTGAGTTAAATCATGATTATTTACCAATTATTATTAAATTTAAATAATAAGGAGAAAAAATGTATATTTAAGAAAATATATAAATAATTATGAAACAATTATTTGTATTATAATGATACTTTTTTTTGAAACAGTAATTTATAAACAAATATTTATTTGAATAAAAAAACTATCCATAACTAAACTCTGAATAAAGTCACATTTAAGACATTTTATATTTACAAATAGTTTTATATAAATTAAAAAAAAACTAACTTTGAAGATTAAATTTAAATTTAAAATTCATTGTCTAATTTTTTTGTTATTATTTTTATAGAAATTTTGTGAGTTTTTATGAAAATTTTGCCAATGCAAATAAAAAGTATAATACAGATTTTATTATAAAATAAAACAGTTATTAAATTAAAACATGTTAATAATTCACAAAACACTTCAAATAAAATTAATCTTTTGTAATATGTTGTCGAAATTCTATATTTTAGGAACCATTAATAACGTACAATAATTATTTTCACTATAGACTGTTGAAAAGGGAAATCCATAGTTATAGTGCACGACTGCAATAATTGTGCTTTAGATAGCAAGGGTGAGATCTTGGTGACTAGTGGGGCGATACACCAGGTGTTCGAAGCGAAGCCACTACTCAGTTGTATCGTACTCGAACACTCGCCAAGTGGAACAACCAAATGCAAGCATATATGGGGTAGTTGCATCAGGGCTGAAAATATATTCCCACCCTTAATACTAACGTCAAATTTCTCTTTTCATCATACATATTATTAGTTTACACTCTTGGTACTTCTTACTTATTTAATTTTTGTTATACTGATTTGTTTATTTTTTAAAGTCTGTTTCTTTTTTAGAAAAATGTGTCTATTGGACCAATAAAATTTAATATGGAACAGTTGTCCCGGGAACAAATAATACAACAGTTGAATTACGACCACCAGATCATCTGGCCCAACAAAACGTCTAGCAACACAAAAGTACCAGCACGAGTGTAAAAGGTGGAATAAGTTTTGACACCCATCTTTTTTGTTGGGCCTATGCACAGATGGATGGTAAGGCACACTGCACGCGTTCTTGGACAGGGTCGGACTGTTTCAGTGGCCAGAATCGTTCATAACCCAACCATATGGTATTTCCTTTGTTCCACTTTGATACCCCATACGTCGCTTGAATTCTTTCAAGCTGTTATCAGAAAATTTCACGGTGGCTTGTTGCAAATGTTCTTATACGTTAATTTTAGACGCCGCAAGACGCTGCCGGACTGATTATTTGTTGAATATTTATGTGGAAGGCACGGGCCACACGAAACATTTACATCTATGGCACGAGGCATGGTGTTGGTTATGAGGAGAAGCACATTTCATAGAAGACTTCGTTTTACTGAAACTCTACGAAATTAGAAGACCTTATTTTAAGTCGATTATTTACATTAAATTTACTTATGTTTATTTAGATTTTCTGATCTGTTTCGTTTACTTTTATAATTATTTACTTCTTAATAAACACAAAAGGCCTTTTATTAGAACAGATTGTTAAATAAATAACTTTCGCAACAATTAAAACAGTTGTAATCAAATTTAGTAGTAAAATATCTTAAATTTGGCAGGAATAATTTTTTTATTTCTATTTTTTACGAGTATTAATTATAGTTTTATTATTATTTATTTTTTAACAATTTTGACTTGTTAACAACTGAAAAGTGAGCCAAAAATTGTATCAAAGTATTAATTAATAATTACATATTAATATTTTTATTTACTTATTTTATTTTATTATTTATCAATTATTTACTTCCTAATAAAAATAAATTTATTTCAGTATTCAGTAATTTTAAATTTTTACTTTTTTTATTTCATTCTCATTTTTCATATTAAATAATAAATAAATATACATAAAATATTATAAATTTAGCATAAAGATTTTTTCTATTTAACTATTTTTTCATTTTGGGTTGACTTTAAATAATTATTTATTAACTATTTACTTCATAAAAAATTAGGCCATTCTTATTTTTATTCACTTTGTATATTCTTAGTTGAATTTAATCAATATTAGACAGTTAACTGAAAATCTCTTTAAATTATTAATATTATAAATCTTTTTATTGTTATATATCTTTTCATAACCGAATTAAAAATAAAATAAAAATTGAAATAAATAAAATTTTAAAAATGGAAAACAAAATTATTTTAATAATTTTAATTTCCATCATATTTCTTTTTGGAAATCAGTTTAAATAATTATTTATTAGTTATTTATTTTTTAATATTTTTTTTTCAATTTTATTCAATTTCTATATTCATAATTAAATTCAATACAAATTGGAATAAGAATTTATTTATTTAAATCGATATTACTTTCTACCATATAAAATTTTATTATACATTGTTTCAAAATTGAATTAAAATGAAATTTTAAAATACCTTAATGTTACCATTTAAAATTTTAAAAATATTAAATAATTAAATAAAAAAATAAAAAATATTATAAATTTGACATTATAAATCTTTTTCTATGTGACTAATTTTTATTTTTTTTTTGGAGGTCAGTTAATAATTATTTATTCCACAATAAATATATTTTTAAAATTTTACTCACTTTCTGTATTCATAATTAAATTCTATACATTAAACTAAAAATCTATTTAAATTATTAATATTACTTAAACTACATAAAACAAAAACAAAATGAAATTTTAAAATATCTTAATGTTACCATTTAAAATTTTTAAAATATTAAATAATTAATTAAAATACAAATATATAAAATATTATGTGACTAATTTTTATTTCTTTTTGGAGATCAGTTTAAATAATTATTTATTCCTTAATGAATATATATTTTTTTAATTTTATTCATTTTCTATATTCATAATTAAATTTAACACAGACTAAAATATATTTAAATTATTAAATAATAATAAAATAATTATTTTTATATTTTCTATAATTGAATTAAAATGAAATTTTAAAATATTTTAATGTTATCATTTAAAATTTTAAAAATATTATAAAATATATAATATATGTAAAAAATATAAATTTGATATAATTTTTTTCATTGATATATTTGTTTTTTTTTGGGGGGGGATCAGTATAAATAATTATTTATTATTTTTTCCTTAATTAATAAAACAATTTTTATTATTATTAAAAATAAATTTTAAAATGGTTTAATGTTACCATTTAAAATTTTATTAAAAATATTTTAATAATTTTGACTTTTTTTTGAGTAGTTTCTTTAAATATTTATTTGTTATTAAAATACTATATATACATTTTTCTCATATTTAATTAAAAATTAATAAAATATGAATTTAGGCTTATTAATTTGATTAATTTTTAATTTGATTGGGGGACGATTTTATATTATTATTTAATAATTATTTATTCCTTGATTAATAAATTTCTAAAAAATAAGTAATTATAAATTTATAATTTAATTAGAGTATATTTTAAAATTTACTCCTTAATAAATAATAAATAAAGTTTTTCTATTCTATTAGAATTTCAATTTTATTATTATTTTCTAATATTTTTTATAAAGGTATTAAAACAGGTATTTTAATATAAACAATGTAACTATTAAAAATTTAAAAATGTCTAAAAGTATTTTGATAATTGTCAATTTTAAAATATATAATTAAATTATATACAATTTAAAGTATTTTAAAGAATTTTATTATTATTTTCTATTATTATCATTTTTATTTTTTTTATAATTTTTTATAATGGAATTAAATAGAATTTAAATGTATTTTGATAATTTTCAATTTTAAAATATATAAATTTTTATTTTTATTGTAATTTTTCATAATTAAGTAAACAAAAAATAAATTTGGCACAGTGATTTTCCTTATTTATTGATTATTTATTCTTTAATAAATACAATCATTTTTATTTTTATTCAGTTTATTTAAGAACAATTAAATTCAATCAATATTGGCTTGAAAATCTATTGAAAATTGTTGTATGTTTGCGTAGGTAATAAATGAAAATCGGTTTAATGCATTAATTTATAAAATTAAAGAATAAATAAAATCAATAAATAAAGTCAATATATTTGTACTTCCAAATTAAAAATAAATATTTTCGTAGGTAGACGTTGTAAAATTTATTATAGCAATCAAAACTTCAATTCAATACTTCTTATATCCAATAAATGAACGAATTAAGTACTGCCAAGTTTCCGGTATTAAAAATAAACAATTACTATTAATTGTGACCGGCAAATTACTTAAATTGCTAATAAAAATGTTTTGAAAAAAAAAATATTATAATTGTATCTTTGAAGTACCTGATTTAGTACCCATCTAAGCCTATTATTACAAATTGAATAAGATAAATAATTAAAAACATCCCCCAACAATCGTTGCAGCATGTATTTTTTCAACGCTATCGGGCAAAGATACGAATGTCCACGTCCATTGTGCTGTGAGAATAGCGATTAAATCATTTTAGCTAACAGCTGCCGTTTTTCATTGTTACGGTCCTAGGTCGGAACCACCCCATTCAAAAAATTACGGCGACCGAACGCCGGCAAATAAATCTACGATAAATAGACAAGAGGTAGGTAGATAGCAGATTTGCATAAAATTTTTATCAGCGATGACACCAACCCTGCAACTATTTTCGTAGTGATTAGTACCACGGAACCCTCGTCGCGTTTCCTGTTGGATGTATTTGGTCTAGTGTTACGGCATTGTTTTACTTGCACTTCATGCCATGTGCGCCACTCTCATACAATTTTCGAACGTTGGGTTGAAAAACACACCTGTGTGTGTTTAGGCTCGTGCGCCACTGCCGAAGCTGAAGTTAAGGGTTATTGCACTGACGTGTGAAATACAGGAAAGCATGGCGCACATAAATATTTCAGGGATAACTCCTTAATTTACATGTTGGCTGATTAGATATGAGGTAATTCATCTATCAGCGAAACGTTCTTGTAAAAACAAAATCTTATGATGTTTAGGTTTACGGATTATGATCCGACGTGTTCTGGACCCGGTGGCTGATGAAATCTTAATCAAATTAAAAGTTTATGTCTTACACCAATTTTAATAGCAGTCTTCTAAAAATGATTTATTTTAGTTTATCCAAATAACTAATAAGAACTTTTACTGTGCTTTCTGAAAGCTTATTTCTAAGTGGTTTTAAGTACTAATTTTAATAGGTAATAATATTATTTTGTATTTTTTTATTTTATTTTTTTACCTTTAATTTGTAATGTACTTTTATACAATGTCTGTTTCATTTTTAAATAGTCAGGTGTATTTAAAATTTTTATGCGAAGTGAATTTTGAATTTATTAAACTAACTGAAGTTGAAATAAATATAATATATATATTTAAGAAGAAAATTAACTATTACATAAAAATAGTCAAGTTTTCTTTTCGTTCAGAAAAATAAACATTTTATACAAAGTTATAAACTATATCAGATTTAACTGGTTTAAATACACCAATTTCAATTTTATGTGAATTTAACCAACTAATAGAAATATATAATTTGCTTGTAAATTTGTGTTTGAAAATTAATTGTTTTAACTTTGTAAAAGATATTAGTTTTTATAAAAGGTTAAGGTATACTTTGGAAACTTATCCTATTGTAGAGTATGTATATTTTTATTCGATTTTGGTTAATTTTCTAGGTTTTATATATTTTATACATATTTTTATCATATCGTAATTTACCTATACAAAAAAGTAACTGGAGAAATTCTATAACAAATATAACATGTACAACATTAGAGTAGTTTTTAGAAAAGCTTAAGATGCTCATTGAAAACATACTCTATTTTTGAATAAGTACAGTTTTATTTGAATAATGGTTAATTTTAAAGTTTTTTATTTTATTCTCTTATCTACTATTCATATTTTTTACTATATATTAATTTGCCTATACAAAAAAAGTAACTGAAGACATTGTAAAACAAATATAAATGTATACAAGATTACAACATTAGAATAGTTTTGAGGAAAAGTTAAGATGCTGAATAATGATTTTGAAATTTTATTGTATTATTATACTTTTCTTATTTAGTGATTTACTTATATAAAAAAGTAACAGAAAAAATTGTGTAACAAATGTAAATGTGTATAATATTAGAATAGTTTTTAGGAAAGGTTAAGATACTCTTTGAAAACGTACTCTAATTTAGAATAAATATATTTTTATTTGAATAATGGTTACTTTTAAAATTGTCTACTATTCTACACTTCTTTTTTATCATTTCGTAAATTATCTATACAAAAAAATATATGGGGAAATTGTATAACAAGTATAGATGTATATAACATATACATACATTAGAATAGTTTTTAGGAGAGGTTAAGATACACTTTGAAAACATGATCTAATTTAAAGAAAGTATATTTTTATTTGAATAATGGTTAATTTTAAGGTTGTCTTTCTTATATTCTATACATATTTTTTATTATATGGTAAATTACCTACACAAAAAAGTAACTGGAGAAATTGTATAACAAGTATAGATGTATATAACATATACATACATTAGAATAGTTTTTAGGAGAGGTTAAGATATACTTTGAAAACATAATCTAATTTAAAGTAAGTATATTTTTATTTGAATAATGGTTAATTTTAAGGTTGTCTTATATTCTATACATATTTTTTATCATATCGTAAATTACCTATACAAAAAAGTAACTGGAGAAATTGTATAACAAGTATAGATGTATATACCATATACATACATTAGAATAGTATTTAGGAGAGGTTAAGATACACTTTGAAAACAATCTAATTTAAAGTAAGTATATTTTTATTTGAATAATGGTTAATTTTAAAGTTGTCTAATATTTTATACATATTTTTTATCATAAGTTACTTATACAAAAAAGTAACTGGAGAAATTGTATAATAAGTATAAATGTATATAACATACAAAACATTAGAACAGTTTTTAGGAGAGGTTAAGATACACTTTGAAAACATAATCTAATTTAAAGTAAGTATATTTTTATTTAAATAATTTTTAATATTAAAATTGTCTTATAATATATACCTATTATTGATCATATCGTAAATTACCTATACAAAAAAGTAACTGGAGAAATTGTATAACAAGTATAAATGTATATAACATATACATACATTAGAATAGTTTTTAGGAAAGGTTAAGATACACTTTGAAAGCATAATCTAATTTAAAGTAAGTATATTTTTATTTGAATAATGGTTAATATTAAAGTTGTCACATAATATATACCTATTTTTTATCATATCGTAAATTACCTATACAAAAAAGTAACTGGAGAAATTGTATAACAAGTATAGATGTATATAACATATACATACATTAGAATAGTTTTTAGGAGAGGTTAAGATACACTTTGAAAACATAATCTAATTTAAAGTAAGTAAGTATATTTTTATTTAAATAATGGTTAATATTAAAGTTGTCTTATAATATATACCTATTATTGATCATATCGTAAATTACCTATACAAAAAAGTAACTGGAGAAATTGTATAACAAGTATAGATGTATGTAACATATACTTACATTAGAATAGTTTTTAGTAGAGGTTAAGATACACTTTGAAAACAATCTAATTTAATGTAAGTATATTTTTATTTGAATAATGGTTAATATTAAAGTTATCTTAAAAAATATACCTATTTTTGATCATATCGTAAATTACCTATACAAAAAGTAACTGGAGAAATTGTATAACAAGTATAGATGTATATAATATATACATACATTAGAATAGTTTTTAGGAGAGGTTAAGATACACTTTGAAAACATAATCTAATTTAAAGTAAGTATATTTTTATTTAAATAATTTTTAATATTAAAATTGTCTTATAATATATACCTATTATTGATCATATCGTAAATTACCTATACAAAAAAGTAACTGGAGAAATTGTATAATAAGTATAAATGTATATAACATACAAAAAATTAGAACAGTTTTTAGGAGAGGTTAAGATACACTTTGAAAACATAGTCTAATTTAAAGTAAGTATATTTTTATTTAAATAATGGTTAATATTAAAATTGTCTTATAATATATACCTATTATTGATCATATCGTAAATTACCTATACAAAAAAGTAACTGGAGAAATTGTATAATAAGTATAAATGTATATAACATATACATACATTAGAATAGTTTTTAGGAAAGGTTAAGATACACTTTGAAGGCATAATCTAATTTAAAGTCAGTAAGTATATTTTTATTTAAATAATGGTTAATATTAAAGTTGTCGTATAATATATACCTATTATTGATCATATCGTAAATTACCTATACAAAAAAGTAACTGGAGAAATTGTATAACAAGTATAGATGTATATAACACATACTTACATTAGAATAGTTTTTAGTAGAGGTTAAGATACACTTTGAAAACAATCTAATTTAATGTAAGTATATTTTTATTTGAATAATGGTTAATTTTAAGGTTGTCTTATATTCTATACATATTTTTTATCATATCGTAAATTACCTATACAAAAAAAGTAACTGGAGAAATTGTATAACAAGTATAAATGTATATAACATATTAGAATAGTTTTTAGCAATGGTAAGATTCACTTTGAAAACATAATCTAATTTAGAGTAAGTATATTTTTATTTGAATAAATGTTGATTTTAAAGTTGTCTTATATAGATATTTTTATCATATCGTAAATTACCTATACAATAAAATTACTGAAAAAATTGTATAAAAAGTATAAATGTATATAACATGCACATACATTATTAATTAGTATTTTCTTTAACAACCTCGTAGCACCAAAAACAATTTCCGCTGTTTGAAAACGTGTAATATCCAAAATATTTCATACTTGTCAATCAATATCAATCTATAATAGTGTGCACATTGTTTGTTTCTTCTTTTTTCAATGTATACAAGAGGGAATATACACATAAATCCGATAAATTAAACATATATTGAACGGCTTGGAACATGTTGTTTAATGGTGGACGCGTTAGTGTACATGAATAGTTATTATGTCTAATTTCGTTATAAAAATAGATTTTGTGCAGTTGTCCTATGTTTGGGGAAGTAAAATGTGATTTGGCTACAGCTAATTCGTGTTCATTTTAATATGATTTTAAAAATCACATTTTCGTGCACGTTTATTTAATGTTTGGCTTAATGCCGTTACTAAACTTATTTTACAATCCATTATTTTATTAAGCCGATTAATAAACATAATACCGATCAATACTGGACAATGTGGTGTCTGAAAATGAGCAATTAGTGAACGTTTCAATCAGCAAAACGATTCTAATTCCGTAAAGTAACATTTCAAATGGGTCTAGAAATAAACTCTATATATCATATACTGATGTCTCAAAATGTACAAAAAATATGCTCCCCACAAACACTAACATATGTTTCGAATTCATCTCGGGTATCATTTCGATTTTTATTGTCGTATTTTGTTCTAATTATGTTGAAATTGTGCTAATTTTAAACGTTATTATTAAGGTTATCGACATTTTCGTTTATAAATAATTTATTGACTTGATTGTGACCTTTCAAATGTTTTTCCTAGTACGAATGTAATTGGGAAAATAAGGTGACCAAGGAAAATATTTCGTCAATTTGCCTCCAATTTTTTTCCTAGTTCAAACTTAATTGACAGAAGATCATTAAGGGAAGTGTTCCACCATTGAAAATACTTCAATTTGCAACTAAGCATACACAGGGAGGTCTTGAAGTGCCTCTCATAATGACGAGTGGGTAATAAATGAGCCTCATCGGTTTTTTTATTTAGTTTTTTTTTTTTTTGGCAGAATAATGTGCTTGTAAAATTTTTTTCAGTGGTCAAATATGTACAGAAATTGTCCAATTGATTACAGATGATTGTTATGCAAACGATGTTGATAGCACACATTTATCAATACTGTGTGTTTACACAAATCGAAGTCACCACTCGTTTTACCACATAATGGATAGGGAAATCTTTACAATCTTAAGTGCATGTCCATTTTCCAAATCGATTAAAGTACAAATACAGCACAAAAACAGTTTTATAAAGTAAAAGGCGTATGTTATAAATAACCGAACAAGTTACGTAAGTTAATTTTGTTGTAACTCGAAAAAACTACACGATATTTTGGGAGTGAAGAGGAAGTTGAATTGTTTTAAATCGTTTGCAACGTCTTCGATGGGAGATTTCAGAGTCTATTTTCGGTGTCCCTTAGTTAATAGTCACAGCTGTTGCATATTTATCAGATGTTGAACTGATTTTGTTACTTCTTCTAAATCGCGCTCATAGTTTATTTTCTGATCTACAATTTTTTTTATGCGACTATAATTAATTTTATTGTTTGGTCGGTGATGTACTGTGGATGATTTAGACTAATGCACCGGCGATTATTGAGGCTAATATTTCTCCGGATAATTTCGAAAATGTTACACTGTTCTGTTTTCGTATTTTGCGTGTGACATTTATTTTAGAAATTTCATCAAAGCAGGTCATCAAGTGAAAATTGACCAACTGATGATGTTCATGAGAGTGGCAATAAGGAAGGTTTCATGAAGCTTTGGACTGTCGTCACCTTTGGCTCTTTGCAATCTTGTACGACTCTAGTCCAAAACAATATTATTAAAACTAATTATCTATCTAATTCAATCAGTAACCAACCAGCGTCTAAGTTGGAAGTTAAAAATCCTCTGAAAATGATTTTTTTGAAATGTCAAGATGGATTTAAGCTTGTTCCTCCTAATGACATATTTTTAACCTTATTTTTATTTAAACATCAGTAAAGCAGCCAAATTAAAAGGAAGCACAATTCATAATTTAAAACTTTATTATTTGGAAAGCTTACTTTTCTATGATTCTTTTTTTAACATTTTTTTAAGGTTATTATTAGAGGATTGGGCTGCCCATTGAAGACATTTCATGTATAATATACACAAAATACTGTACAATGAACAATCAAAGCTCAATATTAAATACACATTATCCAATCAATAAAAATATCTAGCTCATCTATCGTTTAAATTATGAAATCAATTTATCATACATATACAGTGAGGGTCAAGGAAATGGCACAATTTTTTAAGATATTTCATAAAGGGATTGAATTGAAATTTTGTCGTCAGAATAAGAGATATATTTCAATATTCTATACGTTTTTTTTTTTTGCTTTTTTTGTCACACATCTAGTAAGTATTTAATAAAACTCTTAATAGTAAGAATTTATTCTTACAATTTTATTGAATAACTCACTTTCAGAAAGTAACGTAGCATTCCAGAAAAGAGGAAAATAATAATTAACATGAAAAATATTAAGATGCTCCTGAAAAATGGTTTACAATGTTATTAACGAATATGAAATAACACACTCAATTGAAAATACAATAAGAAAACGTGATAACAAAAAAGCAACTCCTTTTATAGACCGACAAACTGGAAGAATCAGTAAACGAAATCCTTTCTTGTCTTCTAGGCACATAAAAAATGAGTTAATTGAGTCATACAGTATCAGTGTGTCTTGTGAAACATTCAGACGTCGACTGAATGAACAAAAATTGTAAGGATGTATTTCAGTAAGGAGTCCATTGGTATCAATTTTTTAAAATTTTAAGACAAAACATTTTAAGAAGTTCTTTATAAAATTAAGATAGTTACGAAACGTTTAAAGAAATTCTCCATAAAAATGAGAAAGTTATTAAAGTTATTTTGTTCCAGACAATTATAAAACTTATTAAGATATTTTTTATAAAATTAAGACAGTTATTAAACTTTTTAAGCATGCTTTTAATTATGAGAGTTACGAAACAAGTTCTTAAAAAATTAATACAGTTACAAAACTTTTTAATCGAAAGTTGTGAAATTTTCTAAAAAGTTCTCTATAATATTGGGACAGTTATAAAACTTTTTAAGATATTATTTATAAAATTAAGATAATTAGGAAACTTTCTAAGAAGTTCTCTATAAAATTGAGAGTTGTGAAATTTTCTAAAAAGTTCTCTATAATTTTGGGACAGTTATGAAATTTTTAAGATATTATTTATAAAATTAAGATAGTTACGAAACTTTCTAAGAAGTTTTCTATAAAATTGAACCAGTTATGAAACTTTTAAACAAATTCTCTATAAAATTGAGAAAGTTAATAAGTTATCTTGTTTCAACCAGTTGTGAAACCTATAAAATTTTTTTTATAAAATTAAGACAGTTATAAAAATTATCTATAAAACTTATTAAGATACTTTGTATAAACAGTTATAAAACTTTAAGCAAGTTTGTGTAAAATTAAGTCAGTTACAAAACTTCTCTATAAAAGTGAGACTGAACTATAACTTTTTAAGAAGTTCTTTATAAAATTAAAATAGTTACAAAGCTTTTTAAGAAATTCTCAATACTTAATATAACGACACTCTATATTCGGACAAGACTAAAGTTTGCACAAAAATATATTAATTATCCTTTAGAATTTTGGTGAACAGTACTTTGAAATATACATATATTTTGGTAAAATATAGATATTTTTATTTTAAATAGTGATTTATTTATTTCACATAAGACATAAGAAATGTTTTCAAGAATTCTCTGTAATTGGTAACTCGCAGTACTACCCAGTTCTTACTACATCTGTTCCTCAGCAGCTTAAGTCAGCTACAAATCGTAAATATATATCATCCTTCAAAAGAAATAATGCTTGAAGACTCTTATCCAGAAGTACCAGTGCAGTCAACAATATCTCCAACCTTATTTTTGAATTCGTAAGAAGCAATCCCTGTAGAATCGAGTTTAAATGTGCCAAATGAGCTACTTATTTCCTGTAATTCTTATGAAGACCAGTAAGTGTGACTACCATGACTTTTATGAGTACACAACCAAGAGGCCTTAAAAAATGAGAAGGTGTACCACAACGAGAAGAAACAGAACAGAACAAGAACAAAAAGAGGCAAAACTGGAAGACTATGAGGAGTACGACTAACCCTCTTGATAACATGAAATGATGCCTAGGCAAGAAACGAAGGGTACTTTGAAGTACTCCATGTTCAGTAGAATAGGATCAGATGGTAAACAATACGTCGTCCTCTTAATAAAACACGGTGGAGGAAACGTTTTGGTTTGATTTTCCTTTTCTTGATATGGTAGAAAATTATCGGTAAAATCGACGTTTCATGTGTAAAAATATCATGAGAGATGTGATGAAATCATTTGCCATGATAATGATCCAAAGCATGAACGAAAGTTGTTCAAAACTTGTTGAAAGATAATCATGTTGATGTTCTCGATTGGCCAGAGCAAAATCCGAATCTAAATTCAATTGAAAACTTAGATTAAAAACCGAAAACCATCAAATTAAATGAATTGAGGTTATTAATTGAAGAGTAGTTTCAACGAATTAAGGATACTCAACAAAATGTTAACAATTTTTTTTAAGTTATGTATAAATTATTTAATAAGTATATATTTTTTAAATGTATAATATTTCTGTGAGGAGCCTCATTGGTCATTTATTTAACATTTAATTTAAGTATAAATTAATATTATTTAGGTTCAAAATGAATAATTATAGAAAGAATATAATGTAATTAAATATAAAATTGTTTCAATACATATAATTTTCTCTGGTCATTACTGTACATATAATTTTTGTAAAACCTTAACGATATTTACAACAAACTCGCGAATAAAATTATATTTATTTAACAACAAAACTTTGATACCAAAATACTGATAAGGAAATACTCAAACATTAACATAAAATATTCCACTGTTATGAATTATAGTAACAGTTAAATTTTTATAGATTGCAATTAGTCACATGGAAAAGGAAACCTAATATACAAATGCAATAGAAAATATGGGGTAGATAGAAAGAAGATACGGTTAAATTGCTGGATTTAACGTTGTCCTTTGGGACATTAGCGTAGAAAATGACATGAAAAAATAATTCAGAAGTAAATTTCCTGTTACACATCAAAGTTACCCATCATGGAACACTGGTTTTATATATAATTTATTTTGCTAAATTAGTTAATTGTTCTACAAACTAGCTTTTGTGATAAAATAATATAATTTTGTGGCCTGCTAAAATGACCTGAATTGAAGTTCAATTGGACGGCACTGGACATAGCATAGCCTCATAATGTTCATCCTATCTCTCATTTCGATCTACAATTAAGCACGATACACCTAGAGTATAAAAAGGCAGCAAACATAAAGCTTCGCATTTGAAATAATATTTTATTAAAATTACATTAGTAAATTTGCCCATGTGTTCAAAACCGTCTGGCTGGAAATTGTACCATTCAAGGTTGGCACAACAACAAAAAAGAATAATAATCACAATTTATTATTCATAATATTTATCCAATCAATATTCCTCGTACACTTCATTTTCGAAAATTGTGTTTTTATTTGCCTAATACTGATAGAATTGTGGGTCTGTTATTACTTCCATTCAGTTAATATAAATTATTCACTTGGACTTGTGTTTTCCCTGGGCGTTTAACGCGGACAAAAGAAATGTCACTTGTATAAATAAACAAAGGACTATCTGGAAATAAAACTTTGGCAAGCATCCTAAAAAAATCCGGCTCTGCCAGTTTTAGACCATTTGAGAACAAATATGTGATATATCATGCCAGCAGTTACACGATTATTATTAACACAAGCCCCGGAATAAAATCGCACTCGAAGCTGGCCATTCTTCCAAAATAATCGCTTGCATAATGCGACAATGCGACACGGGAGTATCAGTTACCACGAACGAAATAAACGGTGTGGTTTGCCCTCAAAAGCAATTATCCCCAATTAGCAGTAACGTGTGATGTGGCGTTGATTTTTATTCAAAGCAGCAAAGATAAAATTCGTGCAGGAAATATCCAACGCCATACGGAAATAATCAAGTTCCGACCCTAAATTCACACGCATTACATGAAAAATTCATCGTTGGGGTGGAATTAAAAGTTTTCTCCGGCACTTGGCTTGTTAACGTTGTAGGAAATTGGTGAGCACCATTAATGTAATAAAACAGCAATTAAGGCATTATTTATTAAAACCTCACGTTGCGTGCGTCAAACGTCGGATTGCTAGAAAATTTAAGAAACAATTCCACCCGCAATCGTCACCAATCATCACGTTACTTGTTGCGACATGCCGTTTTCTATCGGGCTTATTTTCGATTCGGTGTTTGTACACAAGGGACATTTTGTGCGTCTATAAATAAATTATTAAATTTAAATGAAGCTATACAACTGCCACTTTGTAATTTTTTTGAAAGTGCTGCGTAGGTTCTTATTTTATATCATCGTTTCTTGGCACCAATTTCCTGGCATTCTTGCAAATGTTTCAAAATCCCATGTGAAATAAATCACAATTCAAAATGAAAATATCTATGTTTTATCAAAGTGTATGCATATTTACAGACAATACAAACCCACACCAAGTGTTAATAAATTAATTAATAGTCAAATTAGTCTTTTAAAAATGTGATGTACTTCACTCAGATCATGAAGTTCTTGTACAATATCATTTCCACTAGCTACACTTTCGTACCAATCACTGTAAGCTGAGCCAGTTGGAGTACCGTAAGTTGTACGAATTTCTTCATTCCCATTCGATGGCCCAAAACCTAAAATATGTTAATATCACTTTTCGAACACATCTTAGACTAGATTCCAAAATTACTTAATTATTACTGGAGGAATTTGATATTGTATTAAAAACACAGTCCTTATACTCTTCGTTTAGTGGTAACAAAGTAACAAAAAATATCAGTACTTATCCTGTGGTATTACTAGGTGTAATATTTGAAGCAACAGTAGTACCATTCAGAATATTATTAGTCTGTGTAGTTGAACCACATAAGCTAGAAGTAGTTGTGGTGGTAGTTTCTTGTCTCGGCCTCATTTTATGTTATCAAAAGCATTAGTCATACTCATCATAGTCATCCAGTTCTGCCTATTCTTGTTTTTGTTCTTGTATCTGTTTCTTTTTTAAGGCCTCTTGGTTGTGTACTCATAAGAAACAAAAAATGTCAGTACTTTCCTTAACCTGTGGTGTTACTTGTTGTATTATTTAGAGCAACAGTAGTACCATTCACAATATTAATAATCGTTGTAGTCGAACCATATGTGCTAGAAGTAGTTGTTGTGGTAGTTTCTTCCTTAGACCTCATTTCATGTTATCGAAAGGGTTAGTTGTACTCATCCAATGCTGCCTCTTCTTGTTCTTTCCTGGCAAATGTTTCAAACTCCAATGTGAAATAAATCACAATTCAAAATGAAAATATCTATCAATATCAAAGTATATGCATATTTACAGACAATACCAAGTGTTAATAAATTAATTAATAATCAAATTAGTCTTTTAAAAATGTGATGGACTTCACTCAGATCATGAATTTCTTGTACAATATCATTTCCACTAGCTTCACTTTCGTACCAATCACTGTAAGCTGAGCCAGTTGGAGTACCGTAAGTTGTATGAATTTCTTCATTCCCATTCGATGGCCCAAAACCTAAAATACGTTAATATCACTTTTCGAACACATTTTAGGCTAGATTCCAAAATTACTTAATTATTACTGGACGAATTTGATATTGTATTAAAAACACAGTCCTTATACTCTTCGTTTAGTGGTAACGAAGTAACAAATAATATCAGTACTTATCCTGTGGTATTATTTGGTGTAATATTTGAAGCAACAGTAGTACCATTCAGAATATTATTAGTCTGTGTAGTTGAACCACATAAGCTAGAAGTAGTTGTGGTGGTAGTTTCTTGCCTTGGCCTCTTTTTATGTTATCAAAAGGATTAGTCGTACTCATCATAGTCATCCAGTTCTGCCTATTCTTGTTCTTGTTCTTGTATCTGTTTCTTTTCGTTGTGGCACATCTCATTTTTTAAGGCCTCTTGGTTGTATACTAATAAGTAACAAAAAACGTCAATACTTACCTTATCCTGTGGTGTTACTTGTTGTATTATTTGGAGCAACAGTAGTACCATTCACAATATTAATATTCAGTGTAGTCGAACCATATGTGCTAGAAGTAGTTGTGGTGGTAGTTTCTTCCTTAGACCTCATTTTATGTTATCGAAAGGGTTAGTCGTATTCATCCAATGCTGTCTCTCCTTGTTGTTTCCTGGCAAATGTTTCAAACTCCCATGTGAAATAAATCACAATTCAAAATGAAAATATCTATGTTTTATCAAAGTGTATATTTACAGACAATACAAACCCACACCAGGTGTTAATAAATTAATTAATAATCAAATTAGTCTTTTAAAAATGTGATGGATTTCGCTCAGGTCGTGAATTTCTTGTATAATGTCATTTCCACTAGCCTCACTTTCGTACCAATCACTTTAAACTAAGCCAGTTGGAGTACCTTAAGTTGTACTAATTTCTTTAATCTCATTCGATGGCCCAAAACCTAAAATACGTTAATATCACATTTGGAACACATTTTAGAATAGATTACAAAATTGCTTAATTATTATTGAAGGAATTTGATATTGTTATAAAAACACAATTCTTATACTCTTCGTTTAGTAGTAACAAAATAACAAAAAATATCAGTTCTTATTCTGTGGTGTTACTTGGTGTAATATTTGCAGCAACAGTAGTACCATTCACAATTCTAATAGTGTAGTCGAACCACATGAACTAGAAGTAGTTATGATGTAGTTTCTTGCCTTGGCCTCATTTTATGTTATCGAAAGGATTAGTCGTACTCATCATTGTTATCCAATTCTGCCCCTTCTTGTTCTTGTACCTGATTCTTTTCGTAGTGGTACACCTTCTCATTTTTAAGACTCCTTGGTTATATACTCATATGATTCATCGTAGTCACATTCACTGGCACTCTCTTCATAAAAACTTACAGGACTATTGGGCTGAAACTTTCTTTTGGGTTTTTTCATGATGTATTCCTCATAACTTTTGTAATAATCATCGGTGGTGGTGGTCTTTCTTATTTTGATTTATTTCATTTTATTTGAGTAATACTTTTACGTTTATCTTTTCTGGTACTTCTTTTCTGCTATCCTGTCTGAACTCATTGGTCACTTTTTGTCTTTTAACACAACCTGGATTCTACAGAAATTGGTTCTTACGAATTCCAAAATGAGGTTGGAGATATTTTTGACTACACTGGTACTATATATATATTTACAATTTGTAGCTGACTTGTTAAGGGTGTGGTGTATCTGAAGAGCAGATGTAGTCAAAACTGGGTAGTACTGCGAACTGAGTGTTACCAATTACTGGGAATTCTTGAAAACATTTTAGTCTTATGTGAAATAAATAAATCACGATTTAAAATAAAAATATCTATATTTTATCAAAATATATGCATATTTACAATATACAAACCCACACCATGTATTAATAAATTAATTAATAATCAAATTAGTCTTTAAAAAATGTGATGAACTCCAATCAGGTCATGCACCTTTTGGACAATGTCATTTCTAGTAGCCTCACTTTCATACCAATCACTGTAATGGGCGTGGTACTGCGGATAATTTGGTGGACCGTACGAAGGTCGTGGAGGACCATACGCTGCTCCATTTTGACCAGTTGGGGGACCATAAGTTATACTAATTCCTTCATTTCCATTCGATGGACCGTAACCTAAAATACATTAATACCATTTTTAAAGACAGTTTAGATTAATTAAACTACTCTAAAAGACTAGACATCTTAATTAGTACTGAAGGAATTCAAAATTTAATACTTATCAAAACAAACAATATCAGTACTTACCATACCCTGTGGTGTTGCTTGTTGCATTGTTTGGAGCAACAGTAGTACCGTTCATAATGTGAGTAGTTTGAGTAGTAGTCGAACTACTTGAGCTAGACGCAGCTGTGGTCGTAGTTGTAGTTTCCGTGGTAGTTTCTTGCCTAGGCCTTATATTAATGTTGTCGAAGGGGTTTCTGTAATTAAAACCGTAGTCGTACTCGTCGTAGTCATCCAGTTCTTGCCTCTTCTTGTTCTTGTTCTTGTATCTGTTCCTCCTCGTTGTGGTGCGCCTCCTCTTTTTGTACGGCCTTCTGGTGGTATACTCGTACGATTCCTCATAATCATAGTCGTATTCACTGGCACTGTCTTCGTACGAACTTACAGGGCGTTTCGGCTGTGATTTTCTTTTGGGCTTTTGCGTGGTGTACTCCTCGTAACTTTCGTAATAGTCTTCGGTTGTGGTGGTCTTCCTTCTTTTGTTGTTGTTGTATTTCTTCTTATTGGGATAGTATCTTTGGGTTCCTCTTTTCTGTTTCGGTCTGTAAGTTGTGGTAGTTCTTCTTTTGCTATTTTGTCTGAACTCCTTAGGCACTTTTTGTCTTCTAACACTTAAACTAGATTCAGCAGGGATTGGCTCTTGCAGATCAGGGAACGAGGTTGGTGGTATTGTTGACTGCACTGGTACTTCCGGATAAGAGTCTTCTATCACTACTTCATTTGAGGGATCGTGTATATTTACGATTTGTTGCTGACTTGCTAAGGGTTTGTCTAGGTGGTGATGGTGATGGTGTATCTGAGGGGCAGATGTTGTCAGAACTGGGTAGTACTGCGAGTTATCATAAGAACTGGGTTGCCAGTTACTGGGTTTGAAGTCTTCGTGACTGTAGTAGTTTTCATATCGATTCCAATAATTCGGTGGTTGATTGTAGGCTAATTTCAGGGAACCAGTTGGTGTGAATCTTGCTGTGATTGGAAGAGCTAGGAGGTTCGCTAGAAATGCACCCAACAATGGACCATAAAACTTTGGATGGCGATTGGACATTTGTTTATCAGTTGCTAGAAACATAAAATATGATCAATTTCAGTTGTTTTAAAGAGATTTTGACAAACTTAATCGGGTACTTAGTCCAAAATGCAAAATTTCCAAAGTACCACAAACTATAGTGATGAATAATATACTCACATGAATTGTTTAAATTAAGAGCAGCTGAAATTACTAGCATATTCACCAAAACCCAACTGACATTTTTCATGATTCTGTGTTTTAAAGAAAACTAAAACTGTTTGAAAGCGAAGTCGGGAAAGTAACGTCAATGCGGGTTCATTTGCAAATAGTACCCTTATGATTTTTGTTATTAAGCCATATTGAACCTATTTTCATAATATCGCATAATGAGCTAACTGCACTAGTTTTTATTTCATCTAGCGATTTGAAATTAAAACTTTTACATATGAAACGCTGTGCCATCTATGCGGAGAAACTGACACTATCAAAGCTTGTGCATAGTAAACTTTAATCTTGTCGATTATGCGAATGAACCAAATAATAGTGGTCCACACAAAGTATAGTATGGTACAAGTAAAACACATTTACTTATATAATTAATTATTAGTTGACATGAATTAATACATTTTTACTTAACGTTTAATTTTGTCTGTTTTACTGACAATAAGTACAATAAGTACTGTGAAATCCTTCGAGTTATTTTCAGTAATTTGATGTATTTCGATGTGCAGCAACCTAATAAGTCCCCTGAAAAGAAAATCAATCTTGATGCTTTTGTAAGACTAAGAGCATTTATAATCTTATAGAGGGAAAAGTATATTTTACACAGCAGTCGTACACTTTAGTATAAGGGAAAAGCCTTTATTAAAGGGTTAATTTTATTATCAACTCGCTGTCTATCTATGAGAAATTATTTAAAAGAATTCTTTGATCAGAACCGTCTTTTATGTCATACTTAGGAGCTTTTTAGATTCATTATACAGGTAAACGATTTGGCAAGATATCGATTGCTTTCAAAAAGAATTTTTCTTTTGTTGAAATTTAGAAGCGAAATTAGTCAGTAACTAAAGTGAGTGAGAGCCAGGATAACGTAATAAATAAATTACGGAGTTGTTTGTGATAAATTAATTAACTATCAAGTTTCTTAATTAGGTCCGTGATTGAATTGATGTAGTCTAGTAACCATAGATTAATTGAGTTATATGAATTCGATTTTCAGGATATTAATTATCCTTTGAAGCGTAAAAGTGCATCCCAATTAAAAGGACATGCCATTTAGTATGTTTGCTTTTTTCGGATAACCCCCTAAATGGAAATGAAATCAGCGAAATCCTTTTATCTCCTAATTCTATCCGCAACGTTGGGGTGAGACGACGACGGGAAACGCTCACCCCAACCGATAATGAAGTCATTCTCGACTTTTTGCTTATTATTGCTTTATACCAATGATATCACTCTGTACAGTCGTTTCTACAATTCGATAAGTATTATTGGTGTCTTTTAATGGTTTCAATTTTTCGCCCGACTATGTTTCCTCTTGCTTAAGATTTATTATTACGCACGGAAATTAACTGGTTTAAATATGACGATTTTTGCATTTATAGCAGTTTAACCGAGATACTATTAAGACTCTAATGGTATACATTTTAAAATACATTTGGATAATGTAATAGAAATTTATCCAATAATACATATAAAGAAATCTTTGGTTTAATTAACTTATTTGTACTCGTTTTGTTGTAAGAACAACCAACAATGTTATGTACAGGAGTGTTTTTTATAGAAATATATGCAGTGGTGACCACAGAAATAGACCACTAATTAATGTTAATTAGAAAATATGCACCACTAATTAAATGCATTTTATATTGTTTAAAATAATTACGTTATATTCTTTCTACAATTCTTAATTTTTTAACTAAACCAAAATAATTTCTACTTAAATTAAACAAAATAAATGACCAATATGGCTGCTCATAGAAATCACACACATATATAAAATATATTTATTAAATAATTTATTTTATAACATAAAAAAATTGTTAATATTTTGTTGAGATATCAACGATGATGGTTGGAAATTAACGGTCTATTTCACCAATAAGTTTTTCTAATGGTCCTATACCATGCCAAGAAAGGGAACCCCAAACCATAACGTTTCCTCCATCGTGTTTCAGTTTTTCTAACGTATCTAAGGTCCAAACTTTGATTTGCAGGACGACCAACGTAGTCGAACCACATGAGCTAGAAGTAGTTGTGGTGGTAGTTTCTTGTTTAAGCCTTATTTCATGTTATAGAAAGGGTTAGTCGTATTCATCAGTCATCCAATTATGCCTCTTCTTCTATACTTTCCTGGCATTCTTGCAAATGTTTCAAAAACCTATGTGAAATAAATTTCAATTCAAAATAATAATATCTATGTGTTATCAAAGTATATGCATATTTACAAACAATACAAACCCACACCAAGTGTTAATAAGTTAATTAATAATCAAATAAGTCTTTTAAAAATTTGATGAACTTCACCCAGGTCATGAATTTCTTGTACAATATCATTTCCACTAACATCACTTTCGTACCAATCATTGTAAGATGAGCCAGATGGAGTACCTTAATTTGTAGTAATTTCTTCATTCCCATTCGATGGCCTAAAACCTAAAATACGTTAATATCACTTTTCGAACATATTTTAGACTTTACAATCCAAAATTACTTAATTTTTACTGAAGAAATTTGATACTGTTATAAAAACACAGTTCTTATACTCTTCGTTTAGTGATAACAAAATAACAAAAAATATCAGTACTTATCCTGTGGTGTTACTTGGTGTAATATTTGGAGCAACAGTAGTACCATTCACAATATTAATAGTCTGTGTAGTCGAACCATATGAGCTAGAAGTAGTTCTGGTGATAGTTTCTTGCCTTGGCTTCATTTTATGTTATCGAAAGTATTAGTCGTACTTATCATAGTCATTCAGTTCTGGCTATTCTTGTTCTTGTTCTTGTATGTTTCTTTTCATTGTGGTACACCTTATTTTTAAGGCTTCTTGGTTGTATACTCGTCAGATTCATCGTAGTCACTTTCTTTTGGGCTTTTGAATGGTGTATTCCTCGTAATTTTCGTAATGATCAACGGTGGTGGTGGTCTTCCTTCTTTTGATGTTATTGTATTTCTTTTAATTTGAGTAATACGTTCCTCATTTCTATTTCGGTTGATACATTGTAGTACTTCTCCATTTGCTATTCTGTCTGAACTCATTGGTCACTTTTTGTCTTCTAATACAGAAACTGGATTCTACAGGGATTGGCTCTTACGAATTGGAAAACGAGGTTGGAGATATTGTTGACTGCACTGGTACTGCCGGATAAGAGTCTTTAATCATTATTTCATTTGAGGGATGATGTATATTTACTGTTTGTAGCTGACTTGTTAAGTATATGGTCTATTTGAGGAGCAGATGTAGTCAAAACTGGGTAGTACTGTGAGTTATCATAGGAGCTGAGAGTTACCAATTACTGAGAATTCTTGAAAGCATTTCAAAGTCTTATGTGAAATAAATAAATCACGATTTAAAATAAAAATATCTATATTTTATCAAAATATATACACATTCCAAAATACTATTCTTCAAAATTCTGGAGGATAATTAATATATTTTTCTGCAAACTTTAGTTTTATTCGAATATTCTCTTTTGATACCAATGGCTTCTTTATTGAAATACATCCTTGCACGCTTAGTTCATTCAGTAGACGTCTGATTGTTCTACTAGACTCACTGAGTTAATTTTTTATGTGCCTAGTAAACAAGAAAGGATTTTGTTTATTAATTCTTCCAAATTGTCTGTTTATTATTAAAGGAATTGATTTTTGTTAGGAAATTCCCTTATTGTATTTTCAATTAAGTGTGTGTTAATAACATTGTAAATCATTTTTTGGGAGTATTTTAAGTTTTTAGCAATGCCAAGAATAGAAACCTTGGTGTTTCATGTTAATAGTTTTTTCTCTCTTCTCTGGAGTGAAATGTTCCTTTCTTCCTCACTGAAAGTGAGTTATTCAACAAAACACTATAAATCCTTCTAAGAATATATTCTCACTCTTAAGAATATTATTAAATAGTGGGACATATAAATCAGCGTTATTTTTAAAGGGATGACAAAAAAGCAAAAAATAGATAGAAATATATTTTTTATATTGATTGGATAAAATTTCAATTAAATCTTTGTTATGCTATTTATCTGGTCATGTTAACACCCTTTTTATATAGAATTTTAATAAAAAAGGAGGCTTTAACATCAGAAGAAGAGGTAGACCCTTCTATAGATTAAAAAAAAAATAGGGTAGAAGTATTCCAGTCCCCTCAAATAAATCGACTGACTCATTCAAAAGTCAATAAAATGTTATTATAGATATAATATAATAGTTAGTTCATCTCTAAACACAATGTACACAACGAAAATGCGTGAACTAAAACGGTGTACCAGGAAAATCGTCTCGGATACGTCATGAACTAAATATACATATAATATACATGAGTTTACGATAAATTTTTATCTAATCGTAGAATTTCATCAGCAACTTCAGTACCTGCGAGGCAGTGCTCGTGTTCACACAAGATGATTCATCCCACCGCACTGTTACGAACCGACATCGATGAAGATTCACCGCAGTACACGTTCTGTGCACCGGCCGACGCCGCCAGGTCCACCGACCAGGTGGACTGCGGCCTGAAGATGTTTCCCAGCTGGGAAAAACGGCTGGAAAAGTTCGCGACGCCCGGTATTTTTGTGACGGTGCTCTCGATCGTCGCCTTCCTGCAAGGCATCGCGTGCCATTACTTCAGGAGCACGTCGGAAATTTGGGGGAGGCATTACAATATTGATGCAAACATTTTAGGTACGTGTGTTGTTTGTGTAGATAACATTTATCTTTTCTAACTAGGTTATTTTTTCCGTGCGTTGTTTATCAACATTATTTTTATGATCAACAGGATGATTGTAATATTTGGTGATAGAAAAACGTTTGCTCCCTCTGAGTCTGGTCTTTGTGTGGTGCAAGACTCAGACGGAGTAAACGCCCAACCTCTCCCAACTAGATTTTGAAACACAAAATTTATTGTCCAGCTCATTTAATCTACTTGAACGACGTACTGGTTGGAGTGTTTGCCTTAGCTGTAGCTTATTGGGGCAACAGAATTCACAGACCTGGCTGGATTGGAGTAATTGCAATTTTCCTATCAGTATCTGGACTGATAATATCAATACCAGAAATATATAGTCCTTTCACGTCGGATGATGTCAGCGACGTTATAGAGCCAGAACTATGCAAAGCATCCATGTTAAAACAAGTGAAAAAGCAGAAGGAATTTCATTTGATAGCATTCATTGTTATCATAGTTTACCAGATGAATTTTGCTATGTCTTCGATATCGCTTTTGTCTCATGGTGTCACTTACATAGACGACAACGTTTCCAGAAACCATAGCCCTGGATATATAGGTAAAAACCTTCTTTGTACAAGTTTTGTGATGGCCTAACATTAAAATGTTTAGGTTGTGCCTTGGCTTGCTTCGAGATAGGAAAACAAGTCGGAACATATTTGTCTTGGATACCTGTAGCACTGAATGAAACTAGTTACCACAGTATTTTTATGTCACCCGGTAAGACGTTAAGACAAAATATAATTTACAATACCTACAGTTCATTCCTTTATAGTTTGGCTTACAATATTGACATTAAATTTTATATTTGGGTTCCTACTGGTGTTATTCCCAAGGGTGCTACCGAATTTGCTCATTGCTAAGTTGTCGGCTTCGATGGCCAGCCTTGACACCGTAGACGACAGTGAATTCATTGTCATATCCAAGGATGGTAAGTGATTGATTTCAGCAACAACAATAAATTACACAAATTAAATTATTTTAGGATTCTTCACAACACTAAAGAGGTTACTAACAAATAAAATTTTGCTGCTAAACATCTTAATCATACTTATATTGCAATCAGTTCTTCTAAACTTCGAGATATTTGAAGACTTCTTCAACCAAACCAGATACTTATTCCCCCTGAAAAACGACTCCACAGGCTTCAGTGACCCTTCAATGATTCAATACACCACAAATTTACTGAAACAACCGTTTATATTTTTTACTTTGTTACTGACAGGAGTTTTATTGGCCAAATTGAAACCAAAAGTTAAACATTTACTGGTGTGCAATATTGTAATTTTGGCACTGTGTTTGGCAACTTTCGCCGCCACCAAAATGCAAAAATGCAACAACACCTTGCACAATGAACTTCCTAATGAGCTCGCCTTGTCAACTTGCAACGTAAAATGTAACTGTTCAAAAAATGAAGCCTTTAATCCCGTGTGCCTTGAAGGAAGAACATATTTCTCACCTTGCAGAGCCGGATGCGACAGTTACAACGACAATAACACCAATTTTATGGTAAAATTCTATTAACCCAATATACCTAGTGTGGTTAATTAATCACTTTTAGTTGTATCAAAATTGTCGATGTGGTCGCCAGACAACCATCGCCGAAGAAGGCCCCTGTACGGACACATACTGCAGGTTCATATTTGCTTTGTCTCAAGTGAACAACGTGGTTTCTGCAGCCCTTTTATCAACTGTCACGTTGAGCAACCTACTTGTGACGTTACGATGTGTCAAACCCCAGGATAAAGCCACAGCTATTGGCTTACAAGGAACGTTGTTTGGGCTTATTCCAAACATACCTGTACGGGTTGCTTACTTTTGTATTGTTGGTGAGTAACACCTTTACAACAAATTAAACTTAAAACTAATTTAACTATTTATTTAAGACATTTTCTGTAAGTTCAGAAACACTGACACTAACGAGTGCAAGTTTTACAAGCCTGAATTGGGAACATTTTTGTTTGGTGTGACCTTGGGAGGGATGGGACTTGCTTTAGTTTTATTGATAACATTACTATTTTGTATTGGTAACTTGGAGCTTTACACAAAGAAACGAAAGTCTAAATACGATGATAATGATGGATACCAGCAACGACAAGAGATGCAAGACATGACTCAATCTGGATCACTTTTGGCAATTAATCATAGGTCAGAAAGGGAGTCCGCTGGCTCCTCAGAGTCTTTAAGACACTTAGCAGACAACATAGGTGATGATTCCGGCAGCATAACAGAAACCGACTTCTGATTGTTGGTTTCTTAAGTTTTGAAGCTCTCTAAAAGTTTGTACATAAATATTATTTTTTGTACGTCTAGGTTAGGTAACAAGACAACGTAAATTAATAAATATGATCTGTTTTATTAGCTTAAAGATATATGACAAAGTAATATATGTATTTAAACTTGTATATAATTTATTATCTAATAAAAATGTGTATAACACATTTACTCAAACTGAAACGAGTTTTCTTAATTGGTGGTGAAGTTCTCGAGTTCTAATTCGACAGTTTCATCGAATATTTTGAGACCCTTGACAAAATACCACACTCCAGCGTCGAACAACGTACCAATGAGCACGAAGGTGGCAGCTGTGAAGTTCATCGAGTACCTCAAAGCTTCGCCATTGTAAAGCCAACAGTTACCGTTACCTGTGCAGGTCTTACCCCAAACCAAACAAGACTTGTCTGCAAATTAAAAAGCGTTACAACATTATTTGTTTATTGTTTTTGAGTTTACCTAGAATTGTACCAAAGAGGATCGGTGATGGCACGAAGGCACAGAGACTCATGAGCATCAACCCAAAGCCCATCGCCACCGGTTTGTCTTTTTCCTCGACACATCTTAAAGACAATCAATTAGTTCATTTTATTGTATTTGCATGAAATGAGTAATTTTAATTCTTGGTATTACTACAATGTGAGATAAGATAAATTTTTAATACGACGTTAAAGGTTTATGATTAATATATTAACTGTAAAACTGATAAGACCCGGTGATAAGGTTGCGAAGCATTTCAAAGGCGCAGTTCAATACTCAACGTCAGTTCTGTGAGTTTAATATCTTACCTTACTGTAACTAAAAAGTTAGATGCTCTTCCTGTAGCACCGCTGAATTTGAGAAGGCAGACGACAACTAAAAATATATAAAACTGATACAGACAATCGACTTGACAACTTCCCGACTTGGCGAAGCCGTGCTCCAGATAACCATGTTCTTTTATGAAAGACTTTTTCATTTGTATCGTTGCTTGCTGTTGAACAGTTTTATTTGTGGTTATACAGGAACAATCCGAAAATATATCAGTGCCATTGATTTTTCTAACTTGTGTACAGCCCGCATGGCAGGCTGATATGAAGCTTGTTTCACCGTCTTGAGAACACACCGGATTGTATTTTACATAATCGCAGTTGCAGTCTTGGTTGCATTTCCTTTCAACCTTCAACCTGAATTAATTAGCCCTTAATCAACAATGGGTGTCTTAAATCTATGTAGACTACTTACTGTCCGTCCGGAAGAAGCGGTGCCCTGTTATCGTTTTCAGCACACCCAAGATAGGCATAAGATATTATCCCCATTACAGATATCCCTCCAACGATGACGTTCCAAGCAGCTAAGTATCTAGCTCTTGGTTTGTATCTGGATATTATTAATCCGGACAATAGTATACCTACTGCTGAAAATAATAGTCCGGCACTACCTGTAATGAGGCTGGATGCTGAAGCTGATTGTCTATACTGAGTCTCTATGTATTTTGGTAGGAAGATCCAGTAAGGCATGTAACCCAGGAAGTAAAACACGGCAGCAAAGTTATTGAGCATCAATATGGGATTAGTTATCAGTCTTCGGAATGTTTTGACCATATCTACAAAGCAACTACTTATAGATTAAATATCTACTGTCCTGAAGTAGAGTTTTTGAAGAAACTCTTGAAAAATTAACCTTATGTTGTGATTAAATACCTTTAAATGAGGTTTTAATTTCTGGTTCTGGCTCACTCTTTTTTGACGCCTTAGAAATTTGTCTGAGTAGCTCTTTCCTGACGGCAGCTCTGGGCAACGTCTTTGGAAATAGAGCCAACAAAGTGGAAAAGAAAAACAGTAACACTCCAAGTATAATCCAACCTAGCCACCAAGCCCCAAGCCACCTGGGATCTTGATTGTTAATTGTAGGTGTCAACGTTGGTGATATGTAAAGCTTCAAACACACTGAAGCTAAGCCATAACCAATGGCAGGCCCCAACATCCGAATAAAATAAGAAAAACCTAAAATAACAAAAACTAAATGCAGCACAACGAAACCCCGACGAAGCACTTTAAACCGTGCTGGTAAAGTGAAATAAAGATGCATTTAAGTTAACACATTAAACAAATACGGACTTACTGAAGAGTGCCGGCGTCTTAGACCTTTTAATATTGTCATCCATATACGATACTCCCAGCGTGTAATAAAGTGGACCACCAATTCCAGATATAAATTGTGCAGCGAATAAAATTAATTGCGGGGAATAAGTGCCGCTTTCGGTTACACATTCTGAGTTTGTTGAATTTTTAGTGTGACACAGGGACTTTTTGCGTTGGTGTAGCAGAGCGTCGAAGGAGTCGTTGCCGTTAGTTCCGTGCTCGAATGTAAGGGATAATGCGTCGGTTCCAGGGCCGTACAAAAAATGTGGCAGGGCTGTGAGGAGACAGAACATAACCACCGTGTACATCCCCAGAGCCATCCATCGGGGCCTGTGACCTCTGCCCGCATAATAACTCAGTATTACGGAAAGCAGAAGCTGGCTTAAGTCATTGCCCACGGTGATGATTCCTGCAAATGGTGAAATGTTATGTCAAGGTTATAAGGGTGGTCGTAAAGTTGTAATATGTGATTTTGTATTGAATGTTGTTGTTGTAATTAATAAATAGATCAATCTGTTTATTCATATAGTGTTTGGCGCATCTTATTCAAGGTCATATTATAGATATGCTCAGCAATATTGATTCTCCTGTTCACAACCTAGTTGTAAAGTTGACACTTCTTAGGTTGATAAGAAAATTATCTACCATGAGTAAATTTACATAGTCAGTTTACCACCAAACATTTGTAATTTAAAAATTTTTATTACCTCTTACTAGATCAATTATTTTATTTCAATTCAACCTTACAAAATAAAAAATAATAAATTTTATATATTTTAATATTTTTACAAGGAAATAAAACATATAGCACCATATTTGCATAATTTCTTATCTTTTTATTTGAGCAATATGGTAATAGAAAAGTGAAATGGATCATTTTTAGTCAAAAATAAAAATATGTTTCCTGTCATAAATTGAATTTTAATAACAAATTATAACTTAAAATATATTTTTAAATATAGTATATTTATCAATTATTTAATGAATTAATTCAATAAATATAACATTGTAGATACATTTATTATAAATAAAATTATATTTTTATTTATAACAACAAGATTTACATTTAGAACATTTATTAAAAACACGATTCACAATTTAGAAAAATACATTTAATGTTTTATTAAATATTTTTAAAATTCTGAAAATAATAGTTTCTAAAAATCATAAATTTGTATTTAATTTGTACAAAAGAAAAAACGATGAATTAAAATTTAATTTACTGACTTTTAAAATTATTTATAATTAAATAATATAATAATATAATATAATATAATAATATAATTATAAATAATTAATTATTTATATTATATTTATTTATTATTATTATATTTATATATTTTTAGAATATTTAATATTTTTTATATTTCTTAATTATAAAAAATAATTTCAATTTTAATCTAACAATTTCTAAAAAATCATTAATTTAACAATATTTTTTATATAAAAACATTTTATCACAATAGATATGTAGATAAAAAAATGAGTTTACCAAATTTAAGTATTACGAACCAACAATTAAATAATAATTATAGATTACAAGAGTAAATCATTTTTTATATTTATGATTAATTATAAAAAATGATTATAAATAGAAAACACTTTATCATACGAGATATGTAGATAAAAATAAATGCTGTGCAATAAATTAACTTACGAAACTAATTATATAATTATGATGAAATTTAATTATGTTGAATTAAATATAAATAAATATATATGTGAAAAATAATAATAAAAGCTCCTTAAATCTGGTTACCATTGTAAATAATATACGAGACATTATTTATATGCTAATATAATATAAATTATTGTCAAGAACTTATATATACTACGTAAATAATAAATTAGATATTATTTATGAGTTAAGTAAGTACAACAATAAATTCAGAATTATTACTCTGAATACTATTTTTTGAAAGTTTATCTATTATAATAAACGAGTTGGTCATAAGTCTGTAATATAATTAGCGTAGAATAGAGAAAACATTTTCCACTAATAAAACGGTTGATGGTAGTATCCAATTTCATATAAACCAATTTAAATAATTGTCAATAACTAAATATTACATGTAAATAATAAGTCAGGTATTATTTATGTGGTAATATATAATAAATTCAGAATTAAGGAATACTCTAAAATTATCTTCAGTTGTATAAACATTGATCTGTACACCTATTTTTTGTAAAAATATCGAATGAATAGTATTGTTTGGAAGTTTATCTACTATATTAAATGTGTCGTTCATAAGTCTGTAACATAATTATCACGAAATAGAGAATAAAACATCTTCCTTTAAGGTAATGGCTGATACTGTTCATTTGGTATTGTTCAATTTGTCACAAACCAGCTTAAATTATTGTAAAGAATTATATATTACATGTAAATAATAAATGAGGCATTATTTATGTGCTAGTAACTATTGTAAGTACAACAATAAATTCAGAATTAAGGAACACTCTAAAATTGTCTTCAGTTGTATAAATATTGAACTGTACATCTATTTTTTTGTAAAAATATTGATTTTTTAGTAATAAACACTGAATAGTATTTTTTGGAAGTTTATCTACTATATTAAATGAGTCGTTCATAAGTCTGTAACATAATTACCATGAAATAGAGAATAAAACATCTTCCATTAAGGAAATGATTGATACTATCCATAAGATACTATCCAATTCGATTCAAACTTATTTAAATAATTGTCAACAACTATATATTATATGTAAATAACATATCAGGTATTATTTATGTGCTATTAAATATTGTAAGTACAACAATAAATTCAGAATTAAGGAAAACTCTAAAATTGTCTTCAGTTGTATAAATATTGACCTGTACATCTATTTTTTTTTTGTAAAAATATTGATTTTTTAGTAATAAACACTGAATAGTATTTTTTGGAAGTTTATCTACTATATTAAATTAGTCGCTCATAAGTCTGTAACATAATTACCATGAAATAGAGAATAAAGCCCCTTCCATTAAGGAAATTATTGAAACTATCCATATGGTACTTCCCAATTTGTCACAAACCAACTTAAATTATTGTCAAGAATTATATATTATATGTAAATAATAAATGAGACATTATTTATGTGCTAGAAACTATTGTAAGTACAACAATAAATTCAGAATTAAAGAATATTCTAAAATTATCTTCAGTTGTATAAATATTGATCTGTACACCTATTTTTTTTTTTGTAAAAATATCGTCTTTTTAGTAATAAACACTGAATAGTATTGTTTGAAAGTTTTCTTACAATATTAAATGAGTCGCTCATAAGTCTGTAACATAATTGCCATGAAATAGAAAATAAAACATCTTCCATTAAGGAAATGGCTGAGACTGTCCATATAGTACTGTCCTATTTGTCACACACCAGATTAAATTATTGTCATGAATTATATATTATATGTAAATAATAAATGAGACATTATTTATGTGCTAGTAACTATTGTAAGTAGAACATTAAATTCAGAATTAAGGAACTCTCTAAAATTGTATTCAGTTGTATAAATATTCATCGTACACCTATTTTTTTGTAAAAATATCGATTTTTTAGTAATAAACACAGAATAGTATTGTTTTGAAGTTTATCTACTATATTAAATGAGTTGTTCATAAGTCTGTAACATAATTACCATGAAATACAGAATAAAACATATTAAGGAAATGGCTTATATTGTCCATTGTCCATTGGTTTGGGACAAATTGGACAGTACCATACTGTCCAATTTGTCCCAAACCAGCTTAAATAATTGTCAAGAACTATACATAATAAGAAAATAATAAATAAGATATTATTTATGTACAGGTAACTATTGTAAAAACAATAATTCATAATTAAAGAACACTCTAAAATTGTCTTCAGTTGTCTAAATATTGGTCTGTGGTACCATTTTTTTGTAAATTGATGATATTGATTTGCTAATATTGATTTTTTTGGTTTAACGTTATAATAATTTTATAATCAAACTAACATTCAATAAATAAAAACTATATAAAAATAACTTCCACATATAATCCATGTGTGTGGATGTATTCAAACAATTAATTAATGTCATAAATAGGAGATGAATAAGAACATTTTATTTTTGGCACGAAAAACACATGACACGACAAATTCTCCTAGTATCTTACACATGTAGTGATTTAAAGGATTACACAATTGTACATAAATTCATTATTTGACGTGTTTTCAAACAAACCTCAATATTATTATATTATATTATTGATGTGCAAGTAAAACTTAAGGTAATATAACGTGATGGGTGGATGTAACGTTTGTTACCTGTGGTTCTGCTGGGTATCTTGAACCTCTTCTCCAACGTCGTTATGGTCCCATTAAAGTAGGCGTACGCAGCCGAAAATATACACCCAATTATGCCATACAAACACACGTATGCCTTCTTATTAGCGAACCTCTGTATATATTTCCCTTTCATGAACCAAAAGCCGCATGTGGTGTCTTCGTCCATCGTCACTTTCTGTTCATTCGGCAACAGCAAATCGGTTGCCGGTATCGTCTTCGACATGTCATTCGTAATGTTCGCGTCCATTTTACACGTGTTCATGAGAATGACACTATTGGCTCACACATGATGAATTTATGCGATGAATGAGATCTGGAAAATGTTTAAGAGAGTATTTAAAACGTTTTCGTATGGCTGGCTACGTACATTTTTTTGTTTGCTTTACATTTAAACGTTAATGATAACGGCATTGACGCAAAACATTCTGTCACAGATTAAAGACGTACCTGTGGACGTTCTAAAAGGGACTTACAATTTTTGTTTCCCGGCCCGATCAAATGAACATGATTACTTTTTCGGTGAGGTCACTGTGTAATACACGAAATGAATGAACTCTACGTGGATAAACATTTGCTCAATTACTCAATCCGACTGTGACCAGTAAAGACGCTTGATATTATTCAATTACTTCCTACTACACATAGCATTATTTTCAATTTATTTTCGTGTCTAATTGAAGAACCACCTAAACAATAATCTTGTATTATCAAAACACCACTTATTATCAGGCCGGACTGTTTTAAATCTTTGTTAAATGAACGTTTTTTTCTTGTTTGCGGTGTTTATCTCGTATCTGGATTTTGGGGATTAATTTTGGTGACTTTGATTTAAGGTGCAAGCGTATTTTCACGAGTTCTGGAGGTTAATTATCTTTGTTTCCTCGTGCTCACGCTTAAGATGAAAAAAATGTAAATAAACAAAACTGGGGGGTAAAGATAAGAGATAGCTTCAGCTGATAATAAAAAATATGAAAGCAGTTCTTATAAATATAAATAATATTTTTGTAAATGCAGGATTTGAATACAAATATTAACAATTATAAATATAAAAAAACATATACAGGGTGTCTCTGAAAGATCTGATGATTTGCCATAGTTTAATATTTGATTAAAATTGAAGTAAATACATCAATTTAAAATGGAAACTAACTGTAATAATTTTGAATATTAACAGCATAGAAGATCAGAAAACATTACGAAAATTGATATTTTTAGTAGTTCTTACACAAATTCTGAAGGTGAAAATAAATTGATTTGCCTTATATTATCTTAGTATAATATTTAATTAAAATTTAAATATACACAGTATGGTCAATATAAAATAGAAACCAACTGAATACTTTTTATTTATGATTCAATTTTGATGATTAAAAGCACAGAAAATTAATAAAAAAATACGAAAATTGATATTTTCTAATAAAAGTCTGTAACAAACTTAAAAATCAAATTTTTAAATAAATTTATTCCTGTAATTCAGAGGAATAAAATGTCAAAATTTTTTGAGAATATAAATAGAGCAGTATTAGTGCTTACACAAATTCTGGAGGTGAAAATAAATTAATTTGCCTTATCTCAATTTAGTTTAATATTTAATTTAAATTTAAATATATGGTCAATTTAAAATGGAAACCAACACTTTTTATTTATTGATTGAATTTTGATGATTAAAAGTACAGAAAGTCAATAAAAAATTACGAAAATTGATATTTTCTAATAAAAGTTTGTAACAAACTTAAAAATCAAATTTTTAAATAAATTTATTCCTGCAATTCAGTGGAATAAAATGTCAAAACTTTTTGAGAATATAAATAGAGCAGTATTAGTTCTTACACAAATTCTGGAGGTGAAAATAAATTTATTTGCCTTATTTTACCTTAGTTTAATATTTAATTAAAATTTAAATATACACAGCATGGACAATATAAAATGGAAACCAACCGCATACTTTTTATTTGTGATTCAATTTTGATGATTAAAAGCACAGAAAATCCATAAAAAATTAAGAAAATTGGTATTTTCTAGGAAAAGTCTGTGACAAACTTAAAAACCAAATTTTTAAATAAATTAATTCCTGCAATTCAGTGGAATAAAATGTCAAAACTTTTTGAGAATATAAATAGAAGCAGTATTAGTTCTTACACAAATTCTGGAAGTGAAAATAAATTGATTTGTCTTATCTTACCTTAATTTAATATTTAATTAAAATTTAAATATACACAGTATGGTCAATATAAAATGGAAACTAAATGTATACTTTTTATTTATGATTCAATTTTGAGGACAAAAAATCAATAAAAAATTAAGAAAATTGATATTTTCTAAGAAAAATCTGTGACAATCTTAAATGTCAAAATTTTCTGAGAATATAAATAGAGCAGTATTAGTTCTTACACAAATTCTGGAGGTGAAAATAAATTTATTTGCCTTATTTTACCTTAGTTTAATATTTAATTAAAATTTAAATATACACAGTATGGACAATATAAAATGGAAAACAACCACATACTTTTTATTTATGATTCAATTTCGATGGTTAAAAGCACAGAAAATAAATAAAAAATTAAGAAAATTGATATTTTTTAGGAAAAGTCTGTAGCAAACTTAAAAATCAAATTTTTAAATAAATTTATTCCTGTAATTCAGAGGAATAAAATGTCAAAATTTTTTGAGAATATAAATAGAGCAGTATTAGTGCTTACACAAATTCTGAAGGTGAAAATAAATTAATTTGCCTTATCTCACTTTAGTTTAATATTTAATTTAAATTTAAATATACACAGTATGGTCAATTTAAAATGGAAACCAACTATACACTTTTTATTTATTGATTGAATTTTGATGATTAAAAGTACAGAAAGTCAATAAAAAATTACGAAAATTGATATTTTCTAATAAAAGTCTGTAACTAACTTAAAAATCAAATTTTTGAATAAATTTATTCCTGGAATTGAATGCTTTAAGAAGTAAAATTTGGGTCTTGATCTTTTGATCTCTTGGTATATGTTAAATTCCATATGCAGCCTCTATAATGGTATATTCTTCGCAGTTTTATGTTGCATGAACATTTTACACGACATATTACTTAATTTCTCGACCTTGACGTTATTCATCTTCAATGCAATCATAGTCATTTTTAATTGAAACAAAAATGGTGACACTGAAAGAAAGAAGCTTTCAGATATTATATAAAACATTAAAATTATAGAAATAAACCAGCATATTGTAGCGGAAAAAGAGAAAGAAAGAGATGTAAATTTTGTAAGTTTAATGAAACGCAATTAATTTAATTGGATACGGTCCTGTCAATGGTAGCAAGAGTAGGCGACCCGTAAACCGAAACATTATAAGAATGCCGTTGGAATACATTAGGCGATCAAGGAAAGTAAAGGAAAGAGTTGGGAATCCAAGCTGGAAGAATTACACAACCATTATACGAGGATTAAGGCGAAATCACGAGCGCGTCCTTAAGAGGAGAGGACATGGCGGGGCGTTTTTCGGCGGGGCCGAGGGGTGTGTTGGCTTGAGCGTCGCTAGGAGTATTCCACTCGCAGCCAGCGTCGTCCTCATCGTCCTCCATCCTCCATCCTCCGTCCTTAGCTGTTCTTTCAAGCATTGTCTCGGACCGAGTCGTTTGGAAAAACGAATAAATATTCCCGACGAGATACCGAAATACTTCTGGCATACCGTCTAATTCCGCGCAATGTGCCATAAGACTATTAAAACTCTAAACGCAATGCGAGCCAGGCTTTCATTATTTGTAATCTAACGGGACTTATGGAAAAAGTTTCCATTTATTTTTAATTCCTTATATTCTACCCTTTTATTGAAAGACCAAGAATACATCTTACCTTAGGCCGCGGCATAAACCTCCCAAACACAACGAATTTAACGTCTTTTTAAGTGCGCCAAACCGCACCGATTCTCTATATTTATTCATTCCCTTTTTCTTTTATATTCAATTTTGTACATCCCAATTCAATTTCACCGATTCCGATTCCGACTCCCTATGTAAACGATAAAATATTATTATAATCTCCCACAAATCAAAATATAATTCGAACAAATTTCACTTTTGCAGCCGTACAACAACAGTTTAAAACCATTTTTAAATGTGCATTAATTAAAATTTATTATTTATGATCACAAATTTAATTTGTTAATTCATTAAAATCTAATAATAAAATTAATCCAACTCCAATCAAATCATACTTTAATCAATTGTTTATACAAATACAGGCCATCAAAATGATTTTTGATTTTCCAAAATTTCATGTATTAACTCTACTTTTAGGAAAAGGGTAAATGTTGGGGGCCACATTTTATATGTAAAATGTTGACAATTTGGAAAGGAAAGAAACAATCCCTACTTTCTTAGCATTGTTTAGTATTATAACTCTAATCTAAACTAATAACTCTTTAAAAATGGCTTATCTAGCATAGTTTAACATTAAATTAGCAGATCAGGATAAATGTTGGGCGCCACATTTTATATAAAAAATGTTGACAATTTGGAAAGGAAAGAAATATTCCCTAGTTTTTTTTTTTGCATTGTTTAGTATTATAACTCTAATCTAAACCACTAACTTTTTAAAAATGGTTTATCTAGCATACTTTGACATAAAATTAGTAGATCAGGATAAATCTTGGGCGCCACATTTTATATGTAAAATGTTGTCAATTTGGAAAGGAAAGAAACAATTCCTAGTTTTTTAGCATTGTTTAGTATTATAACTCTAATCTAAACTACTAACTCTTTAAAAATGGCTTATCTAGCAAACTTTGACATTAAATTAGCAGATCAGGACAAATGTTGGGCGCCATATTTTATATGTAAAATGTTGTCAATTTGGAAAGGAAAGAAACAATTCCTAGTTTTTTTGCCTTGTTTAGTATTAAAACACTAATCTAAACTACTAACTCTTTAAAAATGGCTTATCTAGCTTACTTTGACATTAAATAAGGAGATCAGTATAAATGTTGGGCGCCACATTTTATATGTAAAACGTTGACAATTTGGAAAACAAAGAAACAATGCCTAGTTTTTTAGCATTGTTTGGTATTGTAACTCTAATCTAAACTATTAACTCTTTAAAAATGACTTATGTAGCATACTTTGACGTTAAATTATGAGATTGGGATAAATGTTGGGCGCCACATTTCATATTTAAAATGTTGTAAATTCGGAAAAGAAAGAAACATTGCCTAGTTTTGTTAGTTTTGTTAGTGTTGTTTAGTATTAATCTCTAAAAAGGGTTTATTTAAAGTATTTTGACGTTAATTTAAGAGATAAGGATAAGTGTTGGGCGCCACATTTCATATGTAAAATGTTGAAAATTAGGAAAGTAAAGAAACATTGCCTAGTTTTTTAACATTGTTTAGCAATAAAATTCTAATATAAACTACACACTCTGTGAAAAGAGTTTATCAGCCATATTTTGACGTTAAATTAGGAGATAGAGTAAATGTTGGGCGCCACATTTCGTATGTAAAATATTGAATATTTGGGAAGAAAAGAAACTAGTTTTGAAGTACCATTGCTTTAAAGAAAACACAAAACAGTCATAATGATTATCAAATTTATTAATGGAAACAATAGACACAAACAGACATATCCTAATCTATGTTAGATTGGAGGATGGTTCAAAAACATCAACGTGTGATAAAGAAAAGAACAGTAACTTTGAAGCAATTTTAACAATTACTCAACGTTTTAATTAGTAAAAACTGGACAACCTCATAAGAGACCTGAACATTTCAAAATATTGATTTATAATATAAAATGAATAAAATAAACAAACTTTTATTTTGCAATATTTGGTTTAATAATAAAATAACTAATTACATTTAAATAGATAATGTGTAAAACAACAAAAACATAATTTTGGTAGAAATAACAATATAAAATATCATAAATACAAATAAATAAAATATAAACAACTGTTATTTACCTAATTTTACAAACAAATAAACATTGTTTTAACGTTTAACCAGAACTAATTATTAAGTTATTATAAATTAATTAAAATAGTACATTCAAATTTAATTTTAATACTTCCTCTTTTTATTTATTTATGTATTTTAAAATTTAATGTTATAAGATAATATTGTAATTATTAAAAAGCAAAAAATTATTACTAAAAATTATGTTTTTATATAATATATATAATTAAACACAGTGTACAATAAATTGTGAAACGTAATAACGGCACATACATCAATTAAAAATGCAATTAAAATGTTTAATTTGCATTTTTCCATTGAGACTCAATTCAGACAGCCGCCCCCGGGGTCGTTCTTAATCCTTTATTTGCAAGATTATTAGAAAAATAATGTAACGTTTCAGTTTTTAATTAAGATTTTGATGGTGAAAAAATCCTTATGCAAATTTCGAAAATTTTATCTGCTTGTCGAGGGTCAAAGCTCGAAGGCCCCTTACATTTAATCTCCCAAAGAAGGAGATTAAGCATCACTTTGTGTCCGTTACGACGAAGGAATATAAAAGGAGTATCACTAGAGAATTGCGATAGTCTGTATTAAAATACAATTGTAACATTTTATAATAATAATAATAGTAGTACACGTTTCTAAAATTATTATTTTTATATACAATTAATAATAATTATTATTTTCATAATTTGACATATTAACCAAACATTTTTACAAGATGAAACAATATAAATAAAAAAGTTACTATTAATATTTTATTTTTAATTGTGCTGGTTATTATTTAAAAAATTATTTAATACTTTTTTATTAATATTATTATATTTTAATAAATATATATTTTTGGTTAAATTATGAAAATATTAATATTATTAAATTTAATAACACAATTTTGTGTATAATTTAATAAATAGAATAATTAAAATGTTTATTTTTTATTATTATTCTTTTAATTTTGTTGATGAACTTATGTAGTAATAATAAAGTAGATGATGAATAATATTTTTTTTTTAATATTTTATTAAAATTATTTTTTAACTATTTTAATTTCAATAATTATATCAAAACAATATAACAAATTCAATAATTAAAGGATTATATTTAAGAATTTTGTCGAAAAACTTTAAATTTATATTTATTCAAACATTAAAATAAATCAAATTAAGGATAGTAAAAACATGACAATTCTAATTGTTCAGTAAAATTAGTGGATAATATTTAATATTGATTTTACGACCTTTGTAGGTTTTGAAAACATGCAATAACTCAAAGTTGTTTTTGTTTTTAATATCGCGTAGGTTGTCGCTTCTCCTACGCCACATTTCTAATTAATTAAAGCATCGGAAAAAGGATAATAAAAGGATTCTTAGTAATATCAAGAAATAAATACGGGGGTGTAGGGTAGGGTGAGGTTTTCCGATGGCTTTGCGAAAGTTGGTCGATTTGTTCCGGCTGCTTAACATTTTTAACGGACTCGCATTTAGACGCTGTATCAGGAGTCGAGGATTAAAATGTAATAACTTTGCTGCATGCTGAAATTACATTTTTAATTTGAATAACTTATTTTTCGTGTTGATTTAAGCATTTACCAAGCGGCAAGGCCGCTTAGACGTGCCAACGCGGTAAAAATTGCGATTCACCACTAAAGCTAAATGTATAATGGTGAAGATTGGAGCTTAAAAATTATAATGGGCTGAAAAGGGAGTTAAATAATGGTTGAAAGCCATTTACCCCAAACTCATTTGGGTCGTTCCAACAGAAAAATGTATTCACACACCAAATGACTATTCATAACCACCGCAAGATCTTGATGTCGTCACTCCTTCAAAGAGCGTGGCAATTAAGCACGAAAAAATATGGCCGACATCCTTTTCTTTCAATGCTTCAATTTATTGGTCCAGTTTAGTAAATTACTCATCTCTCCCCTTTATAATTCGTCACTCTTCCACTCTCAACAATTAGAGCACTAATTGTAAGCCAATAAAGTACATAAACAATTTTTTTCCTGCCCCGACAATGAAAAAAGGCAGAAGTGCAAAAAATCTTGGTCTGGAATGTCCCAGTTTTCAAGTGTAAAGCTTGGCCATCGCGGAACCCATCGGCTTGACTAACATCTGATCAAATCTAATCACGTTCTGTCTTTGATCTCGGCACGTAATGAAAAATTACACGTTCGTTATAGGAGCAAAAGGTGAACCGACCTGCTTACTCCTTCGTTTCAACGAGCCTCCTGAATTTCTCCTTAAGACGACAAGAATAAATGGCGTTCGTTTGCGATAACTTTCTTCAGCTTTTTTACACACCCACAAGGAAGCTTTCCATGTGTCCTTCAATCAAAACTGGATCTATTCATATTTATTTAGTTTTTTGTGTATATAAATTTGTTTTTATTTAAGCAATGATTAGATTTAATTTCTATTTTATTTGTTTTATAAATATGAATCAAATATTTTACTAAATAAGATTAATATTATTGAATAAGATTATTCTCAATTAAATCATAATAATGCAATTTTTACAACAAATACTGCACGTCAGATTCACAATACCTTTGGAGAAGATGCTGTAAGGGATGAAGATTTTGGTTTCGTCAGCTTAAGTGTGGAAATTAATGAATTGAAGATGAGCAACCTCAAGGTTGTCCTGAACCTTGTACTAAAGAAGAAATTAAGCAATATTTCGTGCAAAATCTTATTTGGAAATATTTCACTACTTACACAGTGAAGAAAGATGCTTCATACAATTGACAATTGTCAATTTTCTCATTGTACGCAACGCAAATGAGCTTTTTATTGATTTCATTGTTATTTGCGTCAAAAAGTGAGTTGATTAAGACAGTGTAGTAATGGATTGAAGCTTGTGAACCTAGTGGAGCTATCTTAAACTCAAAAACCAACCAAGAGGTTAAATGATCAATGCAACTGCCTACTGCTCACAAATAGACCAAATTTATGAAAAACTTCTTCGAAGGTTGTAAGATATAGGCATTATTTTTCTTCATGTCAAAGCAAGATCAAAATGTCGCATTAAAAACTTAAATAAAGCTTCAAAATGTCAAAATTGAAGTCCTAATTCATCCACCATATACTCCAGATATTTCTTTGTATTATTAATGTTTGCCACTGTCCAATATTTTACATTAATTCTGAAGAAGAGGTTGATGTTTTCTTCACTTCTTTTGTTATTTTAAATCTTATTTGATTAAATGATACTTTTGTTTGAATTCACTCTGTACATCTCAGATTAAAGAAATTTTGAAGGACATTTGTTAGTGGATTAATATCAATAAGACAAAAAAGCTTTAATGTTTAACTGGAGCTTTTGTAAATTTAAACTCTTCTTATCTTAGAAGCTTAAGAAACTTATGCAAATAAAAACACAAAAAAATTAAGTTAAAAAACTATTAATTGTGTGATTGCAATTATGAAATATTGTGTATAGTTTCCTATATTTAATAGCCCATAAAATTTGCCTGTGTATTGATATTAAGTTTCGGAATGATGGGCAGAGCGAGAGGGAGAGCCTTCAGTCAAGTCAGGATTAGGAGTAATGAGGAGGAAAAGCAACAGGAAGGAACCCGGACAGAAGTAAGAGGATAAAGGACATGATAAATATTTATTATTTGTATAATTGTGGTTAAACCGACTTGATGGATTTTATGAGACGAAAGAATAAACGACAAAAACAGTAACCCACTAAAGCACGGAATTATTTTTCGCAATCCCCGTTTTAGACTTTCGGTCTTTAACTTAGTGCCGTTCTAAATAAAAGTTAATTTGTAGTTCCGAAAAATAATTATCGACGTTTTGTTTCGTTAAAAATTTCGAAGAACGGCAACAACAAAAGACGGGGTTGGATATTTGTGTTTGTAAACCATTTAAACGATTGTGTGTCTGCCGTTCATCCCCTTTTCGGACTTATACAGCCAGGTGGGAGCGAGAGAGCTGTATGGAATAGCGTGCTCTATCCGCTCAATTACCAAAGTGGCTGCCGCATGATTGGATAGAGATCGGGATGGAGCTTTGATGCGGAGTTCAACAAGGAACATTTTTATTTCTCTCAAGTGGAAATTTTGTAATTTACTCATCAGCATCGGCTATATGAGTTAATGTCAACTAAACTCTAGCAAAGTAAATATTAGTCGTTGCATCATAGGACTTTATTAGTGAAATTAACCTACCATACCATCATACCAATTACTGGAGCATTACCAGATCAACCTACTGAAATGTTTAGTAAATAAACGTTTACCGACAAGAATGTTAGCTTAAAAATTAGCTTTTATGCGTCCCGGATTTTCATCGAAGCCATATCATTTATTTCCTTACTGTTTGCACAAACGGTTTATATAATTAATTTCGTTAAGTTCGTTCGTTATTTTATTCGCCCGCTTCCTTTTTCGTTTATTTTGTTATCCGTTCGTGCTTTTACTTTTATTCGCTCTTTTCAATACTTTATTTACATATTTTACTTCTTAATTATCCTTTCATAATTGATTTTTAATACTTCAGTGTTCTAATTGTTGGTTCTTTTTTACTATTATTACAATTAATTAAAAAAAAAAATGCTAAGATGTTCAAGTGAATTAAGTGAATGTTTCAAAATATATTATTATCTCTAATAAAACTGATGTCATCAAACTCCTCAGGAAATTTACAAGTCAAACTTAATTAAAATTAAACAGAAAAAACTATAAACCACTGTATTTTTTTTGTCAATACTTGGTTGGTCCCCTCTTGCTCTATGAAAAATTTCCACCCTCTTTGACTTACTCAAAATTAGTGAATGAATAAATTGTTACACTTTGTGAGACATTACACATTTGGACTATTTGTTGTTTTAAATCTTAATTATCCTTTCATAATTGATTTTTAATACTTCAGTGTTCTAATTGTTGGTTCTTTTTTGTTATTATTACAATTATTTTTAAAAAAAAGCTAAAGTGTTCAAGTGGATTAACTGAATGTTTCAAAAATCAATATATAAATGGCATTATATTATTACCTCTAATAAAACTGATGTCATCAAACTCCTCAGGAAATTTACAAGTCAAAATTAATTAAAATTAAAAAGAAAAAATTATAAACCACTATATTTTTCTTGTCAATACTTGGTTGGTCCCCCCTTGCTCTATGAACAACTTCCACCCTCTTTGACATACTCAAAATTAGTGAATGAATAAATTGTTACACTTTGTGAGACATTACACATTTGGACTATTTGTTGTTTTAAATCTCAGATAGTCATGTTCCGAAATTGTAATTATAGAGGCAAAATCTTCAGAAGAAAGTCTTCTTTGAGGTATTTTATGGTGCCAAACAACAGATAAATTAAAAATGAATCGAATAAGATGTGTTCAAATACTCAAAATGTGTTTTTTGGAAATAAAAATTGTACAAAGAATGAATTGTGGCTTTTTTTCGTGTCTATTAAATATATAAAAAGTAAAATAAATCTAAAATACTGATCGTCTAGATCTTCAAATATTCATATTAAATCTATTTAATCTGGGAAATTAAGGTGGTTAAATATTTTGAGTGTTGATTCATTTTAACAATTTTATAATTTAAATATTTTAAAGAAGTTGTTGAAGTGTTACTTCTTAATTCATAATTGATTTTTAATACTTCAGTGTTCTAATTTTTGATTATTATTACTATTATTACAATTATTTTTAAAAAATGCTAAAAAGTTCAAGTGGATTAATTGAAGGTTTCAAAAATCAATAAATAAATGGCATTATATTTTTACCTCTAATAAAACTGACGTCATCAAACTCCTTGAGATATTTACAAGTCAAAATTAATTAAAATTAAAAAGAAAAAACTATAAACCACTGTATTTTTCTTGTCAATAGTTGGTTGGCCCCCCTTGCTCTATGAACAACTTTCACCCTCTTTGACATACTCAAAATTAGTGAATGAATAAGTTGTTACACTTTGTGACACATTACACATTTGGACTACTTGTTGTTTTAAATCTCAGATAGTCATGTTCCAAAATTGTAATTATAGAGGCAAAATCTTCAGAAGAAAGACTTCTTTGAGGTATTTTATGGTGCCAAACAACAGATAAATTAAAAATGAATCGAATAAGATGTGTTCAAATACTCAAAATGTGTTTTTTGGAAATAAAAATTGTACAAAGAATGAAATTTTGCTTGTTTTCGTGTCTATTAAATATATAAAAAGTAAAATAAATCTAAAATACTGATCGTCTAGATCTTCAAATATTCATATTAAATCTATTTAATCTGGGAAATTAAGGTGGTTAAATATTTTGAGTGTTGATTCATTTTAACAATTTTATAATTTAAATATTTTAAAGAAGTTGTTGAAGTGTTACTTCTTAATTCATAATTGATTTTTAATACTTCAGTGTTCTAATTTTTGATTATTATTACTATTATTACAATTATTTTAAAAAAATGCTAAAAAGTTCAAATTCATTAATTGAATGTTTCAAAAATCAATAAATAAATGGCATTATATTATTACCTCTAATAAAACTGATGTCATCAAACTCCTTGGGAAATTTACAAGTCAAAATTAATTAAAATTAAAAAAGAAAAAACTATAAACCACTGTATTTTTCTTGTCAATACTTGGTTGTCCCCCCTTGCTCTATGAACAACTTCCACCCTCTTTGACATACTCAAAGTTAGTGAATGAATAAATTGTTACACTTTGTGAGACATTACACATTTGGGCTACTTGTTGTTTTAAATTTCAGATAGTCATGTTCCAAAATTGCAATCATAGAGTATTTTATGGTGCCAAACAACAGATAAATTAAAAATGAATCGAATAAGATGTGTTCAAATACACAAAATGTGTTTTTTGGACAAAAAATGAAATGTTGTTTGTTTTTGTGTCTATTAAATATATAAAAAGTAAAATAAATCTAAAATAATGAGCTTCAAATATTCATATTAATTAAATCTATTTAATCTGGGAAATTCAGATTATCCACACCTAAAGTTAGATACCTAATTTATTTAGAAAATGTAGTTAAATATTTTGAGTGTTGATTCATTTTAACAATTTTATAATTTAAGTATTTTAAAGAAGTTGTTGAAGTGTATAAATAATTCCGACAGACTAGACAACATCCTGTTTACCTTCAAGTGTGGTATCCGTATTTAGTAGATTGGAATTTATGGTGGAGGTGCCGGTTTTAGCCGGCGTAATCATAGTTGCGTTAAATTGTATAGGACACTTTATCAAAAACGTCGTGGTATTAAGTATGAACTTTCGTCGGAAGGGATTATATGTTAAGTAATTTTAAGCCGCAGCTTTTCTTATTAGCTAACTTTGTCTTAAACAGTTTACTGCAGTAATTCTGTTGTTTTTTGGCAGAAGTTTATCGATTAGTTAAGACTTTGATCAGTTTTAAGGCTGTCAGATAGTTGAGACCTTATCTGCATCCGATAATCCTCTTGCGGAGACGTTTGAACCGCGTCTAAGATGTACAGCGACACGAAACGGGTTAAGATAGAGTTTCAAGACAAGGTATGATCATGCTAATGCTTTTACTATGCTTCGGCACCACAAGGGAGAGAGAATTAATTCGGCTCAGCGCTGTATTATGTCTAATATGCGAAAACACATTTGGCTAATTCCAAAAAGACATGTAACGCCCCGCTCAACTCTCAGTAAATACGTTTGAGAAGAGCTCTCCGAACTCCACCTAGGATGAATTAGTTCATATTCCAGGTACGCCCTTTAATCTTTACTTATTCACTCTCACATGACAATGAACTTTAACTAAGCATCTGATGGAAATCCTAATAAGATTACGCTAAAGGGTTAAAAATTCTATCCGAACTTTCCCCGCCATATATCATCGTTCATCGTATTTCCCAGGGAGAATTTCTTAAAGGCCCCGCTAAACACTTTAAGTGGATTTCACGTAAAATATATCCTCTTACCCCGTTATCTATCGATATAACCGTACAATAAATTAATAATTTATGAACATTGTCCCCCACGTTGGCAAAACAAAATCGTTCCAAACGTTTGCATGATATATGCATCTTAAATCAGTGTCCATTCGTCGAAGATAGTTTACCCGTATATCATCCCCCTATATACATAATTTCTTATATTTATTGCCGAAGATTATCAACAGTGGAAAACTTCAACTGGGTGTCCTGCATGAATGCAAATGAACCTGGGATAGGGATATGATATGAAATTTGTGCTCCGACCAAAATCGATAAGAAACTTTATTTTTTGTTGTAGTGTTTTAATTTATCGCGGTGATATTTCAACTAAATTGAGACGCAGAAGAATTTTTAAGTGTCTGTAAATTTATTAAATAGCCTCCGTGAAATATGTAAGTGGTTAGCGGTTAGGGTTGTCTTTATGCCGAGGCGTGGACTTGAGTCTTGTGGAACAATTATTCTAACTACAGTATTAAAACCATTCTTTCCATGGCAGGGAGCGGTTAATGCAGAGGAACTGCTCGAAAATAGAGCAAATACAAAAGATTGGCATTATGCTGTCGTTTCCCGGGGCAGGAGAGTCCCTTGATGAGGATGAACGATAAATGCCTTCGCCCGAGAACAGGTGGTGATTTGGTGCCGTTACGTTTTGCATAACAATTGCTGGTTAAGTAGAGACGATTTCATCGTTTTCTTTTTACGTTATTTATGACGGAATATTAGAAAGCACTAAAGCTGTCACAGTCAAGACGACAACATAATCTTTAGACTTGGCCATTAAATCTTGCCACTGCAAAATAAATGAATTTAAGAAATTACTTTCTCCTTCTTTTATCTGAGGTTATTTCTCGTATACATTAAAGTTTTAAGCTCCCGAATCTCTTAAAATAAGCCGGAATAAAAGCTCAAGTCAAAGAGCAAATGCCATAAATTATGATACAGTACTTAAAAATACCCGGACTTTTTCAATTATTCATGGATTATTTTACTCGCTAATCCATTCATTACGATTCCATAACAACATTGATTTTATTCGTTTACCTTTTTTTAGCACAAAATTACCTCCAAATTCGATTTCAATTAGCTAATAAGATTTAAGTTTAATTTCTGTGGCTTTTGTGGGTAACTTAAATAGTGAAGCTCTTTTGGTACTATCCAAACTTTATTTTTTTATAATACTATTGATATTAAAATCTGTATATCCAAATTGAAGTTTTATTGACATTTCTGAGGTAATTTAAAGAAATCTGTGATATTAAAGAATTACCTTAATTCTTTAAACACTTTAAATTGTTTTAATAAGTCTGAGTTTTCTGAAATTTCTGAGGATTAATTCTTTTCCCAAATTCTATACTCACTTAACACACATCTTTTTATTATGTATCTTAAACTTCTTTAAAAAATTTTCTTTTCATTTGTGGTAGTGTTTAAATATAAACTTAAACTTTTAAGTAATAAGTGTTACTTATTACTTTTTATTCTTTGTAGTGACCATGAGGAGGTACTATCCAAACTACACACGTACTACAAGTTAAAATTTTATTAATGTGAACATTTTTATAGCGTACTTAACAAAAACTTTTGAGTATTAATTCTTTTTCGAAATTCTAAACTCAATTAACAAAACTCTTATAATTTCGGAAATTATTTAAGAATTTACTTATACTTTTTAGTAAATATCTTACTTAGCCTTGCAACAATAAGTAACTAGTTGAGTTAGTTGAGATAATTATTACTAATTATTTAATAAATAAATAATTCTCTAATCCTCTTAAGAAAACTATTTTTAAATATCAAATATGTCTTTCATTCAATTTTTAATAATTCTTTTGCCGTTTCAACTAAAACAATTTAAGAAAGAATTTTTGAAAAAAATATACATTGAAATTCGTCTAATTTAAGTTTTCCTCCTATTTCTGAGATTATTTAAAAGAGGAATCACTCAAGTATTTATTTATAATTTTCATTAAATATCTTACTTAACATTATAATAATAAGTAATTATTCAGTTGAATTAATCGAAATTCTATAAATAATTTAATAATAATTTTATTTCTCTAATCCTCTAATAGTATTAATAATAATCATAAAATCTGTATATTCATATTCAAGTTTTCTTGACATTTCTGAGGTACTTTAAAGAAATCTGTGATATTAAAGATTTGTCTTAATACTTTAAAGTCTTTAATTCAGTTTGAGATATTCATATTGAGTTTTCTGAAATTTCTGAGGATCAATTTTTTCCCAAATTCTAAACTCACTTAACATATCTTAAAGTTCTTTAATAAATTTTAAATATTTCATTATATTTTGAATGCTTGGTCTTTGTTTAAACTTAGGATATTCATCGGAAGTACTTAACAAAAGCTTTTAAGTATTAATTATTTCAATTATTATTAATAAATAAGTAATTCTTTAATCCTCTTGAGGAATCTGAGTTAAATACTTTAACTTTTCTAACATTACTGTTTTTAACTATCGTATATTTCTTTAAGAAATCAAAAATTCGTTCAATTTTTCATAATTATTTTGTATTTTTACTTCAAAAATTTTAGTAAGAACTTTTGAAAAATCTGTAAATTGAAATTCGTCTAATTTAAAAGTTTTCTTCTTATTTCTGATATTATTTATGGGAGTAATCATTCAAGAATTTATCTATAATTTTCATCAAATATCTTTCTACATTATAATAATAAGTAACTATTTAATCGAATTAATCGAAATTCTATCAATAATTTAATAAATAATTTTAATTCTGTAATGCTATTAACATTAATCACAAAATCTGTATATTTAAATTCAAATTTTATTAACATTCTGAGGTACTTTAAATAAATCTGAGATATTAAAAAATTGCCTTCATTCTTTAAATACTTTAAATTGTTTAAATCTGAGATATTCATTTGAAGCTTTCTGAAATTTCTGAGGATTATTCTTTTGTCAAATACTAAACTCACTTAACGCACATCTTTTTATTATATATCTTAAACTTCTTTAAGAAATTTTCATTATTTCATTATATTTTGAATATTTGATCCTCTTTTAAACTTAGGGTATTCACCAGCTACTTTAAACTCGTCAAATTTATGTAAGAGATGCATTGAAACATTTAAACATTGATATTGAAATTCTTCCAGTTTTTTAAAAGTTTTCTTCTCATTTGTGGGAGTGTTTAATAATATAAATTTTATTACTTTCTTTAAGAAAATTAAAATAATTCATATTTTGAATACTAGATCCTCATTTAAACTTGAAAAATCTAAATATTAATTCAAATTCTTACAATTTTTTTAAAGTTGTTTAAAGATATAATTGTTCAATTCAATAATTGCCTAATATTCTGAATATTTTTTATACAATACAATGTTTATGTTATATGACAATGAAAATGACAATGAGGTATTCTAAAACATTAGTTTACCTCGAAAGGTGAAATGTATACATGATATATACACGTATAAGGTCCGCATCTGTATAAGAGAGCGGTGCAACCGATTCCCTTAGGTATTCACTGAACTCGTGCTTTGAAGGGATTATTTAATTGCAACTAGGCAAATTTCCTTAATACGATAGTTAGACATGGAACATAAAGGAGGCTGTCTTACCCTTACTTTATAACCATTAACATCTAATATTTCCGTAGCGGAGCGTTTTAAAATCGATCAATACGTCTATTATAACGAGAGTCTCAGTAGAGAGGAACCGATAATTGATCTAAAATTTTGCGAGCTTCTGCAGACAAAACATAACCGCTTTATTTGTGACTTAACCGAACTACTGCCATTAACAATTCTAATACCACAAGGCGCAATGTTCGCCTTTACATTGAGTTATAGCATTGGGAATTTACTCGTTGCTTTTTCCTTTATATTATCTTTCTTAAAAAGTTTTCTTTTTATAAAGAATAACATTTTTTAGACACTGAAATGTTAAATATTTGTTGTATAATTTATGTTAAATATTTTAAGTTAAAATAAATAAATAATTTTTTATATATTTTTTTAATTTTAATAAGTTCTTAAAGATTTTTTTTATAAATTCTTAAATCTCTTAACCTTTTTTCTTTTAAGAAACTGAAATAATTCAATACATTTTGAACACTTAGTTCTTTTGTATCTTATTTTTATTTAAGAAATTATTTAAGAATTTATTTATAATTTTTATTAAATATCTTTCTTAGCATTGTAATAATAAGCAACTATTTTGTTGAGTTAATGGAAATCCTATTAATAATTTAATAAATAGTTAATTTTCGAATAGTATTATGAAATCTGAGATAATTACTTTAGCTTTTCTGACATTGCTATTTTTAAATATCGCAGATTTCTGCAATAGTTCAAAAATTGATTCAATTTTTAATAATATTTTTTGTATTTTCATTATAAAAAATCAAGTAAGAATTTTTGAAAAAATATTTTTTTAAATTTAATATAAATGTTTTCTTCTTATTTCTGAAATTATTTAAAGATGGAATCATTTAAGAATTTATTTACAATTTTCATACAAATTCATACAAATATCTATTTGGTTGAATTAATCGAAATTCTATTAAAAATTTAATAAATAATTTAAATAATAATTTTTCACTACAAAAACTGAAGTAAAGATTTTTGAAAAATCTATAAAATTGAAATTTGTCTAATTTAAAAGTTTTCTTCTTATTTCTGAAATTATTTAAAGAAGGAATCACTCAAGAATTTGTTTATAATTTTCATTAAATATCTTACTTAGCATTATATTAATAAGTATCTATTTATTTGAATTAATTGGAATTCTATTAATAATTTAATAAATAATTAATTCTTTAATCATCTTAAGAAATCTGAGTTAATTACTTTATCTTTTCTGACTATTTTTAAATATTTCTTTAAGAAATCAAAAATTCATTCAATTTATAATAATTCTTTTGTATTTTCACTACAAAAATTTAAGAAATAATTTTTGAAAAAATATACATTGAAACTCCTTTAATTTAAAAATGTTTTTCTTATTTCTAAAATTATTCAGAGAATTCATTCAAGAATTTATTTATAATTTTCATTAAATATTTTACGTAACATTATAGCAATAAGTAACTATTTAGTTAAATTAATCGAAATTCTATTAATAATTTAGGAAATGATTAATTCTCTAATCCCCTTAAGAAATCTGAGTTAATAACTATAGGTATTCTGACATTACTATTTTGAAATATCGCAGATTTCTTCAAGAAATCAAAAATTGATTCAATTTGTAATATATTTGTATTTTCACTACAAAAATTGTGTAAAAAATATACATTGAAATTCGTCTAATTTAAAAGTTTTCTTTCTATTTCTGAGATTATTTAAAGGAGAGAACAGAAATTATTTATACTTTTCATAATGTATCTTACTTAACATTATAATAATAAGTGACTATTTAGATAAATTAATCGAAATTCTATTAATAATTTAATGAATAATTAATTCTTTATCCTTTTAAGAAATCTGAGTTAATAATTTACTATTTTTAAATATCTTAGATTTCTTTAAGAAATCAAAAATTTATTCAATTTTTAATAATTCTTTTGTATTCTCTCTACTCAGCATTATATTAATAAGTAACTATTTAGTTGAATTCGTCAAAATTCTATTAATAATTTAATAAATAATTAATTCTTTAATCCTTTAAAGGAATCTGAGTTGATTAATTTAGCTTTTCTGACATTACTATTTTGAAATATCGCAGATTTCTTCAAGAAATCAAAAATTGATTCAATTTTTAATATATTTGTATTTTCACTACAAAAATTGTGTAAAAAATATACATTGAAATTCGTCTAATTTAAAAGTTTTCTTTCTATTTCTGAGATTATTTAAAGGAGAGAACAGAAATTATTTATACTTTTCATAATGTATCTTACTTAACATTATAATAATAAGTGACTATTCAGATAAATTAATCGAAATTCTATTAATAATTTAATGAATAATTAATTCTTTATCCTTTTAAGAAATCTGAGTTAATAATTTACTATTTTTAAATATCTTAGATTTCTTTAAGAAAACAAAAATTTATTCAATTTTTAATAATTCTTTTGTATTCTCTCTACTCAGCATTATATTAATAAGTAACTATTTAGTTGAATTCGTCAAAATTCTATTAATAATTTAATAAATAATTAATTCTTTAATCCTTTAAAGGAATCTGAGTTGATTAATTTAGCTTTTCTGACATTACTGTTTTTAAATATCGCAGATTTCTTTAAGAAATCAAAAATTTCTTTGAATTTTTAATAATTCTTTTATATTTTCACTATAAAAAATTTAGTAGTAATTTTGGAAATATACATACAATGAAATTCGACTAATTTAAAAGTTTTCTTCCTATTTCTGCGAATATTTAAAGAACGGATCGTTCAAGAATTTATTTATTTTCATTAAATATCTATTTGGTTGAATTAATTGAAATTCTATTAAAAATTTAATAAATAATTAATTCTCTAACCATCTTAAGAAATCTGAGTTAATTACTTTAGCTTTTGTGACATTACTATTTCTAAATATCACCAATTATTAAATTATTATTAAATTGTTTTTTTTATTTTCACCAGAAAAATTTAAGTAAGAATTTTGGAAAAATCTATGCATTGAAATTCGTCTGATTTAAAAGTTTTCTACCTATTTCTGAAAATAATTCTTACTATAAATAATAACAATTAGTTGTGTTAATCGATCTTTAATCCTTTTAAAGATTGTGTCATAATAACTTAAGCTCCTCTGACAAATATTATATATTAAATAATTATTCATTTTCTTTTCAATTAAACTGAAATAAATCTGATATAAATAGTATTTAAAAGCTATGTTTAAGTGGAAATTCGATTTTTATTAACAATTGTTTCAAAAATAATCAAGAGTTTTAATACGCTATTGCAGTTTTAGTGATTTTACAACAGCCACTGATCACAATAACCCAGTTATTCAGAATACTGTTTAGTATATTTCATGAAAACAGCTCGGCAAAATGCAATATCCAAACAAATCGTATATCACGCAGCTTTACAGGTACGCTCATGATCCGGTATGCAACCCCAGCAACAGAAAACTTATCGCGCTTGCATACACTTATTAGGGTGTTTGCTTGGAACGAAGAGGAGGAAAGAAAGTCAATTAAATGAAATATATTATCTTCCTGGATGATGTCTTAAGTAAATAGACCGTTAGGATTTGGTAAACGGCAATTTCATTGATTTATGTTTTATGAAGATGCGTATCGATGTCAGGAGCTTGTTTGTGTATTTTATTATATTAGAGGACCCCTTCTGCTACCTTACTTTATACTCCGCCACTATATGCGGTCTGTGTTTACTTATTAATACCTAATCAAGGATATTAATCAATTAATTAATTTGCTTTTTCTTTATGTTCCTCCTTTGGAATTGTTACTAATCATTTAATTTTCCTTGAAGATTAAAATTCATTCTTGGAAAAATAATTACACAAATTATGTCAATACTAAAGATATCTATTTCGGTTAAAATTTTGATAACATCTTAACAAGACAAACCGATTAGTGAAATCAATTGTTGATCATTGATTATAATATTAGCATGTTGATAATCCTATTAATTTTAATTAAAATTACTTGCATCAAAAAAATAGAGATTAGTCTAAATAAAGTACTTGTTCAATATCAGATAGACTGCCGTATTGCAAAATTAAAAGTACATATTTCAAAGTATAAGCGAGTGGATAAGAGATTAAGTTTAGATAAATACTTACAAGAGAAAACGATTAGTAAAATTAATTTCGAGATTATTTGAGAAAATATTTCGATTACTTCTCTTGAATGTGATAAAAAAATATGCTAGGATAAGAGGGTGTTTGTGAGAAACTATAATAACAATCAAATTTATGTACTACAATGTAATAAATAAAATATTTGTAACTGGTATCAACTTTATTGTATTTATATTTATTATATTTATGCTGATGTAGGTGATGAAGATGAACAAGGTCAAGGTCATCCTGAAACAAACACCAAAGAGGAAATTAAGCAATGTCTTCCTTATGTCACATGTTTGGAATATGATCATGCAATGTTTGGTGGACTTGACTAGCTACAAAGAAGCCAAAGAATCAATACAAAATAATCAAGTTCATGAAAAACTTAATCTTTAGTCAATAGAAAAGCTTCTTCATGACTAGACAAGACCACATGTCGCATCAGAGACTCAGAGGAAGCTCCAAAATGATAAATGAGGAGTCCTACCTCATCCACTATAAACATAAGTTAATATGAGCAACTCTACTGAGTACTTCTAAAGAAATTCCACCCTCTTACACAACCACATTCAATGGCAACAGTAGGAACCACGTTTTGCTCATGATATCTTTCACCACGTTCATGCCACGTCCAGATGCAGCTATCAGAATGACATTCTGTGTACCTAGACTCATCTGGGGGTGATTAACAGAGGGTGTCGAAGACATCTGCTGGCTCTAAAACCAGCTTCATGCAACCTTCTGGTGGTAGACAGATTTACAGTGATTCCAACGTCTGCATGAAGCCTGAATGTAGAGGATGTACGATTTCTTCTAGCATAAATAATCAGAAAACATTCCTGTCTTCGTAGTTTGTTGTCGACCACCACCATGTCGTATATTAACATTACCAGTTTGATGATAACTATCCAAGTAGGACTTTGATATATATTATACATTTGGACTACTTGTTGTTGTCTTAGATTGCCATGTTCCCAAATTGCCATTATATTGAGCAAAATATTCAGAAGAAAGTCTTTTATAATATATGGAATGTTGTTTATTCTAATGACCATTAGTAGTAGTAAAATACTGATACTGATCCAAATAAAACATTATTAATATGTTTTCTTATAGTCAGCTACAGCAGTTCTATTTTGAAACAAATCATCCAGTTGGTGCACGTTAATATTACAAAGAGAAGCCCCATTCAATAAAAATGTTACACGAAATTGGTGGAACATTACACTAAACTAAATAATACGTAGTTAAATTTTTACCATTTGAAAACAGTAAAGTGGTTTCCCTTAACACATGGGGTCACGCTATATAAAAGGATATTTAGCCCGGTTGTAGTTTAAGTATTCTCCTGGGTGTGAGCCTCGTTTCTATTTCTCGGCGAAATGGCTTGTATAAACAGAATTGTGACGGTAATATTTCAAAACGGCAAATCAATTCGATCCCACAAAATCCATAATGGGTATAACATCGAATGTATATTGAGTCAAGTAAGTTACATTTCTGGAAAGGAGCAGTATCTTGTGCAATAATGAGGAAGACATGCGGGAGAATTGATATGGGATGTAAAAAATTCTTTTATGGGTTTACGAAGGAAAATCCTCAAATATCGGCAACATGATTTCATTACAACGTGCACGATTCGGTGGGTTGACGGGTGCTTGGTTTGCTGGTGATTTTTCCTTTAAAAATTTTTAATACGGCGAAACAAAATTCAAAATAAAACCGCCGTTGGAAAAAGCAAAATAAAACGGGGACGCAAAGAATCGAAATATTAATTAAAATTGAATAAGATTAATAAGCTTATGGTGAAAAGAGGACGGTCATTTAGAATGTCTAGGTGTTTGTAAACGTTCTTTGCAAAAGCGTAATGGGTAATTATGCGATATTAAAAGAGTATCGAGAGATTAAGTACTGAATGTATTTTTTCTGAAAAGAAAATCGGATTGTGAATACTTTAAATTAGAAATATAAAATGACAAAGTGCAGTGAACTGAAATCTTAGCAATTAGTTCTTTTCAAAGAAATTCGTTTACGCTTTCAATCCTTACTGAGATTTTTCTGATTCGCACAGGCATATCATTAGTAAGGTTTATCACTGATTATTTGGCGTACTTTGATGTTATAAAGAAGGTATTTGTGTTACGAGACGAAGACTGCACAGGGCTCTGACTCCTTACAGACTTTCGTGAAAAAAAAAAAAGAAACATTTTACAAGACCGTTACATTAAAGAACAAAGATAAGTAAGTAGGTGCTCATTTGTAGCAGTGAAACGTCACATAAAGCACTTTTTATTTGGTAAATTAATTTTAATTAATAAGCCCCATGCAAAGATTGACTTAATAAAGGCGGACATCCCCGTAATATTGGGGAGTAATCAGTAGCTTTGAGGTTTTAATGTAGTTAAGACATCTGAAATGGGCCGTGGCATCGATCGTTGGCGATAGAGCGAATATGAGGTAGTGTATAACTGTCCTTTGGAGTCAATTTCAGAAGTGAGCGCCGAAGACAGTAGACAAGTCAATTCAACCCTTCTTAAAATCCATTAGCCTTCAATAATAATGTCCGAAGTCTATCACAAAGAGCGATTCGGGCTGTCTAAGAGCCCTAGCGGGGACTTATTATCGCTATACGCTATGCAACAATTAACTGGGTAGGCTAAGTATATTACTCACTACTTACCTAAGGGCTTTAAACTACTACTAAATTCAATTTTCCGCTTTGATATTCATGCATACTGTTTGTTCATTCTTTATGTGTGAATTAAACTTTCACGAATTCGGATGTCCAATTACAACTAGGAGGTATGGGTTATGGTTACCCATACTCTTAATATAAGGCTTTTATCCATTTATATAACAATGTTTTTTGTTACGATAAGCCTATTTATAAAATTCCATACAATTTGCTTTATTTATAGTTGATATATAAAATGTATTATGTATTTATTAATTTGTTAATTTTAAAATTCCATTATAGACAACAAATATTATTGTCATTTTGTTTCATTTTTTTTTTAATTTTAACGTACAAAATGTATAAATTAATATATTTTAAAACATATTTTCAAATATTTATAAACTTCAACTTTCAAGTTTTCTCATTCTTAAAATAATACATACATATATACAACTCTGTAATAAATAAATAAATTGGTAATTTGTTATATAATACCCAATATTAATATTTCTGAATATTTTTTATAATTTTTAATATCATACAAAATTTATTTTTTATACTGTACATCTACAAAAAATATTCTTATCAATTTTTCTTAAATTTTTAATTTATTCGTCCTGATTCAACACAATTTATGGATTCTATAGATTTGTTTGTTATCCAATATTTGAGGAGTTATTTTTATACAAAAAAATATTTTGTGCCATTTTTTGAAATTATTTTATTCTGGAATAACTTTCTTAATTTTCTTTTCAATTTACCACAGACACTTAAAATATAAATATATAAAATAAAAAAAATTACAATTTTTTACCATAAAGAAATGATGTGACCATTTGGAAAATATTGAAAACAATTTTTAAGACCTCCGTAGAATTATTTATTGTCCATTTTTTAGATATTATTCATTAGAGTCGATAAATAAAAAAAAATTCCGGAAATGTTTCTATTTTAAACGGACATATATTAAAATTATTTTAAAATCAATTAATTTTCTGTTTATTTATAATTTGTTATTATTATATTATTTGATTTATTTAAGTACTTGTTAACCTCGAAAAAAAAAAGGTTCATTCAAATATTCAATTAAATAAATCCAACTTATAATTAGTTCATTCTAAAAATTATTTTAATATTTACAGTGTGGCCCATATAAAGAAAAATTGAAAAACGATAAGAGAAAAACTATAGAAAGAAATAATTGTAATATATACATTGTATTCCATTTAAGATAGAAAAGTTAAAATAATAAAAACATCCTGTATATATAATTTTTAATATTTACAGGGCCACGCAAAAATAAATAGAAACATATCTACACCTTTTTTACTTACAAATAAATACTCTTTAAATGGGCCACTCTGTATATATATTTTTTAATTATTTTCTACTTTATTAATATATTTTTAAGCGAAATAATATTTTTTCTTTCATTGTTCTAATTATGATACATAATTTTTTAATAATTTTTTGTCTTTGTTATAATTTTTGTATTTAATAAGTATTTATATATATAATATAATATAATATAATTATAATAAAAAATTAAAGATAAAAAGAAAAATTGAAAAACGACAAGAGAAAAATCTCTAAAAATAATTTTAATATATACAGTTTATTTCATTTAAGATAGAAAAGTTACGGATAAAAACACCCTGTATATGTAATTTTTAATTTATTTTCAAATTAGTAAAATATTTTTATGTTAAATGGTTTTTTCTTCAATTCTTTCAAAATTGTTCATTTTTTTTTTTTTTGTTTTTAAGATTGTTTTTTTTATAATTGTTTTATACCACAAGTACTTAAATAAATAATATATTACAAACACATTAATTAAGCTACAGATAAAAAGAAATAATTGGAAAATGTATACGGAAAATATTTATAGAAAGTTGGGCCACACTCTAAAAATAATTTTAATATTTACAGTGTGGCCCATTTAAAACCTCTACAACTTTTTTACTACAAATAAACACTCCTTAAATGGGCTTCTCTGTATATAACATAATTTTAAATTATTTTCTACTTTATTAATATATTTTTAAACTAAATAATATTTTTTCTTACGTTGTTTCAATCATATAAGTTTTTAATCATTTTTTTGTAATTTTTGTATTTAATAAATATTTTTAATATAATTATAATGAAAAATTGGAGATAAAAAGAAAATCGAAAAATGATTCCATTTAAGTTACAGATAAAAAATACCTTTTATATACAATATTTAATTAATTTTCATTTTAGTAAAATATTTTTATATTAAATAATTTTTTTTATTTTTAAGATTGTCTTATAATTATTATGTACCACAAGTACTTAAATAAATAATATACAACAAGTACATTAATTACCCTACAGATAAAAAGAAATAATAGGACAATGCATACAGAAAATCTTTAAAAATAATTTTAATATATTCAGTGTGTCTTATTTAAGACAGAAATGTTACAGATAAAAACACCCTGTGAATATAATTTTTAATTCATTTCAGAAAAATATGCTAAATAATTTTGTTTCTTATATGTTTTCAGTAATGCCATTTTATTATTTTTTCATATTTTTTTCACTTTTATGTATTTTTAACTATATTTTCTTAGTATTATAGGACGTATGACATATATGAGTGTAGTTTATCTTTTGTATTAATTGTAAAATAATTCATCCAACAATTTTCCCTCTGCTAAGCCAAAGCTCGTACGTAATGACGTTGCCAACCATTTTTCAGGAACACTAATAACTTGTAAAAGGCAATAAAACAAATGACCCTTTTCAAAGTTAATACCCTTTTAATTTTTTTTACACCAAACTAACAACTAATTAGCTGGACGATCCTTTGGTAGAATTAACATTATTAAAATACGTACTATCTGGATTAGCATCGTACCCTGATTGATAAAAATATGAAATCGTCCGGTAACTTCACGTATTGAATGTTTGATTTTAGATAACTTATATGCATTAATTTATCTATATCAAAAATGCCAACAGTGATCTGATACTTTTGTAATCATCATTTTAAAACTAAAATCCACGTTTAATTGATTATAACGACGATTAGATTAATATAATGAGCTCTTGATATAATAAATATTAATCTGTACTTTGATGTTGACCGGTTTCAAATCATTATCTTGATCGTGCTCTTCAAATTATGAATGAACCAGAATAACAATTCGACATTATTTATATAAATATTAATGTGGGGCTGCCACAGGGAATTATTAATTAATATTATGAACACCTATTTACGATGGTAATTAACCCTTAGTCCCACATTTAATAGGTGATATATGAATGGAAAGACATATAACAACCAACGACTTATGTCTATGATATTTAACGCGCAATTTGAATTTTTAGTACCTCCCAATTCAATGGTCATTTTATTGACCTATCAATTATAAGTCCCATAATGTGCATTAATAAAAAAACATTATCCAATTGAGACGAAGCAGTAAATGATCTGAGGTAGTAATCAATATGATTTTAAGTACAATGTTTCTAGTTCACGGCCAAGGATAAATCACCGTTTAAGATAACCGAAACGACGACGAATATGGCAAGACGAAATCCGGTGCCGGCTTCATTTTAGATTATTCAAAAACGTAGATGTGTAACGAAATCTAAGATTAACATCTGTGGGATTTGTTATTTGTAAATATAAAATCCTCAACTTTGTTTCCGGATCTCTTCTTAGTCTTTAATAATAATACAATAAATTCATGGGTATTATTCTGGACCATATCCGTTAATGCCATAGGCGGAACACAAACAGATTATAAACACTGGGCTGTTTTGCCACAAACATGCAACTAATTATGACTGATTTATGCATGCAGTTTTCTCTACTTAACACCGTGTTGAAAATTAACATTACGTATAAATAAATGTAACGTAACCAGATGTTCTAGTGCTAAACTCAGGATGTTATAATTTATTAAAACGCCACTGCACTTTTATGAAATCCAAAGAAGAATGTACAACGCTGTCTTCAGCATAGTAAGAGGATTATCCTTAGATAGTTGTGAGCTATAGAGGTTTTACCTGACTTTAAGCATCCATCAAAAGTTAATAGTCATAATTCTTTTAATACCGTCCATAATCTTCCAATAAATTTGTATCAAAGTTTAAAAAATAAATGCAAAAACAAAGTATCCGTATAGTAATGCCAAAAATAATTTATCTTCCTATAATCGGGTTTTAGGTGATAAAAAACAATATAATATTTGCTGGGTATTGTTTATTATTATTATTATTATTACTAGAAATTTTTACTGTTATCTTTGTTTTTCCTGAAAACTAATCTTAATTGAATTTCAAACAAAAGAAACATAAATAAATGAATGTTTGTTTTATTTTTCCTATATTATTTGTTGCATTGTTTTTTTATCTTGTATTGAGACACTAGTTAATTACCAACAAACATTTGAATCAAGCTGTTTTAAATAATTGTGAATGAGGTAGAATCTAATAAGATGATAAATTCCGAAATAGGAGAAGATTCTTAGCTTAACTTAAACTGATCATGGAAACATATTGAAATCTATTATTTATATGGTAAGTTACCAATAAATAAAGACCGCTGATTATAATTATTAATTGATTCCATATATAATAGAATTAACTTATTAATTAATATAGAGATTTTTAACTAATTAGAATATCAAATCTTTATTTTATCTTCAATCTTTTTAAAATAAAAAATTACACAATGGTAAATGTACTAAGATCTGACGACAACATATTTAAATAAATTATAGTAAACTAAGTATTTTTGATTAATTAGAACTAATATAAATAATTATATTAGTTAACACAGTTTATTTTACTTTAACATATATTGACAATTTTAAAAACAGTTACAGTAACAATACTATCCATGTGAAATTTGTTAAATTTAAATAAACATGTGTTAATAAATAAATGAAGACAAAAATAAATCTTATAAATTTTAAAATTAACAGGAAATTGATAGCTTTACTTAATCTAATCTTGACAAATGTGTGTGTGGGAATTATTAGTTGATACAGTATAAGAACAATTATCCAGATGGTCAGTTAAACTAATAATAAATAAATTTATTAAATGCAAATTATTCACTTTAAAATGTCATTGCAGATTAAATATTTTTTACAAGTTAGAACGTATCTTATAAAACCACTTCAGATGGTCAAGACTGTTGATTTTATATTCAGTATCTTTTAAAATAGAAGATATTTAAATAATGGTCAATATTATTATTAATTTAAATATGCATAAATAAATGACAACAAAAATAAATATTTTATTGAGAAAATTCAGAGGTTAACTTAAATTAATCCACACAAATGTGTATGTTGAAATTAATAGTTGTAACAGCATACAAACAATTATCTATATGGTCAATTAAATAAATAATAAATAAAGTTATTAAATGGATATGATAATTATTATTTAGTTTCATGTAGCTAATGATTAATTTAAGATGTTATTGCAAAATAAACATTTTTAACCAATTAAAACTTGTTTTAAAAAAGTTCAATTAGTCAAGAAGTTTTACTTTACTTTATCTCTAGTACTCTAGAGGTTTAAAATTAGGAAAAAATTGAGAAACTAATTCAGACCAATGTATAACAATTGTTGAAGCAACACCAAACCAATTATCTAAATATTTAATATAATCATAAATAAAGTTATTAAATGCTGATGATAATTATTGTACAGTTTCACCTATCTAATGATTACTTTAAGATGTCATTGAGACCAAAACATTTTTAACCAATGGAACATGTAATAAAAAAGTCACATTGGTCAAGACATTTTACTTTACTTTATCTCTAGTGTTTTAAATGCAGTAGAAGTTTAAAATTAGGAGTAAATTAAGAACTTAGTTTAAACTAATTCAGACCAATGTGTATATTTAAACTAATAGTTGAAACAATTTCATTAAATTATTATAATATGTCCTGGTTAATAATTAGTTTAAGATGTCACTGCAAACTAAACATTTTTAACCAATTAGAATGTGTACTATAAATGTTAAATTGGTCAAAATATTTTACTTTACTTCGACTCTAGTGTTTTAAACCTAATAGAGCTTTAAAATCAAGAGAAAATTGAGAATTTAACTTAAATTAGTCCAGACAAATGTGCTACAAAAGTTAAATTGGTCAAGACATTTTATTTTACTCTGACTCTAGTGTGCCAAATGTAATAAAGGTTTAAATTGAGAACTTAGCTTAAACCAATCAAGACCAATGACTATCTTCAAATTAATAGTTGAAGCAGCACCAAACTAATTACATAGACTGTTAATTAGACTAATAATAAATAAAGTTATTAAATGTTGATGATAATTATTGTATAGTTTCATCTATTTGTTGATTAGTTTAATACGTCATTGCAAACTAAATATTTTAACCAATTAGAATATGTACTAGAAATATTAAATTGGTCATGACATTTTACTTTACTTTGTCTCTAGTGTTTTAAATCTAATAGAGGCTTAAAACCCAGAGAAAATTGGGAACTTAACTTAAACTAATCCAGACCAATGTGCTACAAAAATTAAATTGGTCAAGACATTTTACTTTACTTTATCTCTAGTGTTTTCAACCTAATAGAGGTTTAAAATCAAGAGAAAATTGAGAACTTAATTTAAACTAATCCAGACCAACGTGCTACAAAAGTTAAATTGGTCAAGACATTTTACTTTACTTTGGCTCTGTTTCAATATAATAAAAGTTTAAATTGGGAACTTAGCTTAAACTAATCCAGACCAATGTTTATGTTCGAACTAATAGTTGAAGCAGTACCAAACTAATTACTTAGACTATTAATTAAACTAATAATAAATAAAGTTATTCAATGTTGATGATAATTATTGCATAATTTCATCTATTTGTTGATTAGTTTAATATATCATTGCACTAAACATTTTAACCAATTAGAACGTGTACTAGAAATGTTAAATTGGTCAAGACATTTTACTTTACTTTGTCTCTAGTGTTCTAAACCTAATAAAGGTTTAAAATCAAGAGACAATTGAGACCTTAGCTTAAACTAATTAAGACCAATGTGTATATTCAAACTAATAGTTGAAGCAGCAGCAAACCAATTATCTAAATAATTCATTAAATTAATAATAAATAAAGTTATTAAATGTTGATGAGTATTATTGTATAGTTTTGCCTATTTAATGATTAGTTTAAGATGTCATTGTAAACTAGACATTTTTAACCAATTAGAATGTGTACTAGAAATGTTAAATTGGTCAAGACATTTCCCTTTACTTTGTCTCCAGTGTTTCAAACGTAACAGAGGTTTAAAATCAGGAGTAAATTATTAAATTGTGATGATAATTATTGTATAGTTTCACCTATTTAATGAGTAGTTTAAGATGTCGTTGCAAATTAAACTTTTTAAACCAATTAGAATATGTAATAGAAAAGCTAAATTGGTCAAGACATTTTACTTAACTTTGTCTCCAATATTTTATTAATAGTAGATGTTTAGATAAAGATAAAAATGACAAATTTTAACGTTAAAATGTACCTAGAAAAATATTAAAAAATATGTAAATACATTATGAATAAAGTTATTTCTAAAAGCAGGAAATTGTGAGCTTAACTTAAACTAATCCAGACGAACTAATAGTTGAAACATCATAACAGTTATCCAGATGGTCAATTAAACTAATAAAAAATAAAATCATTAATACTTGTTGTTGATGTTTAAAAAAAAACATCCAATTGGTCAAGGCGAAGTTTTATTAACAGCGACATCTTTAGTATTCTTAACATAAGTGTAATACAGGTACCATCTGTAAAATAATCTACGTTCAGTTTGGGTCGTGCGACTCCTATACCCGGCAATAAAAATCTGGCGAAACTGTATCAATTTCGTCGTATGTGTTGTGCACATGTAACCAGTGATTACACCAAAATTCTACCGTTCCCATCTCGTACAAAATTAACATAGGAAACACATAACGTGTGTACGAGTGAAGACCCAGAGTGGGAGAGAGAGGGCGCGTAAAACTAAAAAGAAAAAAAAAAAAAACAAATTAAATAAATAAAATAAACGTTGTAAGTCCCGACACGAGAAAATTCAAATGCATGTGGGACCCGTCTATACATCAGTTTATTTTATTTTATGCGGAAATCTGTAGGGATGAATAAGTTGCCGGTTACTTGTGGGTTGATACCTGAACCGGGATCCGCCTTCTGGACTGCACCGCTCCGCCTACGTGTCTACTCATTTGAGCGTCTCGACGCTCGGGCGCAAGCGCCCCCGTCCGCCGAAAACTCGGACCGTTTTCGAAGTTTTCGCCTGGACCGGCGGCCGCACCGAATTCACCCCGGCTCCGGTCGCGCGAAAAACCAAAAGAAACTGGCCCGACGGCGAATGGACGTCCGTTACGGCCGTGCGGGCATCGATTCCGGTTAGGACGGGTGCCGGAGGCGACTTCGCCAGCGCGACGGGCTTAAAGGCTCGAAGGGGGCAGGCGCTTCGTTAAGAAAAAAACTGTATGCAGCGATCGTTTTTTGCGGGACGAAGACGTCTCGGGCGGTGCGGTGGCGCATCGGAAAGGGGTGGCGCGTTAAGTGCGGGAGCGGCGGCGTCGTCGTGTGCCACCCGTGGAACGCCGCCGCCGCCGGTGTCGCGTTTGGCCGGTACGCGAGGCGTTTTGGTTTCGCGTGTTCGGGCGCCAACGGTTCAGTCGTCGTGAAGCAACCGTCCGAGGTGGTTGCTGCGCCGCGGTACACCACAGGCCGACAGTCACGTTGTTGTCGTCGTTGTCGTCGTCGACATGCTACACTAGAACGATTTTTTTTTTTTTTCGTGTGTTTAACGGCTTCGATTTTTCGAACGACTTTTTATTTTCGGTTGGGTTTCGCATATTTTATTAGCTCGACGACGTTTCCAATAAATGACGATGGACTTTCAGAGTGCAATGGAAACGTTCGCCGAGGCTTGGGTTGCTGCTAACACCAAAGGTGCACCCCTTTCCGACATAGCCACACAGGTACTGTCGAAACTATCACATTTATTACTTAATTTAATATTTTTATGTATTCATCCACTTATATACGTGTGTAAATATAAATTAATTAATATTTATTATTATATTATTTTGCCCCCCTCGACTGTTTTGGCTCATATATTCAAAATCCCATAAGAATGTGTCAAAATTTAAACAATTATAATAGTTAAGCCTATAAAATTTATCTAGAAATTCATAACACGAAGCCCCCTTCTCAACTAAACTAAAACATTTTTATTAATTGATATTATTTATAATTAAATTTGATTTAATATATAAAATAATAAATTTGTTATCTAATATTTGTGTAACAACGTTAAGTTAACATATATTTTTTTTAAATATTACATTTGTGGCATAATTTATTTTTATATAAATTTATTATATATTAATTAATTTTTAGTAATAATATTTACTATGACAAAAAATTAAATTATTTTTTTATCTGCAGATTAAATATGTTTGTATTATTCATAAAATTTTAATGTGCTTTTATCATAATACCATAAAGCCAATTTTAAAATTTCATTGTTAAAATATTCTTTATAATTATTCAAAATATCTTGTGTGTAATTAAACATTATTAAGCTATATTTTTATTGTTTAAGAAATGCAGTCAGTGCTTTTTATTTTGTTTCATTTTAGTGTTTTCTAAAATATTCCATCCAAAATTGAAGTTTAACTTTCGATAATTATGTTTAATAGGATCTAGAATATTTTCGATTTATATTATATGTTGTTCATAAATTTAAGTTTAAATATAATAAATTGTTTTAAAAATATTTTGTCCAAATTAATTCCAAAATTTTAGAATATGTTATTATCAAAAAATATTTGGTACCCCCTATTTTTTTAAAAAAAATATACAGTAATTTTTCATTTATAATAAAAGTCCAGACTTTTTAACATATTTAGCACGTAATTGCTCAAATTTCATTTTGTTATTCCTTTTTATATTTTCGAAAATATTTTTTTTATATAATTATTATATAAATTTCTATTTGTGCTGTAGAAAAATTATTAATATAATGTAGAAGATGTTTTTAATAGCTTAACAAATACTGTTATTTATAAAATTTAAATGTATTTTGTCATAATACCACAAAGTCAATTTTTTTTACCATGTCAAAACAAATTCCACAATTCCATATTCCATATTCGTGTTAATTTATTAATAAAATGTAAAATATATTTTTTTTGTATTTATATTCTAAGATTTGTTCAATTATTCATAAAATTTGATGGTAATTGTCATGATGTCAATTTCCAAGTCATTTTTAAAATTGTGTTGTCAAAATAAATTTTCAAAAATATATTATATAAAATTAAAAATTAGTAACATAATCTTTTAATTCTAAAATATGAAGACATTTTTTATTCCAAATTCTACTCATACAATTCAATAATATTTCCATATTTATTATTAAAAATTTGTTAATTTCTATTAAAAATTCTATTCTAAATTCTAAAATATTTCTCTATTTATAATGTAGTTTAAAAATTTTTATTTTATATTATTGATAAAACTTGAATATAATGTCAAAAAAATCAGTTTTAAAATTATATTGTCAAAGTAAATTCTCCAAAATATCTTAAATAAAATTAATAGTTTATAATTCTTTATATTTATTTAGATCTTTTAATTTTTTTATTATTTGGTTAATAATCAAATATGATTTTTTGTTTTCCAAAATATTCAATTCTGTAAGTCTGTATGTTTTATATTTTGTCCTTTTTTTCTATTTCTATAAATATTTAGATTAAAAATAAAATTATTAAATAAATTCACATATTTTTTTAAAAAATGTATTTATAAAGTCTAAATTAATAAAAAATAATTGAAATATTATTTATTAAACAAATTATTTGGAATACAATATTGTTACAAAAGTACGGTATTAAAAATTAAAATGTAGGATTATTTTAAAGATATTTATTAAATATTCTTAACTATTTGAATTTATTCTCAAATATTTGAATAAAATTAGATAATATTTTAGAGACATTATTTAAAAATTTCAAATTTACTTCTAAGTTTATATTATTGAATATATCAAGAAAATATTTATTTATTTGAATATTTAATATTTTTTCAAAATATTCTATACTCTTGAATCATCAAGTCGATTAACAAAAGAATTAATTATAATTGAAATTTTTAACATTAACTATTTTTGGATATATTTCAATTTTTTTATAAATTTACACAATTATTATTATTTTTAGTAGTATTTAAGAAAATAATTACAATTGGAAGAACACATTATTTCGAAAAATTTTTTCTATAATATTAAAAAATATATAAATAAATGTAAAATTAAAATATATTTAATATAATCTAATCTATAGATTAACATAAACTATGGATTACAGTTGGATTAATGAAATTATTTAGAGACGTTTAATTTTTTAATCTAAATCATATTTCACATGTTTGGTTCAATTTACACATTTATTTTAAGATGTATAATATTTTTAATATAAATTTCTTTCTTGAGTTTATTTCTTATAATAATTTATTTAAAAAAAATATTTTTAATATAATTTTGATTCAAAAACGAAAATTTGAACAATTTAATAAAATAAATTATATTAATTATATAATAATAATCACAATAATATTTTTAAATTAACAATTAAATTAAAATATGTACTTTTAACAGTCCGGTTAATGGTAACACACTTAGATCATTTATATAAAAAAAATAAATTGTTTCGTGACAGACCGTTTTCTATTGCCGACAAATTATAATTATTCGCCTTTATCTGATTAAGACGTACGTACGTGCAAAGTGCAACTGAATTCATTTAAAAACAGTCTCGATTACCGCAATTTTACACTTACAATATATATTGTAAAATATAAATTAACAAAAAAAAAAAAATAAAAATAAAAAAAAATTAAATCACCTATGCCCGTAAAATAGAGTACATAATCCCAATACCAATGATGTCCATTATTTCAGCATAATACCGCCAAATGGAATTCCATCTATTTCGTACCAAATCCCGGATTTCCGTAATCTCTCGGATTAGTAAAAGCGGATATCCGTTAATCCAGAAATCGATTGAAAATGACCAACTTATACCGGACTGCATTCACCTGCATTCAATGTCACTGATCAATCATTATTGGAGGGTGCTGTTCGACGTTTACACATACGCGACACTTCACATGCATCACATCCGCTTGAGTTATTGTTTTTGATTTTTAGTTGTTTGTTTATATATGTGTATCTTGGCCAAACTCGTTTTGCAGTTTGAATATGGTATCACTATTGTTTTTTTTTTTTTGCTGTTTGCACCCTCTAACGTTAAGAAACACTCCCCGTTTATTGACGGGACGTTTATTTACTTATAACTTATCTGTGCTTGCTTATGGAAGTATGTAAGTTAATATAAACATTGAACTTACACCTAATACACGGTGATATACTGCAGTTCCAATTTTACGTTCAATGTTGGTCTTTAGTGATGAATTTTGCGTACTTGTTTTCATGACATCTTTGAGATAAAACATTAATTTAATTATGACTGTTTAACTAGTCTACATACAGTAAGTATTAAATGACCAGTCAACCATAATCAACTGTATGACCAAATTTATTTCTCATATTTATTTTATAAAACACCCACTGTTGTAAGTAAAATTAATTATACAAAAAATTAAAGTTGTCCAGAAAAATGCATCATCAGCACATTTACTATAAATTATATTAGTTCAATTTTATTTTCTATTTTCCTTTATTAGTATTGTTACAATACTCTTACTTAATGATACTAACTTTAGACACACAAATAGTATTTTCATTTTCATAGTGATAAAACCGGAGTTAAATAATCTAATAATTTAAATATTATTTTATATTTTACCCACATTCATTTAGTTTTAATCAATTTTTTATATTTTAAGTAGTGCTAACTTTATTAATTAGGTTAGTTTAATACGTAATTTGTGAATTATATACTTCAAATAATTCATTTTTACTTGATATTGATAATGCAGGTTAAAAAAGTATCAAAATAATTTCCACTGTTTTGAAATAAAACTAATAATTTAAAATTATGGTTATCATGAACAATGTATCATCAAAATTTTATAGTCTGCATACTTTTTCTATAAATAATATAAGAATTTAAATTTTATTCTATTTTTTACCTCGTTTATTTAATTTTAATAGTTTTTTTTATAACTTTTGTAGCCCTTTTGTCATTCTAAACTTGAGCAAAATCGTTCTATTAATCGTGCTAACTTTATTGATTCAAGGCTACTTTACTACGAAATTTGTGAATCATATACTTCAAACAATTCATTTTTATTTGATATTGATAATACAGATTAAAAAAACATCAAAATAATTTCCTCTGATTGAAGTAGAATTAATAATATATTTTGGTTATCAAGAAGAATGTACCATTAAAATTTCATAGTATGCATACTTTTCTGTATATAATATAAGAATTTAAGTTTTATTCTATTTTTTACCTCATTCATTTAGTTTTAATTGATTTTTTATAATTTACGTGTCACTTTTGGTGTTGCCATTCTAAACTTTGAGCAAAATTGTTCTTATAATGGTGCTTCTTTTATTAATTGATTTCAGGCTACTTTAACACGCAATTTGTGAATTACATACTTCAAATAATTCATTTTTATCTGATATTGATAATAACTTCCACTGTTTTGAAATAAAATTAATAATATAAAATTATGGTTATCAAGAATAATGTACCATCAAAATTTTATAGTGTGCACCCTTTTTTTATAAACAATGTAAGAATTTATTCTTTTTTTTACTTCGTTTATTTAGTTTTAAAAGTTTTTTATAATTTTTGTAGCACTTTTGGTCTTGCTATTTTAAACTCAAGGCAAAAATGTTCTACTAATGGTGCTAACTTTATTAAATGATTTAAGGCTATTTTAATATCTAATTTGTGAATTATATACTTTAAATAATTCATTTTTATTTGGTATTGATAATACAGATTAAAAAATATCAAAATAATTTCCACTGTTTTAAAATAAAATTAATAAAATAAAATTATGGTTATCAAGAACAATGTACCATCAAAATTTTATAGTTTGCACACTTTTTACTAGAGATTTTACTCTATTTTTACCATATTTATTTAGTTTTAATAGATTTATTCTAATTTTTGTAGCACATTTGGTCTTATCAGTCTAAACTTAAGGCAAAAATGTTCTACTAATGGTGCTAACTTTATTGATCCATTTAAGGCTACTTTAATTCGTAATTTGTGAATTATAACTTCAAATAATTAATTTTTATTTGATATTAATAATACAATTTAAGAAAATTTCAGAATAATTCCCACTGTTTGAAGTAAAATTAATAATACAGAATTATGGTTATTAAGAACAATGTACCATCAAAATTTTATAGTCTACACACATTCTTTATAAATAATATAATAATTTAAATATTATTCTATTTTTTATCTCAGTCATTTAGTTTTAATGGTTTTTTTTATAATTTTTATAGCACTTTTGGTCTTGTCATTCTAAAGTTAAGACAAAAATGTTCTACTACAAACTTTATTGATTGATTGAAAACATATCAAAATAATTAAATAAATTATAATAAAAATTATAGTTAACAAGAACACTTAAATATTATTCAATTTTTTGCCTCCATCATTTAGTTTTAATCGTATATATTGGTAATATAGATTAAAAAAATATCCCTCTGTTTGAAATAAAATTAATAATATATAATTATGGTTAACAAGAACATTTTATATTTTGCACATTATTTTTTTATAAGTAATATAAGTACTTAAATATTATTCTATTTTTCCTCCATCATTTAGTTTTATCATTTTTATAGCACTTTTGGTCTTGTAATTCTAGACTTATTAATTATATACTTCAAACAATTATTTGTGATTATCTTGGCCAAACTCGTTTTGAAGTTTGAATTTGGTATGACTACTATTTTTTCCATTTACACCCTTTACGGTCAAGAAACACTCCATGATCATTGACGGGTCATTTATTTACTTATAACTCATCTTTGCTTGCTTACAGAAGTAAGTAAGTTAATATAAATATTAAACTTACACTAACAACATACTGCAGTTCCAATGTGGGTCTTTAGTGATGAATTTTGCGTACTTGTTGTCATGTTATGGTTGAGATAAAACATTAGTTTAACTAAGACTATATAACTAGTCTAATATAACGTAAAGTAAGTATCAAGTGACTAGTCACTCAATCAATTGTTAACACAAAAAAAAAAACACAACGTTGATAACGGATTTTACGTATAAACGTATAATATATTTGTGTATCATTTTAATCAGTGATCCATGGATAATGACACATCCACGGTTTGCTACTTAACCACCGTCTACAAAACGCCGGCGATTCCAATAATCCGCCGGCAGTAAAAATTCGTTATTATCGTCATTAGAATCGAACGAAATTGCACAGTTATGTGAGGGAGGTTTGCCTCTTTTTTTTTAACCACTCCACAGGTGAGGGAATTCTTTTCGTAACAGGTAGAGACAATACGTTTTCCCCTCGGTTACGGTTGAAAAAATTACACCCGTTCTGTGCGTTCGACAGTTGCTGCCTACTGGTCATTTCGTGAAATTGTTTTACAACAATATCAATTGTCGCGGCAGGCACGAGGGTTGAGCGAGGAAATGAGCATATAATTAGATGGGAACTGAATTTTTTTTTTTTTTTACGTATTTTATTTTCCGCTCGCACGTTAAAATAGGTTTGTTTGTACTTCGTGTGGTTTAGAGCGATTTAAAATTCGAAATCGGTGAACACACACACAAGACCGGTGCGTATTACAATTTGTAACGGTGCTAAATTCGTCCTCTTCTGAAATAGTTTAAATCGTTCGTATTAGAGAAACGTGGACGTTAAAAAATAATAGTAAATAACTATACTAGTTTAGAATTGATTTAAGTACTTGAGAACCGGCAAAAGCACAATTAGTAATGGTGCTAAATTAAGAACGCGCTACATTTTGTCTACTGTCCTTACTAGAGTTATTTTGAACTGACATTTTTATTTATTTTATTAAGTTTGATTGGTATTAAATAATATACGTTATTTTATTAATAAAGAAACATTGTAATTGTTAATGGTTTGTTGTACTTAATAAGCAATGGTGCTAACTTCTAATTTTTAGTAATATTGATAAGCATAATAATTGATTTAAAGAATTTGATACAATATGATCAATGATTTTATCCAATAAAATACGCTAAATATTGATAATATATATATAAATTATTACTTGCTTATTTTAGAGAATATAAAAAATGTGTTTTTATAATTCTATTGTATATATTTTTTTAATTAAATAATTTTTTGAATACTATTTTATTTTTACACTACACTTTTTATAATCTAGCAGTAGAAACATAGTAATTGTTAATTGTTTATTGTTTTTAATAAGCAATGGTGCTAACTTTAAATTTTTAGTAATATTGATAAATATAATAATTGATTTTAGAATTTGTTACAACATGGTCTATCATTTTTTTTTTTCAATAAAAAACACTAAATATTGATAATATATATATATATAAATTATTACTTTCTTATTTTAGATATTATTATAAAAAATGTGTTATTATAATTATATTGTATATATTTTTTAATCAAATATTTTTTTGAATACAATTTTAGTTTTAATTTACATTTTTTATAATCTAGCAGTTTTGGTTTTATTATCCTAAATTTATAGCCAGCCAAATGGTTCTAAATAATAGTTAGCTAATGGTGCTAATTTATTAATTCGTTTTAAACCTCCTACACTGTTATTTACATTTTTTAAAAAATGGTTGATCTCCATTAACTACAGATTATACTAGGTTAAACAAAATATCAAAATTTTCACAATAGCTTTTTAAATAAATAAAGTTGCTTCTAATGGTGCTAAACAACAAATTTTTTTACAATTTAGTTTGGCAATAATATTTTTCAACTATTCAATTTTTATTTAATATTGTTCATACAGGTAACAAGTATGGAAATAATACATTTTGTTTTAAATAAAATTAATGTTATAAAATTAAGGTTACCCAGAAAAATGTATCATCAGAATTTTATACTCTACAGACATTTTCTATAATAATATAATAAATTTTAAATAATATAAGAATTTTAAATATTCTATTTTTGTCTCATTTATTCAGTTTTAATCATTTTTTATAACTTATGTAGCACATTTTATTTTGTCATTCTATTCTTTGGGCAAAATTGTTCTGCTAATGGTGCTAACTTTGTTAACTGTTTTAAGACTACTTTAGTATGTAATTTGTGAATTATATACTTCAATAATCATTTTTTTTTATTTGATATTAATAATACAGATTAAAAAAATATCAAAATAATTCCCACTGTTTGAAATAATATAAAATTATGGTTATCAAGAAAAATGTACCATCAAAATTTTATAATCTGCGACTTTTTTAATAAATAATATAAGGACTTTAAATATTGTTCTATTTTTACTTTATTTATTTAGTTTTAATCGATATTTTATAATTTATGTAGCACATTTTTTATTGTTATTCTTAACTTAGAGCTAAATTTGTCTACTAATGGTGCTAACTTTATTAATTGATTTAAGGCTACTTTAATACGTAATTTTTGAATCATATCCTTCAAATATTTTTTTATTTATTATTGGTAACACAAATTAAAAAATATCAAAATAATTTCCTCTGTTTGGAGTAAAATTAATAATATAAAATAATGGTTATCAAGAGCAATGTACCATTAAAATTTTAACGTCTACAGACTTTTTTATGAATAATATAAGAATTTAAATATTATTTTATTTTTATCTCATTCATTTAGTTTTAATCAATTTTTTATAATTTTTGTAGCATTTTTGGCCTCATACTAAAGTTAAGGCAATAATATTCTACTAATGATGCTAACTTTATTAATTGAATTAAGGCTACTTTAATACGTAATTTATGAAATATATCCTTCAAATAATTTATTTTTATTTAATATTGATAATACAGATTGTGAATCATATACTTCAAATAATTCTTTTATATTCAATATTAAAAATATATCAAAATAATTCCCTCTGTTTTGAAGCAAAATTAATAATAGCACTTTTGGTCTTATCATTCTAAAGTTAAGGCAATAATGTTCTACTAATGGTGCTATCTTTATTAATTGATTTAAGGCTACTTTAATACGTAATTTATGTATGTATGTTACCATCAAATTTTTTCTATAAATAATATAAGAAATTTAGATATTATTCTATTCTTACCTCATTCATTTAGTCGAATTTTTATAATTTATGTAGCACTTTTGGTATTGTTATTCTAAGAAAATTTTACTATGGTGATAACTTTATTAATTGGCTTAAGACTACTTTACCATATAATTAGTATTTCAAATAATAGTTTTTCTTGAGATATAGTAAAATAGATTAAACAAAACTATTTTTTAAGTAAAATTAAGGTTTCCAAAAACAGGGTGCCATAGAAATTTTATAATCTGCAAATTTGTATATGTATAAATATATAATTTATTTGTATATAATTTTATATTCTCTCTTATTCATTTAATGGTATTATTACACCAGTATTTAATGGTATTATTTAAATTACCAATGTTTAATTTTTTATAACGTATATAGATAGCACTTTGGTCTTATTATTCTAAACTTAACTCAAATTAGTTGTGGTGCTAAATTTATTATTGGTTTAAGTCAGGGATAAATGAAATTCCCAAATAGTCTCTAGTTTTATTAGTTAATATCATAAAATTATAGTAACTGAACAGGTTAAAAGGTTATAACCTGCAGATTCTTAATATATTAAATATTATTTTATTTTTTATCGCGTAATACATCTTTTCTTATCCTAAATTTGCTGAAAATGCAATGGTGCTAATATTGTTATAGATTTAAGTCCAAAATGTTCTCCAGTCTCTTAATTAAAAATGCCTGTATCGTAGTAAATTTTAGGAAAGAAACAAAAATGATGTTTAAAGTATTTAATGTTCAAATATATTATAAAAGTATATAAAGATTCATGACTATTTTAAAAAATAATATATATATTATTTGATAAATCTTTAATTGAGTTGCTTTAGAATGTTTTTTATAACTATCAAATAAGATATGGTTAAACTATATTTAGCAATTACGAATAAATTACCTTAAAATATATATTTCAATATCAATCTACCAAAATAGTTAAAAAATACAGTTTAAATATATATTTTCATAACTATTTTGAAGATAAGTCTTTTTATAGCTATGTTAAAGATAATTTATTATTTTTTTATCGCGTAATACATCTTTTCTTATCCTAAATTTGCTGAAAATGCAATGGTGCTAATTTTGTTATAGATTTAAGTCCAAAATGTTCTCCAGTCTCTTAATTAAAATTAAATTAAACTTACATAAAAGTTGAAACCTGTACATTTTTTATATATATAAATTGTATAATTATTTGATTATTTAATTTTTCACCTGAGTCATTTAAATTGTACATTTTTTTATAATTTAGCAAAATTTTAAGAACATTGCTGACACTCTCCAATACGAAAATATAAATGCAGAAGAACCATACAACAAAAAGTGCAGAATTTTAAATAAAACTGTAACCCTAAACTGTTTATTTTCCTTATTGATGAATTAACATCACTTAGGTAAAACTAAACCCATTAACTCCTAGCTACATAATAGTTTAAAGTTCATCAAATAATGTGTTGTATTTACAACGTACCTTGTGTTCATGACAAACAAACACAGCGGCAACAAATAACGATATTCAATAATATAATCTATAAAAAATTAATGACACCCGTCCATACGTTATTGACTGCCCCGGCGACACGTTTTGTGTTGCACACAATTTTTTGTCGCATCTCAGTTACGTACGGATTTTAAATCGGACCGATAAATAATCAATATTTAAATAGACCAAATCAAAGCACAAATACGTAGATACACAAAAATTGTTATCAAACCTCTGTACGATTTGCCGCTATCGATAAATCGGACCGAATTGAAAAGATAATGTTTTCAAATATTTGTTTTTATATTTTGGTAGTTCTTATGCAGAAACACTAAAAAAACGGATTGGTTTTAATTTATGGAACTTGACGAGGAAACGGGGCAATGGAAAATGTTGTTAACGATTACCTTACATAAGTTTTTCATTTTTACCATTGCCTATTATCAGCTTTGACCTCAAGAAGACAGTTTTTCAACGACCCTGGTTTTAAAGGGCATTGATTAAACAAATAATGGTAAATATATTGTATTGTTTTTTTATTGTTGGGGATAATATTGCGTGCACATAGAAGTAAACTCATTAGACATAATATGTTGCAAATTGTAATTATAAAGTTGTGTGTAAATTGCTTTTTAAACGTCAGATATCTATTTTTATACTATACGCATGTACATTAATTATTACTATTTACTAATTAATTATATTTCTTATGGTAATGCAAAGTTAAGTAGAAATGGAATAAACGTTAATTATCTAGCACCATAACCCCAAACTAATCGTTTGTACTTTATTCATATCTTGGTGGAAACTTTTATTGTATCCTTGAAATATTGTGTCAAATTCATCAAATTGAAGTAATCATCAACCAATAAATAAACGTTTGTTGATAAAGAATATTTATTTCTATTTTAATTAATGGTCGCAGTCGACTATTAATTTTGAGTTACCATTAAAGTTCCACAAGACGTTACGTTACAAGACCACGTTCTGTAACCGCTGCTAATTTTAAACACACTCAATCAATGAATGGTGATTTTTGGTGAAATCCCAATTTGTCAATAAATTAGTCATTTTACGGGTTATTTAACGTTGTAACATAATTTGTTTTTCTCAGTTCTATATATAGTGTTTCTAATGTATATTTATCAATTAGAAAGCGGGAAAATTTTTAACCGACGTTTAAATTTTCAATTATGTTAAACTCGAGTGAATTTTAATCTTTATTATTATATATCGACTGTTACACACGGACTAATTAAATCGCGCCTTAGGCTCGTTTTTGATATGCCAAGTCCAAATCCGCCTATAGATCATATTTAGCACTGCATTATGGTTGCCTTAAAACTATTTTCCATTTTTTTCCGCACATTAAACCATTTTAATTTATTACAAACGGATTAACGTTGGCACAAACAAAAATGCGAACGTTTTTCGTTTTATTTTCTAGACAATTTAGTGTCAAAAGTCAGGTATCAGGTACCCCACATTGCAGTTTTAAATCTCGTAACCTTCAACAGGTATTTGAGATGGTTTTGTTCGTGTCAGCATGATGTTAGGTCATTTTTTCCTTATTTATATCCGTCCTCTTAAGCAGGTAATAAGATTAAAGGCTAATCGCTAAACTTTTTAAGTTTTCCTTAAGCGTTCGGCCGCACAGAATTGTATTACGTAAATTTCGGCCTTCGGTTGATACAAGGGATAAGTCGCCGGGTGGAACTGGCAAATATCCGATTTATTTACTTTTCGAATTCATTAAAAATTTTAAAAAATGCCTGTATCGTAGTAAATTTTAGGAAAGAAACAAAAATGATGTTTTAACTATTTAATGTTCAAATATATTATAAAAGTATAGATAGATTCATGACTATCTTAAAAAATAATATATATTATTTGATAAATTTTTAATTGGTTAAACTATATTTAGCAATTATAAATAAATTACCTTAAAATATATATTTCAATATCAATCTACCTTCAAAATAGTTAAAAAATACAGTTTAAATATATATTTTCATAACGTAATTTATGAAATACATCCTTCAAATAATTCATTTTTATTTAATATTGATAATATAGATTATAGAAATATCAAAATATCAATGTTTAATTATTCTATTTTTACCTCATTCATTTAGTCGAATTTTTATAATTTATGTAACACTTTTGGTATAGTTATTCTAAGAAAACTTTACTAGTAATGGTGCTAACTTTATTAATTGATTTAAGACTATTTTACCACATAATTAACATTTCAAATAATAATTTTTCTTAAGATATAGTAAAATAAGTTAAACAAAACTATTTATTTAAGTAAAATTAAGGTTTCCAAAAACAGGGTGCCATAAAAATTTTATAATCTGCAAATTTGTGACTAAAAATATATAATTTGTTATTTGTATATAATTTTATATTCTCTCTTATTCATTTAATAGTATTATTACACCAGTATTTAATGGTATTATTTAAATTACCAATGTTTAATTTTTTATAACGTATATAGATAGCACTTTGGTCTTATTATTCTAAACTTAACTCAAATTAGTTGTGGTGCTAAATTTATTATTGGTTTAAGTCAGGGATAAATGAAATTCCCAAATAGTCTCTAGTTTTATTAGTTAATATCATAAAATTATAGTAACTGCACAGGTTAAAAGGTTATAACTTGCAGATTCTTAATATATTAAATATTATTTTATTTTTTCACATAATACATCTTTTCTTATCCTAAATTTGCTGAAAATGCAATGGTGCTAATATTGTTATAGATTTAAGTCCAAAATGTTCTCCAGTTTCTTCATTAAAAATGCCTGTATCGTAGTAAATTTTAAGAAAGAAACAAAAATGATGTTGTAACTATGTAATGTTCAAATATATTATAAAAGTATAGATAGATTCATGCCTATTTTAAAAAATAATATATATTATTTGATAAATCTTTAATTGAGTTGCTTTAGAATGTTTTTTATAACTATTAAATAAGATATGGAATAAATTATCTTAAAATATATATTTCAATATCAATCTACCTTCAAAATAGTTAAAAAATACAGTTTAAATATATATTTTCATAACTATTTTGAAGATAAATATTTTTATAGCTATGTTAAAGATAATTTGTTTACTATTGTCAATCCACACATGTTCATGTTTTATTTAACTTCATTAGCAATATCTAATTGTTTTTTATTCATATTATCAACAACTTGCCTTCAAAATAAATAAAAAATATAATTTAAATATATTTTAATTTATATTGTATTTTGAAGATAAAATACATGTTTAGATATATTAAATAAGATATGGGGAAACTACCATATAGCTACTAACATAGTAAATAATATAATAATAAATTTTGATTTGACAACTTTTGGTGAATTGAATGAAATATACTCAAATTATACTACATAGTTCACAATTCTCCAAAATAGATATTACTACTAATTTAAATACATGTTCCAATAGCTATTTTGAAGTATTTCTTCGTAGCTATGTTGAAGATAATTTGTCTATGATTGTTATTCCTTCACACACGATGTTTAAAATTTCAAAAAAGTTGTTTAATCTCATTGCTAATATCCAAGTGACTTTTTTATAAATATCATGAATACTATACGTCCAAAATAGATAAAAAAAATTAATTAAAATAGATATTTCTATTTTGAAGACAATTTTAGAAGGTAAAACCCATCTTTAAAAGAATTACATGAGATGGTTAAAATATATCTTACATTTAACAATTGATTACTTAAATATAAATATAATTTATACATATTTCAATAATTATTTTGAAGGTAAGTATTTATAGTAGTATATGTTATAGCTATACTAAAAATTACATACCATATATTTTTTTATTCATCAATTATTTACCTTCAAAGTAGATAAAAATATTTTTATAACTATATAGTTAAGATAGATATTTATACATTAATATAATTTGAGGTATTTTTTAATTGAAGATATGGTTATACCACAATTAACAATGACAAACAACTTTCCTCTAATATAAATATTTGGAAGGTAAGATTATTTATAGATATATTGAAGATAATAATAATTTATTTACTGCTACTTTTCTCATCTCTCATCATATACGTAACATATCCAAAAATTAAAAAAAATAACCTTATAACCAATATGGAATTATTTATTTATTAATATATTTTTTCTAACTGTTTTGAAGTTAACTTTAGATATCTTTGGGCATATTTAATGAGTAGTATTCAAGTTACCCTCAAAATAGATATTTTAATATTTTCAAAATTGATATAAAAATATGATTAAAACACATATTTTGAATTCAACAAATTTTTATAGCAACGTTAAAGATAATAAGAAAAAAGATAAGGTATTGAGGTAATGTTAAAGCATTTTTTAGACCTTTCGAACACAATATGATATGGTTAATAATCGTAAAATTCAAAATGACCATAACTTACCTTCAAAATAATGTCATTTCAATAACTATTTTGAAGGTAAGTATTTTTTTTATATCTATGCTAAACATTATGCATATACTATATATATATATATATATTTTAATTCATCAATAATTTTCTTCCAAGATAGATAAAAATATACTTAATATGGAATTTTAAAATATATATTTTGAGATATTTTGTAATTGAAGATAATTTTAGAAGTTTAAATACATCTTATACTATGGTTAATAATCATAAACAATTTTCCTTCACAATAACTTTAAATATCTTTAGGCATATGTAATGAGAAGTATACAACTTACCCTCAAAATAGATCTTTTAATATCTATCTATGTTACCTTCAAAATAGATATAGAAACATAATTTAAATACATATTTTATTCTCGTTTGAAGACAAAATTTTTTTATCGCTACATTAAAGATAATAAGAAAAAAGATAAGGTATGAGGTAAGGTTAAAACATTTTTTAAACGTTTTGACCACGGTTGGTATGGTTAATAATTGTAAAAATTCAAAATGACCATTTAACTTACCTTCAAAATAGATATTAAAAAATTTATTTTGAAGGTAAGCTTATCATATTTACTACTGTTAACTATACAGTATAATTTAACCATATTTTATTTAAAACATAAAAAATACATTCAACCTTCTAAAACAAAAAAAAATTATTTATCAATAATAACATTCAACATTCGTATGTGATTTATTGATGACATAACATTTACTTATAACTTTTTATTTTATTAAATTACTACCTAAATATAAAAACAAGTATTTGAAATTATTTCACAAATTATCTTATTAATTATTAATTTATTACTTGTAAATTTCTTATTTTGCTGTATAAAAAGGCTAGTAACATATTTTTTGTTTCTTATTTTTTATTATTGTTAGCAGTTGTAAACAGCAGACATTTAGAAGAGTGATTTGTAAATTTCTGTTTGATTATTCATCAAATATTTATAAATAATAAATACGAGATATAAAAATCTCAGGTGACACATGTTTATTATTTTTATAAAGATAATTTTCATACTGAGCTTTCATTTTATATTTTAAAAATGGATCATAAAATTTGTTTTTAAAAAACATCATTATTATTTACACAAAAATATTATATCATTTGTCGTTGTTTTAGAATATATATTCCCTTTTTTTTTGTTTTGAAGGATTTATAAATTTTAAAAACTACCGCACACAGGTTAACAATTGTCACTAAAAATAGTCAACAAATGTTTGTTTATTACGTTTAAGAATAAGTTGTTTTGTGAACTTTTCCTTTAAATCTTTTATTAAAAAAAGTTGACGTAACAATTAAATTTTTGTTTCACATTGTAATTAAATTAAGACTAGTTGTTTTTGGGGATGGTGTGTACACACATTAAAACAAACACATATTTTATGAAAATAGTAACAAATAATAAAATATGTATTATATTAAGCTGACCATTTGTTCATATATTTGCATACTGCAATGTTTAATAATTTATTTAAAATATTAATGGTAGTAAATGGCTATTTCATTATTTGTTTTATAGGATAAATGATTTGTGTAAAATTGTTTTAAATATTATAATACATTTGTCGGACCTGATGTATGAGTTAAAAATGTTATACAGCCAGATTTACGAAGATTTATTGCCTTTGTTTGTACATTGTTCTCAAAGAAAAATTAACAATCAAAAAACTGTTTACTATTGTCTACGGATAATTTCGGATAAAATGATTACGAAAACCCTCTGATAACATAATTATAAAATAATTTTAACCTTGAGCTTTTCAAACACCGTTTTTTAATTTAATTAAAAACGTGGATAGAAAAATGATAATTTTTTGACCAAACTTCAGTGTTAATCTGGATTATCCGTAATCAGCAAACGCATCCTGTGAGGTCATTTCCTTTTCACAATTAGATATCGAAACAAGTAAAAGTGAACAAGACAAATAAATAAAAGAATAATTAATTTAGTCGTGTATAAAATTACTCTAAATACTGGTAGCCCGTTTTATTAACATTATTAAAACTAAACCAAGTTCGTTTCAGTTATCTTTAAGACAATATATTAATCTAACTACTGTTTAACGCTTATCTTGACTTGTTTCAAACAGATTTAAATTTACTATGTTAACAGACTTATCCTTAAGCATTATATCATTTATGGTAAGCCTAATAACGAAATGTTTTAATTACGTGAAGAAGCCGTGTCTATGTTAGATTTGGGATGTATCACAGTTGTTGTTATCATTAATTATTTGGTTAAGAAACGATCGCAGGAATGCACATCTCGCCAGCCATTTAAGATAATGGAAACTATGCCATTGTAATAGAAATATTTTACGGCTGGGATGTACGAACGTAACATATTCCTTTGCACATCCTAACTGTAAAAACTATCAATTTTCTAATCAATCGAATCATATATTTTGACAGTTGTATTGCTATTTATTATTATAAGCATTAATATAACCGATAAATATCATTCCGCGGCCCATTCAACGAAAACATATTTTTCTTTTGTGTGATTCCTCAAAGAATTCATTATCTTATAATTAATAATTAAATAAAAATATTGTTATTTTCCATGCAATTATGCTCAGGTGCCTCATCTTCATTTATATTTTAATAATACAAATCTTAATTTAAGACTCGGAATACGCCTCACGTAAATTCCTTCACACCACAATAAATTACTTAAAAAAAATCTAAAAACCGATGGTTAATTAATTGTTTGACGGTTCGGCTGATATCCGAAAATTATGTATTTTCTGCGCAGCGGGCGATCTTTCACTAATTATTTTTTACGTGTCGTTCCTAAACAGTTTTTAAAAATTTAAAAACTATTAACTTACCTCTTTAATTACACTGAAACACTGAAGAATGACATCAACGGGTATAAATAATTCTTCATTGGGAACGTTAGTCAAATAAATAACGACAAAACACGATTGTAAGATAAAAAAAATTAATTTGTTGTTGTTTGTGTGTCCCCTAGGACTGCAATAATTTTTGTTTTTTATTTATCGTTAACACATTGACTGGTGGATTTAATGATGTGTGATCAGGTATTGTGTTTGGTGATATTATTAATTGGGCGTCATTCCTTGTAAGAATCAACTATTAGATAAGTTTGGAGGTGTCCATCGACACTTTATGTTATTATTTATTGAAAGGCTTAAAAATATTACGTTACAAATCATCGGAAATTATAATCTGGCCGCAAATTAGAAATATTCATATGAATGACTTTGGGAAAATTATTAATTAGACTTCATTACATGTAAGAACAAGCTATTTGATTAATTTATAACTGTTTATCGACATATTGGGATATTGTTTGGTAAAAGATTAAAATATTCTGTCAAAAACAATGAAAATAATAATCAGGCCTCAAATTGCAAATATTCACATGAATGCCTTTATACACTTACAAGTTTACGGTTTATTTTCAAAACTATCCTTAAAGATTAATCTGCCGTTTGGACCTCCTGTAAGACTGCAATAATTTTACGTTTTATTTATCATTAATAATTTGTGTGCAGGCTTTAATGATGTGTGATCAGGTATTGACTTTGGTGAAATTATTAATTAGACTTCATTACATGTAAGAACGAGCTATTAGACAAATTTATTGATGTTTATCAACACATTGGGATATTGTTTAGTAAAGATGAAAATATTGTGTAAAAAATCAATGAAAATAATAATCAGACCTCAAATTACAAATATTCATATGAATGCCTTTATATACTTACAAGTTTACGAAGTATTTTCAAAACTATCCTTAAAGAGTAATCAGCTGTTTGGACCTCCTGTAAGACTGCAATAATTTTACGTTTTATCATTTACAATTTTGTGTGCAGGCTTTAATGATGTGTGACCAGGTATTGACTTTGATGAAATCATTAATTAGACTTTATTACATGTTAGAACGAGCTATTAGACAAATTTATTGATGTTTATCAACACATTGGGATATTATTTAGTAAAGATTAAAATATTCTGCCAAAAAATAATGAAAATTATAATCAGGCCTCAAATTACAAATATTCATATGAATGCATTTATATACTTACAAGTTTCCGAAGTATTTTCAAAACTATCCTTAAAGATTAATCTGCCGTTTGGACCTCCTGTAAGACTGCAATAATTTTACGTTTTATTTATCATTAACAATTTGTGTGCAGGCTTTAATGATGCGTGACCACGTATTGACTTTGGTGAAATTATTAATTAGACTTCATTACATGTAAGAACGAGCTATTAGACAAATTTATTGATGTTTATCAACACATTGGGATATTATTTAGTAAAGATTAAAATATTCTGCCAAAAAATAATGAAAATTATAATCAGGCCTCAAATTACAAATATTCATATGAATGCATTTATATACTTACAAGTTTCCGAAGTATTTTCAAAACTATCCTTAAAGATTAATCTGCCGTTTAGACCTCCTGTAAGACTGCAATAATTTTACGTTTTATTTATCATTAATAATTTGTGTGCAGGCTTTAATGATGTGTGATCAGATATTGACTTTGGTGAAATTATTAATTAGACTTGATTACATGTAAGAACGAGCTATTAGACAAATTTATTGATGTTTATCAACACATTGGGATATTATTTAGTAAAGATAAAAATATTCTGCCAAAAAATAATGAAAATTATAATCAGGCCTCAAATTACAAATATTCATATGAATGCCTTTATATACTTACAAGTTTCCGAAGTATTTTCAAAACTATCCTTAAAGATTAATCTGCCGTTTAGACCTCTTGTAAGACTGCAATAATTTTACGTTTTATTTATCATTAATAATTTGTGTGCAGGCTTTAATGATGTGTGATCAGATATTGACTTTGGTGAAATTATTAATTAGACTTCATTACCTGTAAGAACGAACTATTAGACAAATTTATTTATGGTTATCAACACATTGGGATATTGTTTAGTAAAGAATAAAATATTGTGTAAAAAATCAATGAAAATAATAATCAGACCTCAAATTACAAATATTCATATGAATGTCTTTATATACTTATAAGTTTACGAAGTATTTTCAAAACTATCCTTAAAGATTAATCTGCGTTTGAACCTCATGTAAGACTGCAATAATTTTACGTTTTATTTATCATTAACAATTTGTGTGCAGGCTTTAATGATGTGTGACCAGGTATTGACTTTGATGAAATCATTAATTAGACTTTATTACATGTAAGAACGAGCTATTAGACAAATTTATTGATGTTTATCAACACATTGGGATATTGTTTAGTAAAGATTAAAATATTCTATCAAAAAACAATGAAAATAATAATCAGGCCTCAAATTACAAATATTCATATGAATGCCTTTATATACTTACAAGTTTACAAAGTTTTTCAAAACTATCTTTAAAGATTAATCTGCCGTTTGGTGAAATTATTAATTCATTACACGTAAGAACGGCCTACTGGATAAATTTATAAATGTTTATCGACACATAAGGATATTATTTATGAAAAGATAAAAATATTACGTTACAAATCATTGAAAACAATAATTCGGCATCGAATTACAAATATTCAAACGAGTGCTTCGATTTGCTTGATAAAATAAAACGTGTTCATCGATATTTCAGACCATTATTTATTTGAAAACTTAAAAACATTACACCACAACTGATCGAAAACAATAATCCGGGCCAAATTACGAATATTCACACGAACACCGTTATTTGCATACAAGTATACGAAGTATTTTTAACGAAATTAGCCCACAATCGACCGTCGCAAAATAAAAATGTGTGCCATCCGAGACAGGAAAACAATGCTTTAATTCATTATAGACATTAAATTGCGGGTATATTTAAAGGTCTTTTGTCGGAGCAGGGTTTCGGCAAGTGGAATCTGGATTAACGTGTGACACGTAGTCCATATTTCAAATTCTACGAATCAATGTGCAAAAAGTGTCGGCGGGTCGCTTTTACTTTGGCATGGCCCTTAGCTTAGATCATCGACCTGCCAAATCGCGTTCAAGTGCCGAACTGGCAGAATATTGCGTATGTGAATGCCAAACGCACATTGGGACCAAATCGACTGAGCAAGGGGCCGTTTTGAAAATGTTCATCAATGAAATACGTTAATTTATTCAGGTTTTTTTCGTATTATAAATTATTCCTGCTTAAAACAAAACACATTTATGCATAATTTATTATGCAGCGACGTTTGGAACAACTATTTTATTACTTATGTATGTATATATAAATTTATTTGAATACAACCGAATGTTTTTATGTATTAGATTTTGGATAAGATTAGAATATTCAAAAGGCATAACATTTCATTTATAATATTTCTGTCATATGTTCGGTTTTTTTTTTCTAAATTTGATATTAAAATGATGTGTTTTAAACTTTTCTTTATTAGTCTTTCAAATTGATTATTATATGTTTTAATTAGAAAACTGTACATGTTTAGTCACATACGTGTTTAATCACTAATTACTTCTGATTTCTTTGCTGCCTTTACATAAAAACAATTAATTAATAAATACAATTTTTGTTTATTTACACGATATGTGTGAACGACTCAATTTTTAAAAATTGTTTGTTTTATGGAAAACTATTTTGTGACTTATATCATCGAAATATTAATTATTAATTAAAAATTAAAATTTTAATTGATGAAAATAAATATAGAATTAATATAAAAAATATTCAAATTTTATGAGAATAATAAAAAATTATATTATGTAATTTTTAAAAAATTATATTTTTTATATTTTATTTAAAAAATTCAATTTTTAAGCAGTATAATAATTTATATTTCTAAATAGTTTTATTAATTATTGAAAATTTAAAAAATAGTATTTAATACATTGAGAAAAGACAATTTCATTATTTATGTACACCATATTTGTTGTTTAATAAATTACATTTCTGATAATATCTATTATTTAGAAAATATAAAATAATTATGTCTAATAATTATTAAAAAAATAGTTTACTACAAAAAAACATTTTTATTGTATTTTTTATTATTTATTTATTCTGAATATTTAAAAAATAGTCTATTTAAATATTTTTTTAATACAGTGTGGTTCATTGGAAACATCAAAAACATAAACATATAATTTTTACTTTTGACTAAGTCTTATTGGCAGACAAATTTTTCAGTTTTAAATATTTTTGTTTATCTACAGAATATTTGTTAAATTATTAAAATATTAAAATACTTTTATAGGACGACAATTAAATTAGAAGTGGATGTAAAAATAAATCTAATATATATTTTATAGATATATAAAAAATAATATTTTGTAAATTACTAAATATAATATTTTTGATAATATAAAATCTTAAATAATAAAAATAATAAGATTTTGCCAAAATTGAATTTATAAATGTATAATTCAATAATTATTCAAGAATTAATTACAAAAAAAAAATCAACATTTTTTATTGTATTTAATTGTGCATTTAAATATTTTTTATATACATTGTGGCTCATTGGAAACACCAAAAAGAGAAAAACGTGATATTTTCTTTTAATTAGTTCTTATGAGAACTTAAATTTTTCAATTTTTTAAATATTTTTCTTTATCTATAGAATATTTATTAATTTAAAAATATTAAGTTACTTCTATAAAATGACAATTAAATTAAAAATGGATATAAAAATAATATTAATATACATTTAATAGAAATAAAAAAATAGTATTTTATAAATTATTAAAAATAATATTTTTCATATACAGTGTGGCTCATTAGAAACTCCAAAAACAGGAAAACGTAATATTCTCTTTCAAGTGGTTCTGAATATTTGAAAAGTGGTGTACATAAATATTTTTTATATACAATGTGGCTCATTTCAAACACCAGAAACTCAAAAAAATATATATTTAAAATATAATACCAATTTCGAAGAAGAACTTATTAATAAATCGTTTTTATTTTTTGAATTACATCACCTCTGGCAGACTTTGCCATTTGTTAAAATCTAATTACAATACTATTTTTTGAATAAAATCTGTCAAATTTAATAAACTTTTAATGAATTTACAAGTTTTATATTTTTGGTATTAAAATATGTTTATTTATTGTCTTCGTAAATTCTGTTGCATTTTATTTACTTTAATTTAATACATATATTAAACAACTTGGATGGTTACAATAAAACTGTTGCCTGTTGACAGTAATTGAAAAAACGAGAGTTTATGAAGGCTAATCATGACCGATGCATATCCTTTCTATTTTTGGTTTAATCCAGGCACTGGTATTTTTTTTAAGGGTTAAGGTTTATGACTGGGCTTTTACACCCGTTGTTATGACAACAGATCTTAATCCTAATCTTTAACTGAATAATATAATATAATTAAAGTTTATGACAGGGTTTTTTTCCACATCCTGTCATAACATTTTATAAGATACAAAACCGATTTTAAAAATTGGAAATAATATATTTGGACTACAAAAAGCTGTTTACAATATATATTTTGTAAGTCATATTTGAAGCATTTTACAATTTTTGATAATTAGAATTATATTAAGTACTGAAAAAGATAACGACTTTGATTAATGGTTTATTTGAATATATTTTTATATTACATTTTACACTTTTGTTTTAAATTGTGCATAATACTTCTTTAAACCTTTTTTTTTTGGGTTCAAAATTCAGCTCAAAGTAACATATGACAATTGAATAACGTCATGATTGTTGTGAAACCTCTGTACCATTGAAGAAATGAGGAATGTGTCGTAAAATTTAATAAAAATCTTATCCCAAGAAAGACTTTAATGTCTGTGGGAGGAATTTTATATATTTACTAACTTCCAAGAGACCAAACAATCAATAAAACTTTCTGCTACTCCAAAATGGGCAAAGGTAATGGAAAAAACTAGATTTTTTAGTGTATAGAAAAGTTCCTCTGTTTCTTCATGTCAATCCAAAACCACATGTCACATTAGATGCTCAAAGAAAGCTTTATAATGTTAATGTCCCTATGTCCACTATTTATTTTCTCGTGAATTTGTTTATTTTATTGAATAAAACAAATTTTAAATGAAGGTCTGTTGTTTTAAGAAATGTTTAACGTTGAATACATGACAAAATTATTTATTACCAGCATGTAACAAAAGAAATATTGTAAATCCGGATTAAAAATTATAATAATAATAGGTTATAAAACAACTACAAAAATTTTATCACCTTTTTTAAATTAACCTTGGTTAATAAAAATCAAACAAGTACTTATTCCATCATACCTTCTATTTTTAAAATGCACACACGTCAAACAAATAATTCAAACTACTGTTTAACACTTAATAAAGTAATAAATAATTGAGTCTCCCAACGTGCGTAATTAGGTCTGACGTCTTACCCCAACATCGAACACCTTACACTCAATGGGGATGAAGCCGCTGATGCTGTAAAGGACGAATCCCGCATCCCGCATGTTAATGTAATCGTTGCACGCGTGTGTCCCGCAAAACAGACGACACGCTAAACTTTCAATGTCTCCGCTTCAGTTTATCCGTGTTCTTCGTGCTGAAGTACGTTTGTTTTTGTGTCAGCGCCAACGTAATTCGATTACAGTCATTAGAAATGAAAAATTTTAATGCACGCGACAACCGTGTGGAAAATTGCCTTTGATTGGTTGTTAATACAATTGGTTTTGGTCTTAGAAGGCGATGATGTTGAAAAGCAAAAAGTACGGAGCAATCACATATGGAAAACTATCAAATAAAAAACAAAGAGTGCGATATAAATAAGTGGTAATCATATTTACGCGTATCCTTTATTAAGAGCGTTATGTATGCCCATTAGTAAAGATTAAGGATTAATTTAAAAAAAGATTTCGTTCTTAATTTGTCATTTATAAATTTAATCCCTGGGAGTATACGCGTATTCTTTTTGTAAGTATGTTGTAGCGTAGAGGTTGATGAGCTTATTTAGTTTTAAAGACTAAGAACACGGCTTAAAAAACAAGTACACAAATGCTTGTTATATACGGATTAACTGAATTATGAGTCATGCAGATTTAGTATAGATCTTCTTATTTATCTGAGCTCGCCTGCTAGCAGGAGAAAGCTGGCATTATAACTGGAGGGGGAGTTTAAGAAAACAATGATAGGGTTATGGACTTCTAAACTTCCACCCCAGCGCACTCCTATTTAAAACAATGTACTCTTTCCTTTAATAACGACATTCTTTTTCAAGGGTCATAACCATATTTTACCATCCTCTCCATCCCAATCCCAAACAATTTTATCGCTTGATTTATCTTATTATTTCACGCTGTCTTACTGATTTTAATCCCACGCGCAGGGAACATTTTCAATCTCGAAAGCCTTTCCTTGAATTTACTTTGATTTACTACAATTATATTGTAACATTTTTTTTTTATTTTTCCCATTGGACGCATTTAACAAGTGTTAATTTTAAAGGAGGAATTTTTAAATTTGAGTAAAATTTTCAGTAATGCTAATCCTTGTTAATTGAAACTATTTTATAAATTTTAATATCATTTAAAAGTGAAATTATTACTCTAAGAACGTTTCTTTAAGTTTATTTTATTTAATACAAAATTACTTTAAATCAAAAATTTTATAATAATATATTCAAGATGAGTTAATCAGATTGATTAAAGCTTTACAGACATGTTAATTTATTTTTAAAATTATGTAAGCTATAGTTTTTCTAATTTTAAACATTTTAGTTATTTTTTATAATATTATGTATAAAATTTTAAAGATAATTACAAATTTTGAAGTGTATTTCATCATTTCAAGACTCTTTAATTTTAACCCCGTGTAAAGGTGACATTCTTATTCTAAAAACATTTCCTTAACTTTATTTTATTTAAAATCATTAGTTACATCAAAAATTTTATAATAATATAATTAAAAAGAGTTAGTTAATCAGAAAGAGAAAACTTTCAGATTGATGAAAGCTTTACAGAAATGAAATTCCTAATTTTGAATATTTTGGTTATTTTTTATAACTTTTTGGAGTCTATTTCATTAATAATTTTAGATGATATTTTTATTCAAAAACTTTTCTTTAAATTTATTTTATTTAAAACCTTTAGTTTATATCAAAAATTTTATAATAATTAAGTTATGTTAAGAAGAGTTAATTAGAAATTTTAGAGTCAATTTAATTACTTCATAGTTTTTTTATTAATTTTAACCCCATATTAAGGTGACATTCTTATTTTAAAAATTTTTCTTTTAGTTTATTTTATTTAAAATCATTAGTTTATGTCAAAAATTTTATAATAATATAGGTAATACAGGTTAATCAGAGAGAGAAAACGTTCATATTGATAAAAGCTTTACAGAAATGTTTTTCTAGTTCCTAATTTTGAATATTTTGGTTATTTTTTATAAATTTAAAGTTTTAAAGATAAAGTTAAATTTTGGAGTCATTTTCATTAATTCAAAGTTTTTTTAATAATTTTAACCCTATTTAAAGGTGACGTTTTTATTTTGAATAAGAATGTCACCTTTTCTTTAAGCTTATTTTATATAAAACCATTAGCTTATATCAAAAGATTTATAATAACATAGTTAAGAAGAGTTAATCAGTAAGAGAAGATAAAACTTTCAGATTAATGAATGTTTTACAGAAATATTAATTAACTTTCTGAAATTATTATTTTTTACAAATGTTATTTTTGAAATTATATAAGCTATAGTGTTTCTAATTCTTAATTTTGAATATTTTGGTTATTTTTATAATTTTAAAGTTTTATAGATAGTTACAAATTTTGGAGTCTATTTCATTAATTCAAAGTTTTTAAGAATTTTAATCCCATTTCAAAGTGTTATTCTAACTCAAAAACTTTTCTTTAAGTTTATTTTATTTAAAACCATTAACTTATATCAAAAAAATTATAATAAAATAGTTAAGAAGAGTTAATCATAAAGAGAAGAAAAAACTTTCAGATTAATGAACGTTTTACAGAAGTGTTAATTAACTTTTTGAAATTATTACTTTTCTAGAAATGTTATTTTTGAAATTATATTAGCTATAGTTTTTCTAATTCTTAATTTTGAATACTTTGGTTATTTTTATAACTTTAAAGTTTTATAGATAGTTATAAATTTTGGAGTCTATTTCATTAATTCAAAGTTTTTAATAATTTTAACCCCATTTCAAGGTGTTATTCTTATTCAAAAACTTCTTTAAATTTATTTTATTTAAAACCATTAGCTTATATCAAAAAGTTTATAATATTATAGTTAAGTAGAGTTAATCAGAAAGAGAAAACTTTCATATTGATTAGAGCTCTACATAATGTTAATTCATTTTTGAAATTATTTAAGTTTTTCTAATTCCTAATTTTGAATATTTTAGTTATTTTTTATAATTTTTAAATTTTAAATATAGCTATAAATTTCTGAATTTTTCAATAGAAAAAAATAGTAATTTATTTAAGTAAGTAATAATACATATATATATATTTTAATGAAATATCTTTTGTATAGTCTAAACAAAATTTCGAAAATTTTCGTAATAAATTGTGTGTGATTTCAAAAAAATATATGTGCACATAAGTAAAAATTAATTAATTAATTTTAATTAATTTTAAATATTCGTAAAATAAGAAAAGGAGTTATTGTTTATAAATAATTTTTACTAATTTAAATACTAATTTTAATTATATTAAATAAATTAATTTATTAATTATTAAGTTATTCATTAAAAAGGTATATTTTTTCTAATAGGTTTTCAATTTAAGGTAAAAACTTTTTTGTATTCTATCATAAAATTTGTTCATTAATTAATTTTGAGATATTTAAAGAAAATTATTGGCAGATTTGCAGATATACAAAAAAAATACATATTTAGTAATTTTGTATTACTTTAACTTTATAAATTTTGAATATGCTCAAAAAATATAAGGACATATATTATTAACAGTTTAATTTAATTAAAACTACAATTAATGGAATATAATTTTATTATTAATTAATTTTTTCTTAAAACTGTACAAAACTTTTATTAAATATATAAAAAATTGTATTTATTTTTAAAAATTCAATTAAATTTATCAAATTTTTTATATTCATAAGTTTGTTTTATTAATTAATATTGATGTATTTAAAATAATAATAATTATTATTATTATTTTATTAATAATAATTTAATAATAAAATATTAGATAAAAAAATGCATGTATGTAAAAAATTACATATATAGTAATTTGCTGCTTTGAGCTTGCTAACTATAAATATTTTTAACAATTTGTAGGAATTAATTTATTAATACACATTGCGTGACATGACACCATTGGCGAAAACAAAAGCAGATTTTCCATATAAATCAGTCAAAATAATTCACGAGTGCGTTAATTGACGGGTGGCACTAAAGATTGTGTTCCTAATTATGATGTTTCTGATCTGATAAATGGAGCGTTCAGGAATTCTGCCGCTTTTTGACCTCACTTAACCCAGATTAGGCGCGTTTGCAATAGACGTAGATCGCCACCAGATTTGTAAATTCACGTTGCCGGAGCTAATCATTGATTAATTTATTTATTCGTTCTGTATGTGTGTGTGTGTGTGTGTTATGCTGACTATTTATAGCGTCCACATTCGGTTACAGAATCAGGCATTGGCGCTGACCAGAAATTGCAAGACCGAAAGGGCCTCGACGCCCGCCCCGCCGCACAGTTCCACTGACACACAGACTCCGATTGATAATACGGGATCGCCTCCATCGGTCAAAGAGGATTTCGACAGCTCCAAATCATCATCAGGTTAGTAGCTAATTCTAAGCCAATTATGGGATGACGATGATCGTGGAACGGTATGGATATTGCTGGTACTGGGTTCATACCGAAAATTGGCGGTGGGAGTGGTGATGAGACATTGCATAAAATAAAATTGGTGCGTAATGTAAATTAAACGGTGTCGTCAATGGTCTAAATGTAATTATATCTGTCGTTAACAGCGGTAGTATTTTAATAATCCAATTTCATTATAAAGCGATTATTAATATTTTTAGGTTCGATTGATTTTGTAATAAATTTAATTTAAATGACGGTAATCGTTATGTAATTTTTGAAATAATAATATTTTATTAAATATTGCAAATAAATTTATCACCAGGAATTCAATGGAATATTCGTAGTTCTTGTTTGAAAGAATATTTTACACCCATTTTATTTGCATTAACTAATTCGAGAGGTGTTTTGTAAAAACAATTTTAATACATACATATTTATCATGTAAAATATTATTTTATGTCGAACGTTGCCATTGATATTTTTAATTCTGTTAATGTATTTTAATTTTAATTAATTACGTTTGAATTATACATTTAAATGTAATCAATTTTCGAAATAATAATATTTCAATAAAATAAATATTATAAATAATAATAGTAACCAATTATTTACAATTTTAGAAAAGTTGTCCATGTGTTATTATTATTAATCATAATCATAAAATTAATCTTATATCATTGTCAGTAGGAAATGGAAAATAGTGAAATCAGTTTATAATAATTAAAACTATAATAAGTAGAATATAAATCTTTACAATTTTATTGATTATGTAAATTATGACTGAACTTATATTATTAAATAAGTAAAAATTTAATTTCACAAATTCAAAAGAACATTTTTATGTTCTGCTTATAATTAATTAATCTTGATGTATTTAAAAATTTATTTAAAAACTAAATGCATGAACCTCGTATAATTCAAATTGACAGTTTACAATTTTAAATTTAAATAAGTAGAATAGAATCCTTTAAAATTTTATTGTTAATCAAATCTTACTTTTGATTTCTGCACAGAGAAGTTTCTGCCAAATAATTTTATAAACTAATTAAAAATATATTTATTTTAATTATTTTAAACAAGTTAATTTAACAAAAATAAATAGATGGACGAATTATAATTCAAATAAACTATTACAATAATTAAAAATACAATAACTATTAAGTTATTCATTAAAAAGATCGACAGAAGTATTTTTTTAAAATAAGTATATATTTTTTCTAATAAGTTTTCAATTTACGGTAAAATCTTTTTTGTTTAAAATTTATATATTAATTATTTTGAGATATTTAAAGAAAATTATTGGTTGATTTGCACATATTTAGTAATTTTTTATTACTTTAACTTTTATTACTTTATTTTATTATCAATTAATAATTTCTTAAAGTTGTACAAAAATTTTATTATATATATATATATATATATATATATATATATATATATATATATATATATATATATATATATATATATATAAAAATATTTCTGTTGTATTTATTCTTTAAGATTCAGTTAAATTTATCAAATTTTTAATATTCATAAGCTCGATTTATTAATTAATATTGATGTATTTAAAAAAATAATAAAATATTATATAAAAAATTCCATGTAAGTAAAAAATTACATACATCGTAATTTTAAGTGAGTTTGATATGTAAAATTATTTTGTATATTTGAAAATATCATTTAATTTAGATAAGACTATATCAATTAAATTTTTAATTACTCATTATATTTATTTAATTATTTTAATTGCTTTAAATAAATTTATATCAACAGTGCTTAATATTTACACTGTTAAAAAGTCACATGGACATTGTATAATTCAAATTAACAGTTTACAGTAATTAAAATTACAATAAGTACAATATTATCATATAAAATTTTATTGTTAATTAAATTTTACTTGATTACTACAGGAGTTTTATTAAATAAGCAAACAATGATTTCTGATAAATTCTCGTTTATTTTCATAAATTTAATTTGAGATAAAATTTTTTTCATATTTTACTATATTCATAAAATAAATTTATTAATTAATTTTAACATACTGACAGAAAATTTCTGGCAATTTTTAAATTAGTTTAATATATAAAATTATATAGAATGGATGAAAAAAATTATTAAATTTAGATAAAAATTTTAATTACACTTGATTATTTTAAATTTAAATATTTATTTTAAGGTAAAAACTATAATCGATTTGATTTTTTCTTATTTAAAGATACTAAAATATTCCAAAAAAAAAATCCAGTTTAAATTAATTTAATCTTTAAAAAATCATAAAATTTACATAAAAAATTTTTTTTTTTATTCATTTAAAATAATTTAATAGTAGTAATTTTATTATTTAAAATTATATTGGTTGAAATATTCATTAAATTTAAATAAAAATATGTTTATTTTAATTATTTAATTAATTATTAAATACATTTATTTTAAATTTAAAACATTTTAAAATTAAACGTGAAAAGTTTGTTTTGGTTAAATTATACCCATGTAATGTCCTATTTTAAAATAACTGACACAAAAATTATAAGTAATATTTACTCTACATGGACATTGTAGAATTCAAATTAACAATTTACCATTTATTCTAATTAATTTGTACATTGTATATTTTTATTTACAAAATAAATGTGTCAAGTATGTTTAATTTAAATTAACTATGAAATGTTAATATGTTTAATTATCAATGTTAATAGTACTTTTTTTAATATTCTTTACTTTTACACATATAGAGAAATTTTAATTTTATATTAAAAATGTTTGACATATTTGATGAATCCGTTAGATTTGGAAAAATATATATTTGACGTGATCAACTCATAAATTCATAAATTAAATGAACTTTGTATAATGGTACTTAAAGTGGGTCAAATTTGTTTAATTTAAATAACACCTCTGAAATGTCAAGATGTCAGAAGCTATTTATATTCTCAAAAATTTATATAAGTAAGAAACCATAATGATCTTACCATTTTAAAAGCTTAATCTTATTTAAAAATGTTGAAACATCCTTGAGGTCTTTCGAAGAATTCAACATGAATTCTTTTCTTATTGGAATTACTGATTAATATTTAAAAGTTAAAATATTAATTTGTATGTTTGAGCATTTTCCTGACTTTATAAGACATGTTTGTTTGGGGCAGTTACAACATGTTATAATGCCTAATTGATCAATAGGAAATCTTGTGTAATCAATTCTCTATAAACTATGAAGCCACCAAATCAATCAACTAAAATACAAACTTTAAAAGAGCACCCATCCAAAACCGCCAATAATACCTGATTAATTCCTCGAAACGTTATAATTTTCCATGGTGGATATGATTTCGTCCGGCCGAGTCGAATGTTTTTGGTTCGGGATGTACAGGGTGCAGTAGTTTCATCAATCATGAGCAGATAATCTGCTTAACGCCGCACAATCCGCTCCAATCCGTCCCTGGGGATGGAGGGGAGGTGAACGGACCCGTATGGCGAACCTGGCCACATAGCGGATAAGCCGCTATCCAATACCGGGGAATTCGAACCTAAATATTATATACCGGGCGTCAACCGAACGTTCTGCCACATTAATATTGCGCAACAGTTGTATGCTCTTCCGGTGTTGTCCCAAAAGAAAAAAGGATAAAAAAAGTGGCCCAGCACTCATCTGGGGTAAGGTGAAGGCCGAAACATGATTTTTGCCACCCTCATTTCTAGTTTTGGTAAATAAATTCAATAATTGAAATGGACCAATTAGCTATCAAAGTATGTATCCTGGAAAACGAGTCCCGCCAAATAAACAGGATCAGATTCAATAACCAAAGCCTATGCTGATCCCGTAACATTCCTGCCCATTCAAATCATTGAAATACGTGTACGTGTGAATGGTGTGTTTATGCGTCAGACTGTATTTAGAAGTTATGTTTTCAATTTTTCTTTTATATTTGATCCCCCGTGAATGTTAATCTCGAGCAGAGCATAATCCTCCACATCCCGTCTCAGAGCCGGGAGGAGGCCACGGTCCCTCTAATCCCGGCTTCCTCTAATTCCCTACCTTCAGCATAATCCAGCTTAAACTGGCCTACCAATGTTTCTCACTACTATTTCTATCAACATTGTTTGCTATCGTGCATTCGATGACATGTAGGTACAAAATATTACGACGCAATATTTAAATGATGTGTTTTTATTAATGGTTCTTAAATTTATTCACGGATGGGGCTTTTTTTAAATATACGTCACCGATATATCATTTAGTTGTGCGTTAATAGCAATGACATTTTTCTTTTTCAAACACATTAGATTTCTTCCTCAAACAAGTAACTTAATAAGTTCCAGAAACTTTTCGTGTTTGTATTTTCAATTATATTATTTTATTATTTATTGACGCGGCGAGAGCAATAAGGTAAATTTTTTGTATCAGGTGTTAAGTTCTTAAGCTATCCCTGACCATATTTAATAATAAAAAACGAAATTTATATTGATTAATGGTTTCCTGCAATTTATTAAGAGTTTGATTAAAATGTTAGTTTCTTCATCTTCTTCTTTTAGCTTTATGGATGAAATAAAATTGATCTATTACGACTAAAACTTATTAGTTACGATCAATATTAATTGTTTTGTTATTAAAAATATATCGTCTACTAAAATATAAAAAAAAAACTTGATCTAATGATAAATTTCTTTACAAACAACTGGATATAATTAATTTTACCTTTTAATCTTTTTTGTCTTGCTTCATTTATAGAGACAAAAATGTTTAAAAAATATTTGTTTTTACTATTTCAATTACTGATTAAACTTGTATAAGTATAAATATAAATTAAAAGTGTGTAATATAATTTCTTTATCTTTTTTTAGCTTAATGAGCGTTACAAAATTGACCTATTACAACTAAAATTTATTACTTACCGTCAATATTAATTGTTATGTTATTATCTATTATAATACAAAAAACTTGATGTAATATTTTTTTAAAAACATGTATCATTATGTAATTAATTTTATACAGCCATCTTCTTCTAGGTTTTGCTACAATTATAATAACAAAATATTTTTCACAATATTAATAATAAAATAATTTCATTTCTTTTTATAATTTAAATTTAAAATAATTTACAACTTTATTAACTGTTGAATATTTAGTATAAATATTTAGTTGGCCCCCAACAAAAATTCAATTAAAATCATTAATTACTCAAAATACACTAAAATTTCTAATACAAAAATAGTAACATGTATAGTATAAGATATTTAATATTTTCACTAATATATGTTTATTGAATTATGGATTTTGACTAAATAATTATCCAAAATTCGTATATAATTTCTGCACTGGAAATATACTGTGATACAATTTTTATTGTTATTAATTTCCTGTAGCATGTTTAAACCACAAACTAACTATAACAATTTAAAAAGTCTGAGAAGATAAAGAAATAATATCTAATATATTTAGTATAAAATTTCTTTAAATGAATATTTAATTGGCGCCCAACAAAAATTCAATTAAATTTATTAATTACCCAAAATACACTGAAATTTGTATATAATAATATACACAGTATAATATATTTATTATTTTCAAGAATATATGTTTATTGAACTAATTATCCAAAATTCATACATAATAATTTCTATTCTAGAAATAAACTATGATATAATTTTTATTGTCACTAATTTCCTACAGCATATTTAAACAATAAATTTTACAATAGTATTGTAAGTATAATTTGTGTAATCTAAATGTTAAAAAAGGTTTGGGATTGGGAAAATAAAGAAATAGTGCCTAATGAATTTATTATACAATTTCTTTAAATACCTATTTGGCGCCCAACGAAAATTCAATTAAATTCCTTAATTATACTAAAATGGGTAATACAAAAATATTAACATATGTAATATAATATATTTATTACTTTTAATAATATGTCTAATAAATTGTCAAGGTAAACTCATTAATTACCCAAAATATACATATAAATACTACACAAAAAAAATAAATGTGACAATTTTTATTATTATTAAGTTCCTACAGCATATTTAATAAGTGCAATTAATATTAATATTGTAAGGACAGGTTGTATAATATGAATATTAAAAAAGTTTTGAGAAAATATAGTTAATATATGTATTATACAATTTTTTTTAATTATATATATATTTATTTGGCGCCCAACAAAAATTCAATTAAATTTGTTAATTACCCAAAATACACTAAAATTTGTAATATAATAATAATATATGTAGTATATAAAAATATACTTTTATAGAATTATATTTATGGAATTAGACTCATTAATTATCCAAAATTCGTATATAATTTCTATGCTGGAAATAAACAGTGATATAATTTTTATTGTTACTAATTTCTTACAGCATATTTAAACCATAAATTAACTATAAATATTAAACAAAATTTGAGAAAATAAATAATATCTAATATATTTAGTTTAAAATTTCTTTAAATGAATATATATTTAATTGGCGCCCAACAAAAATTCAATTAAATTCATTAATTAACCAAAATACATTAAAATTTGTAATATAAAAATAATCACATTACTAATGATCCAAATTGTGGTTAAAATAATTAAATAATTTCATTATCTATTTTTTACATTATATAATATTAGTACTATAAAAACTTGTTAACTTGTCATTAATTTTTAATATACATAAAATAGTATTATTTAACAAGCATATAACGATTGTTATTATTTGATAATATACACCATTCACCTAAATAAGGGAATAATAGTTTTTTGAATCAATAAGTTCTTTACACATTTCACATTTAAATCATATAATTATAAAATAACACCACACCAGCAAATCGGTTGGGTTTATTTTTGAAAAGTTATTTTTATTAATTTACATTAAAACACGATAAAATATTAATAAATAAAATGGAAACGAATTAATATTCAAAACCATGCGTACAACGATTAGCGAACAAATATTGTTTAACATTTCGACACCTTCGTTTAATATTTTTCCGATGTAGTGGATTTCAAATTAATTAAAAGGATTTAATAAATCCCCAACCGATTCGAAATTGTTTAAATAAAATAGCGGTCGATCACGCAAACATCAAACTTACGTGGCGAAAAACCGCATCATTTCTTTTTTATATATATTTCTGTGTATAAAATGATAAAAACTGAAGGGTCGGTTTTATTGGTTTATCTGATTGCTGTTGAGACAGTCGGCTAATCCAGGCATGGAGATCGCGTTACTAAAGCGATCGTGGAAGGATAGAAAGGGACAGATGAGTGATTCGGACAGATAAGCACGCACAGATAGATTAAGGACTCTGCACAGACATAGCCGAGCTTCCGTAGATAGTTTGTTTTCCACTGCTGAATATGAGGATAAGTGAATTAAGGTATTAACAGGTGAACATTCGTCTTGTTTTAATCGATAATTTGATGCTTCTAATGAATTCACTAATTTACACAAAGGTATATAAAGCACTATTTTGATTTGAATTTTATTAAAATGGGCCTTAAAAGCAATAATTCACCCCTCATTAAGTTTTCCAACGGTGTTGCGGATGTATTAGGTATCGCTTACATGCGGGTTTTACCCTCACAATTTCAAGTGCTTTGGGAAATATTAAAATGCGCAGTAACAATGTTTTTACAACACACATAATTCCGCAGTAATATTCCTAATTATTTTGAATTAAAATTCATTACAGTTTAAATTATTTAATTTAAAGTTTTAAAGAGATTTTAGCAGCCATACGAATCCATTTTACATCAAATTAATTTCTATCATACACAAATTAAATTGTAAAAATAAAAGGGGGAAATAAAATGGAGATTGATTGACTAATATTTATTTTAAAATATACATAAATTTACTATAGGAAAATATTAACGTATTGTGGGTAATTAATTTAAGTTTAATTCGACAATTCAACTAATGTATATTCTTAAAAATAATGTATTATACTACACATATTATTTTCATATTACAAATATTATGAGTATTTTGGATACTTAATGAATTTAATTGATTTTTGGTTGGGCGCCAAATAATATTTTAAAAACCTTTTTTTAACATTTCTAATCTACAACTTATACTTATAACTTATACTATTACAAAATTCAAAATTTAAATATGCTGTAGGAAATTAGTAATAATAAAAATTACATCGCAGTTTATTTTCGGTATAGTAATTATATACGTATTTTTGATAATTAGTGAGTTTACTCGACAATTTAGTAAATGTAAAATATTATTATTAAATTTGTTTTAAATATGCAGTAGAAAATTATTAACAATAAAAATTATGTATTATATTTAAGGTAATTAGTGAGTTTAACTCGATAATTCAGTAAACATATATTATTAAAAGTAATGAATATATTGTTAATATTTTTATCTTACACATTTTAGTGTATTTTGGGTAATTAATGAATTTAATTGAATTTTTGTTGGGCGCCAATTAAATAGATATTCACTTAATTAATTTTTTTTCTAAATATATAGGATATTATTACTTCATTTTCTCAAACTTTTTTTAATATTTATAGTTATGGTTTAAATATGTTGTAGGAAATCAGTAACAATAAAAATTATATCACAGTGTAGAAATTATATAAGAATTTTGGATAATTAGTGAGTTTAATCCACAATTCAATAAAAGTATATTCTAGTATATTCTTGAAAATAATAAATATATTATACTACATATGTTATTATTTTGATATTACTATTTTAGTGTATTTTGGATAACTAATGAATTTAATTGAATTTTTGTTGGGCGCCAAATAAATATATATTTAATTAAAAAAATTGTATAATAAATATATTAACTATATTTTCTCAAAACTTTTTTAATATTTATATTATACAACAGATCCTTAAAATATTAATATTAAATGTACTTGTTAAAAATGCTGTAGGAAGTTAATAACAATAAAAATTGTCACATTTATTTTTTTTTTTATATAGTATTTATATGTATATTTTGGGTAATTAGTGAGTTTAACTTGACAACTTAATTGGCATATATTATTAAAAGTGCTAAATATATTATATTAGATAAGTTAATATTTTAATATTACACATTTTAGTGTACTTAATGAATTTAATTGAATTTTCGTGGGGCGCCAAATAAATAAACATTTAAATAAATTATATAATTAGACATAATTTCTTTATTTTCCTAAACCTTTTTAACATTTACATTACATAAATTATACTTACAATACTATAGTAAAATTTATGGTTTTAGATGTGCTATACGAAATTAGTAACAATAAAAATTATTTCGTTTTTTATTGGTGAGTTTAACTGTACAATTCAATAAATAAATATATAGGCCTAAAACAATAAATATATTATACCACATATGTTATAGTTTTTGTACTATAAATGTTATGTGTATATTGGGTAATTAATAAATTTAATTAAATTTTTGTTGGACTTCAAATAAATAGATATTCATTTAAAGGAATTGTATTCTAAATACATTAAATACTATTTCTGTATTCTCCCAATTTTTTTTAACATATATTTATAAAATTTGTAATTTAATTATATTATAAAACAATAAAAATTATATCACACATTATTATCGGTATAATAATTATATGCGTATTTTGCGTAATTAATGAGTTTAACTCATTCAATAAATATATATTATTAAGCATAATAAATATATTACACAATGTTATTATTTTTATTTAACAAGTTTTACATTATATATAGATTTTGGGTAATTAATAAATTTAATTAAATCTTTTGTTGGACGTCCAATAAATTAATAAATATATTATTACGTACTAATTCTTTATTTTCACAAACTCTTTTTAACCTTGATAATAAACAACCAATACTTAAAATATTATTGTAAAATGTGTGATTTAACAGTATTTATAAATAGTGGGAATTAGCAAGGCCTGAATACAATTTATTTAATTTGATGCGCAGTTAAATTGAAAAACCTTAGTGACACATTCAGTCGTATTCCTGACTTTAACCAGTGCAACGGGATTCCATGGGATCAACTACGGAAGTAGATAAATACTGTGGGGAAGATATTGGGCTGGATTACCAACAATGATAATGTGCATCCGCCTTTACACTGATATTATTTCATTAAATGTTTTTTTTCAATTTGAATATCACGTCGTATCTGCTTCAACGTTTACAATAAATGTTGATTATTTGTTGGTTTTGTCATTTAGTAAATGTCGACGATAATTTACGTAAATTGATAAATTAATTCCTCATAAAAAGAAAATTATTTACTTTAATTATTTATTGATTATTAAAAATGTTGTGTGAACAAGTTATTGTACCCGATGGTATAATTATCGTCACTTAAAAAAAGTCAAAAGCGACAAAAAACCTGACAAATCCATTTCTAGGATTAAAGCTGATTAGTGTCCACTAAAAAGTCGGTTTTCTTTTAAGGTTATTACATTTTTAATACGGCTTCTCGAAGGTATATCATTAATACAAATATCGCAAATGATAAAAGAAATTAAGTCCCTTAAGATTTATTTCTAAGGCTAATATGATTATTAATTTATATGGCTTATTACCAAAAATCCGATTATGCATAATGCGTTCTTTTGTTTCTTTTAGTAATTTAGTGGCCCCCGGATTTATATCGGGGTATTTTAAAATGTGGCTCCCGAGATCGTTATTAAATGATCAAGGGGAATAAAACTCGAACATAAAAACTTTTTACTTTTGCTGCTTAAAACAAAATTATTTGGCGTTTAGTCTCTATATATTTTTAATTAACAGTTATTTAATTTTACATTTCCTTATAAAAAAATAAATTAATTAATTGAAGCTTTATATGTTTCAAATTTTGTTTGTAATTTTTAACTTTTTCGGCCAATAAAATTGCCATATTTTAGAAAATAAACTGTGGAAATTGTTTAGTTATTAAACAGATTTACTTTATTGTTGTGTTGGGTCTTTTTTACTATGTTCATATTATTATGGTTAGTTCAAAGTCTTGTAAACATCATAATAATCCCCTAAAACACTTGAATTTACTGAAGTACTATAATCTTTATCTAGATGTACTGTAAAAAATCTTGAGAAGGTTTTCTTGGACATTCACTCTCAGATACTTCCCAATTTCCTCTCATTCTCAAACAACCATTAAAAATTTTGTTCAGGGACTCCTTGAACCAAAAAGACACACCCCTCGTCACTGAGAGGTTTAGAAAAAGCAAAGGTTAGTTGGGCACCTGACATTTTTCTATGATATTGTGAGTTCCATCACTCTCAGTTACTTCTCTATGATGGACCTATTCCCTCACTCTCAGATATTTTTCTATGATGAATCAATTATCTCTCTTCTATCCTCATTCCTGAAGTTGGAAATAATTCCTACATGCTCCGTTTTAGTTATTTTTTGAAGATTACAACTGAGATACTCTTTTATGTTCATTGTTCCTTATTCTAAAATTTGTAACAACTATATCAATAACTACAAAAAATTGTAATAACCAACTACCAGAGTAAATGAATATTTTTAATTAAATAATTTACCAAAAATATTGGATCCAATATGCTCCAAAACAGTCACTGATCACTATCCCATAATAATAAATTAAAGAATGAAGTATAAATAAGATGTATGACAGAGTCTTTAGCATAGTATCTAAAACATCGAATAAAATTAAGGGTTGAGTAGATGGCGTGTGGCCGGCGAAAGCCAGCAGGACAGACAGAACGACTTGATGTCGGTCCAGTAATAAAGCCAGCTAACGGGAAGGTATTAAACCAGCCGGCCACCCTGTCTATGATAATCTTGTTAGGTTAAGAAGGTTTCTGCATATTACAGAGCTTTAACTGAAATAACCTAGACCTAGCTAGCATAGTGTCTTAAGGATTAGTTGAGTTGACTTGAGCTTAGTTACATGGACGCCTCACAAAACACCAAAGCTGATGACGTAGCACAACTCTAATTATATAATAAAATGTCCCAATTAAATTTTACGCTTACCCCGTAGATGTGTGGTCAACGGCTTATTTCTGGAAAACGGCGATAACACGCACCAACGGCTAAAACTTAATCCTTAATCACTATATTATTGGGATTTAATAAGCGGATCGAACTGGTTTATATGGTTGTGTTCGTCATGTGGCGGCGTCGCATAACCTCAGCATTTCGTTCGATTAGTGAGAACGTCTGATCCTGGCTCAGCTCAAAGCCAGGACTGTTTCCAAGGTGATCTTCCACCTTTATTTCTATAACTCTGACTAAATAATGCGGTAAACTCGATGTCGCCCGGCTCAGCTGGATTATGGGATTCGCGACAGACGAATTGAAATATAAAAAGGTCTTAGAAAATCACATAATGCGCAGCAAAACCACAATAAATTTATAGCTGGGGACTCTCATCTTAAACCATTAGATGGAGTTTAAATTAATTAAGTGATTATGGAGCCACCTGAAGTGGTTTCTTGCACAATTTGATAAATGGCTAAAATAAATTATTTTCTGAAGTGGGTCTTCTCATAAAGAAACAACCTTAAAATTGGCAGTCTTGATTGCCACGTAGTGAATTAGACAACTATATTAAAATTGCACATGACATGATATTGCTTGTATTGTTCACTTTTCTTCTAACAACACAATATAATTTTAATTAAAGGTCATTACTTACTTATTGGTTTAAAACACCACAGCTTTCACCTGTCCAGCAAATTAATAAGCACCAGCAAGTCTCAATGATGACCAATTTAATTTAAAAATAAACACATGAACAACAAAGGTAAGAGGGTGGTGGCGTGTGTGTATCGTTAAGAGGTCTTAATTTCTAAGTCGGCGGTGTTACTTTCGTTTTATTAAGGCGTAGCGGGCGATCGTGGCGGGTCTTATGATGCAGATGCGGCCAGCGGAGAGAGTAGTAACACGGCGTAGACCGCCTAACCGAGCGACTCGGGGCTAAATCTCGGGGATCCGGCTCCAGGATCCGGTCTGGTCCTAATCCTGTCGGCTTACCGCGCTCTGTATAGTCCACTAGTCGCTAATCCCACCGGCTCTAATCCAGGCAGGCTGACCAGCGTCTTAACTGAAGCTCATATTGCCTTCCGGTCCTTTGTTTCTAGCCAGGGCCTGATCAATAATGCAGCCTTATAAATAATAAGACCAACTATAATAACTATGTTATAGAAGGGAAAGGAATATTCCATCTCTCTGTGGTGTACTGGATAATTGTGGCTTATTCCCTCTTCCCTTTCAACGTTCTACTTAACGGTAAATCTCGTTCCTCTTATTTCCACTATTATTACTCCAATAATCTAATTCATCTTCGCCTTCATCCCATTCAATTACTTTATTATATTGACTAGTTTTAAAGGTATGATGCTATACTATATGTTAGTGAAGCAGTTATATTAATTATATTTATAATATTTTCTTAATAAATCTCTAAAATCTTTTAAAAACAGATCAAAAGAACTATTAACTCATCTCTAAAGTAGGTAGATAGGTAGAAGATAAAAAAAATTCTTATATAGACCTCTGAGTGAGTCACTTTATTCTTATTTGGAAAGATGACCAAGACTTATCTCTTAATTAAGATGATGGTAAATACAACATAGATAAATTCATTTCTGTTTTATATATTTACTTTTTCTTTAATGAAAAGAAATTTTTATATAGATTACTATTAGACCCCAATTTGAATAGTCCAAAAAAATACACATATGTTAACATTATTTGTGAAACTGACTGACACAGCAGTGTAAAGATCTATAATAAGTCAGCACATTTCAATTTATTCTTATTTCTTTCCATGAATAGAAATTTTTGACTGATACTACAACCTAATTCCTTTAGTAAAAGAAATTTAGACTTTTGGAAAGCTGACCAAGACTTATATAAAATAAATAGATAGGTACGACATAGATAAGTTCATTTCTGTTTTATTTATTTACTTTTTCTTTGATGAAAAGAATTTTTTGTATAGACTACTATTAGGCCCCAATTTTAATAGTCCAAAAAAATTCACATATGTTAACATTATTTGTGAAACTGACTCAATCAGCAGTGTAAAAATCTATAATAAGACAACATATTTCAGTTTACTCTTTTTTCCATGAAAAGAAATTTTTGACTTCTATTAGCTCGCAATCTTAATTGTCCAAAAAATACACGATGTTAACATCATTTATGAAACTGACTGACTCAGCAGTCAAAAAATCTATAAAAGGTCGTCAGCACATTTCAGTTTATTCTTATAATTATTATTATTATTATTTTTTTTTTTTTTTTTTTTCAATGAAAAGAAATTTTTGACTGATATTACGATCCAATTCCTTTATTAAATGAATTTTAGACTTTTGGAAAGCTGACTAAGACTCTCTCTTATTTAAGTTGATGGTAAATACGACATAGATAACTTCATTTGTTTTATTTAATTACTTTTCCTTTAATGAAAAAAATTTTTTGTATACATTACTATTAGGCCCCAATTTTAATTGTCCAAAAAATACACAGATGTTAACATAATTTGTGAAACTGACTGAGTCAGCAGAGTGAGGATTTATCTATAATAAGTCAGCATATTTCAGTTTACTCTTTTTTTTTCATGAAAAGAAATTTTTAACTGATATTACGACCTACGTCCTTTATTAAAAGAAATTTAGACTTTTGGAAAGCTGACCAAGACTTATGTCTCTTAAATAAGTAAATGGTAGATGGTAGATACGACATAGATAAGTTCATTTCTGTTTTATTTATTTACTTTTTCTTTAATGAAAAGAAATTTTTGTATAGATTACTATTAGGCCCCAATTTTAATAGTCCAAAAAAATACACAGATGTTAACATCATTTGTGAAACTGACTGACTCAGCAGTGTAAAGTTCTATAATAAGTTAGTACATTTCAGTTAATTCTTATTTTTTCAGTGAAAAGAAATTTTTGGCTGAAATTACGACCCAATTCTTTTATTAAAACAAAATTAGACTTTTGGAAAGCTGACCAAGACATATCTAAAATAAATAGATGGTAGATAGTAAATAAGACATAGATAAGTTCATTTCTGTTTTATTTATTTACTTTTCCTTTGATGAAAATAATTTTTTGTATAGATTACTATTAGGTCCCAATTTTAATGGTCCAAAAAATACACAGATGTAACATCATTTGTGAAACTGTCTGAGTCAGCAGTGTAAAGATCTATCTATAATAAGTCAGCTATTTCAGTTTATTATTCTTATTTTCTTCCATGAAAAGAAAATTTTTGCCTGATATTACGACCTAATTCCTTTATTAAAAGAAATTTTGACTTTTGGAAAGCTGACCAAGACTTATACCTCTTAAATAAGTAGATAGTAAATACGACATAGATAAGTTCATTTCTGTTTTATTTATTTACTTTTCCTTTGATAAAAAGAATTTTTTGTATAGATTACTATTAAGTCCCAATTTTAATTTTCCAAAAAATACACAAATGTTAACATCATTTGTGAAACTGACTCAGTCAGCAGTGTAAAGATCTATCTATAATAAGTCAGCTATTTCAGTTTATTCTTATTTTCTTCCATGAAAATAAATTTTTGACTGATATTACGATCTAATTCCTTTATTAAAAGAAATTTTGACATTGGGAAAGCTGACCAAGACTTATACCTTTTAAATAAGTAGATGGTAAATACGACATAGATAAGTTCAATTTTTGTATATACTATTAGGCTCCAATTTTAATTGTCCAAAAAAATACACAAATGTTATTCATCATTTGTGAAACTGACTCAGCAGTGTAAAGATCTATAAGTCAGCACATTTCAGTTTATTCTTATTTTTTTCAATGAAAGGAAGAAAACATAGATAAGTTTATTTCTGTTTTATTTATTTACTTTTTATTTAATGAAAATGAATGATGAATGATATTCAGTTTAATTCCATTGTTTATAGACATTTGGAAAACTGACCAATACACCAATAGTTTATCTGTAAAGCAGTGACCAAATCGTAACTTAATATCTAAAATAGGTTAGCATATTTCCACTTTTTATTACTTTCACTTCTGAATGATAAGAAAATTTTGTTTAGGCTGGTTATTAAGTCCCATTTTTAATCGCCAGATAAATTAATTTATAGATGTCAACTGATGTAAAACAAAACATCAATAAATCATTAAGATAAACAAAAAACCTTAGCCGAATTTAATTTAGTAGCAGAATTTTTGAGGAAGTTGTAAATTTTCTCTAACACGATTTAATAAAATAGACATGCAATTCCGCACAAATCATTGTAATTTTATCACAAATATGAAAACAACAAGCCACAACAAAACAGATAAAATTATTATCAGAAACAGGGATATTTATCAACATTCGGGCAGTGATTGTATAATATGTATTGTAGTCAGGAGAATGCCACCTGTTGTCCATGTTAGCGAATTGGAATTTAATATTTGACCTGGATTAACAGTAATACCAAGCGGCCATGGAATGACGTAATTAAACAAACCCCAGCAGTAAAAGGGAGAGAAACGTGGGGGTCCGGACAATTTCGTGATACGCCGACTGCCGCGTGTATTCTTAAACATGTGAGAGACTGTTGAATACACATCGAAGACGCTGAGAAATCCAAGTGGCTCCTTTAAATCCTTATCTCAAATCCAGCGTGAAATCGTATTAGCTCGAGTAAAGGAACAGGGCAGAGGACTTATTGTAAACAGTATTGCGGGTTCGAAGACCCTTTACACTCTCAAAACTTAACTGTCTATACAGCGCCTCAACGTTAGACTCTTTACAACTTGTGCGAATTAAAACTTTGGACTAACAAGACTTACGCTAATAAGAAAGTGGATTGAAATAAGCTGTTGTGTAAGATGCTTTGGCTTCACTTTTACGTTAATTCGACCACTGCCATTTACCACCGCATACTCCACACAACGTTTGGCCCCGTTTAAAAAACTCCACTACTGTCCCAAACAAAAACTGGATGTGGATTATACTAAACAATAAGGAGTTCTAATCCGCCACGAGCGTTTTGCCCTTTGTACGGGGATTACGTAATTTTTTTCATAATCCCGAATAAGTGCCCTTTAGAACCAGAAAATGACCTGATTATACAAACATAAAATGCCTGAAATGCAGGTCCTCCTTACCTTCAATTGGTGGCCAATTATGTCGTTTAGTTACCGGGAGTAAATCAATATGAAGGGGATGTGAGAAGGGATTAACTTTGGTTTAGGATTTATCAAATTGCTCTGGACACTCATTCTGAGTAAGAACACATCACAACGCTTTCAAAACATTGAATGGAACATCTAGAATAATACTTGGGTCCATCTTTCCATCTTGTATTGATTACCCTCTCTATTGAGCAGAGGGAGTTAATCACGGCAAGTATTTATTTCCACCCAGGTAATCGTGGCATGCGATCAACATTTCGTGGTGAATAAGTGCGTTATCAAGTAAAATAGGAAAACCACCAAACAAACTTGTTCATCTTTAAGGTGGAAAGGAAATGAAGAACTCCTTAGTATAACGGTACATTAACTGTCATCTGTTCGGCGCTATCAATTGATCTGTCTGTCTCTCTTATCATTGGATACTTTTCCGCCTTATACACTTACATTAAATTCACCATGGCTCACGAGATCGCCCCCTACAAATATAGCGATCATCTGCCCTGTTGGCCTTTGCTTACTTCCCTTTTCCAGCCCTCCCTCTCTCTCGTTTTCCAGTTCCAGTTTATCTCTCCATCACATTTTTAAGTTGGGATGACGGATCATTTGCTAAACTCCGATACGACGTGTTTTTGATGCCTGACACGCCATTAATGCCGCAATCTGGACTTAATAATAAATGATTCACAATTTCTGTATTGTTCCAGGCAAATCTATACCGGTGCATTGCATCGTGGAGGCGATATGTTCCTTGGACGAGACCCGGACGCTGCACCAAGCAAGCTGGACACGGAGACCTCAGATCGAAACGGACAGTTACGTGATCATCCCCATCGGCACCCCGTTCCACAACTTGGTGCAGGTGGCACTGCTGCGTCTCGGCTACCCGGGTGAATGCATGGCCGCAGCCAAAGGGGCCATCGTCATCAAGAACTGGAAGGCGTTGAATTTCGATCAAATAAGCGACGATCCGCTGATCACCGTAGGTGACATACTGGGCGAGCTGTCCACCGTCGCCACGTTGAGGATCCAGGTGTTCAGGGGCAAGCCGAGCAACCTGACCGACGTCAAAGACAAGCTGCTGAGGTTCCTGCTGCTGCAGAGCCACGGACTGCTCATCTCCTCCGGCTGCCCTCTGGATGAGGTAAGATTAGTTTTTAAAACCAGCAAAACAAGCATATTTTAATTGGAAACAGGAAACGATTATCTTAATCAATTTTATCGGAGTAAATACACGAAACTTCAATTTGTGTGTTGTAAATCAAAAACAGACAGCACGTGATAAAGCAAATGATCGCAAATATTTTAATCAATTAGAATATAAAATGCAAAAAAAAAACGTATCAATAGAAATATTCCTAATAAGTCTATAAATAAATTTAAATCTGACGATGAGCAACAAACTACAATTAAAAGTTATAAATTGTGGGTGTTATCGTAGGGGCAGATAATGTTATTGATATGCATTAATATACCAGGGATTATCCAAAATGTTATTACGTAATTTAAGTCGTGTGTAAACAAAAACCAATATACGTTTATCACATCACAAGTTGGCCGAAAAGATTTATATGAGTATTAATTATTGTCTATAGGAAAATCCCGTATATACACAAAATATGTTAATATTTAAATTAGAATCACAGCTTTGAACAATATTCATTTATCAATAAGTATTAATAAATACAGGAAATAATCCCACATATTAATGTTTTATGTTGTATTACCTCAACGAAATTTGTCATGAACGTAATAAAACACAATGTCTGTTTTAAACAATGTTTAACTGCAAACATAAAGTTTCGAGTTTGTTCAAGTGCTTTTCGAGCAACGTCTTAAAAATTAAACGGGAATAAATGTATTAAGGGTGCAGAGAATGGCTGTAACCTCGCTTTTAATAAGATTATGTAGCATTATTTCGTTGTATTAATGAGATCAAAAGCCTTTTACATCATACGGCATTGAGTAGATCCCAAAAATCCCCGTTTCAAAATACACAAACCTCTGCAATTAATAAAAGATGAGCTCGAGCTTGTTAAAATCATAAATATATATATTTTTTTTATTTAGTGTTTTGTGTAGTGTAAATGTAAGAATGTATTTAATGTAATTAACTTACAATTCTTATCTATTTATTTGTCATGTTTTATCTATTTTATGGGAGCAAAAAATATTTTAAAAATCATTATTTACAATTTGAACTAATTAATTTGAAACATTGTGCAAACTTATTTTTGTAGTTTTAATGAAAAAAATGATTCAATTTATTTTGATTTTTAAATTTTAAATAAAGATTTAGAAATATAAAACATAAATTTGAAATTTTTTAATTTTTTTGTATACTTTATTTGTCAACGCATTTATAATTCCAACAAAATAAAGATTTGAAAATGATGAAAAATAGAAAATAGTGCCAATCAAAAATTAAATATTTACAGAAGATGGTCCTACAGGCATAATTTTAATTTATTTTATTCTAAAATGTTGTAAAGGTACGAAACTAAAGATTGTGCCAAATTTTTTCGTGTGCCTTTATTATTTCTAATAAAAATTATTAAATTAAATTAATTTTCGAATTTACTTGTTTTAAATAATTAAATTCAGAGAATATTTTCTTTAATCATACTTTATATTTTAATTTTTATAAATTTATTAGATATTTAGAAAAGATACAAAAAGATCATTTTACAAATCAGTAGATTTTAATTTATTTTATTCTAAAATGTTGTAAAGTTATTATTTCTAATAAAAAATTATTAAATTAAATTAATTTTCGAATTTAAAACAAGTAATTAATTAAATTCAGAGAATGTTTTCTTTTAATTTTTAAAATTTAAGCAGATATTTACAAATATAAAAATTAAATTTATTAAATATTTTTGAATTTTTTTCATTATTTGTGAACTTTATTTGTCAAAACATTTATAATTCCAACAAAAGAAATATTTTAAAGTGATGAAAAGGGAAAAATAGTGCCAGTCAAAAATAATATTTAAACTTGGGACCTCTGAAACTAAAAATATAAAATATTAAATTTTTACAAAAAGATAATTTTACAGGTCTGTAAATTTTAATTTATTTTATTCTAAATGTAGGAAACTAAAGATTGTACCGAATTTTTTCGTGTGTCTATTATTTCTAATAAAAAATTATTAAATTAAATCAATTTTCGAATTTAAAACAAGTAAATAATTAAATTCAAAGAATTTTTTCTTTAATCATATTTTATATTTTAATTTTTAAAAAATTATCAGATATTTAGATATTTAAAAATTAAATTTATTAAACGTTTTTGAATTTGTTTTATTATTTGTAAACTTTTTTCGTCAAAACATTTATAATTCCAACAAAAGAAATATTTTAAAGTGATGAAAGTGAAAAAATAGTGCGAGTCAAAAACGATATTTAAACTTGGGACCCCTGAAACTCTTTTAAATTTTATTTATTTTATTCTAAAATGTTGTAAATGTAGGAAACTAAAGACTGTACCAAACTGTTTCGTGTGTCATTATTTCTAATAAAAAAATATTAAATTAAATTAATTTTTGAATTTAAAACAAGTAAATAATTAAATTTAGTGAATTTTTTCTTTAATCATACTTTATATTTTAATTTTTAAATTTTAAACAGATATTTACAATTATAAACACTAAATTTATTAAATGTTTTTAAATTTTTTTCATTTTTTGTGAACTTTAGTTGTCAAAATATTTATAATTCCAACAAAAAAATATTTTAAAATGATGAAAAGAAAAAAACAGTGCCAGTCAAAAACGACATTTGAACTTGGGACCTCTGGACCACTTTTAAATATTTAATATTTACAAGAGATAATCTTACAGGCCTGTACAATTTTAATTTACTTTATTCTAAAATATTTTAAAGGTAGAAAACTAAAGATTGTGTCAAATTTTTTCGTGTGTCTATTATTTTTAATAAAAAATTATTAAATTAAATTAATTTTCAAAGTTAAAACAAGTAAATAACTAAATTCAAAGAATTTTTTCTTTAATCAAACTTAATTTTTAATTTTTTTATTATTTTATCCTAATAAAAAATTATTAAATTCAATTAAAGGTTGAATTTAAAACAAGTAAATAATTAAATGCACGATATTTGAACTTAAGACCTCTGGAACACTCTTAAATATTAAATATTTACAAAAGATAATTCTACAGATCTATAAATTTTAATTTATTTTGTTTTAAAATAGTGCAGAGTAGGAAGTGTTATTTATTTTGAAAAGTAAATGTAGTTTATTAGACACAAAGTAAAAAGAAATGAACGAAATATTTTGTTAAAATTGTAAAATGGCATTTAAATTAATCCCCTATAACTCACCACAAACAAAATTAACAATGCAAATGTATTGAGAAGTTGATATTTAATCTTTGGGGATATAAAAGGGCGATTACACTTTATGTAATGATGTCAGGAAACAGGGAATAATGCGAAGCATATATTAGCAAATGTTTGTGATTGTGGAGGTTTTTAGAGCCAGATTAGGGTACTTTAACACAGACGTTGTAGCTCTATTCCGCGGATTTATCTCAGGTTCAGCTAAATTCAAATGAAACGAGCTAGTGTTATGATTTATAAGCTCGTCGTTAGCCCCTGCGCAACGCGGGGCTTTGCTTTTCCGGTTTCGTACTTATTTTTGATTCAGAAGTTTGCTTTTGTGGACAGGCATAGATGCTAAACTTATGAGCGGGGCATAACTCTAATCCGATGTTAATAAATACGGGAGCAGCCTTTCATTTTCATATTTACTAAACAGCACCGCTTTTAAATGCTTCGGGATAACTATTAAATCTGATTGCCTTACAGTTTCATGGACAAATTTATTTAATGTTATATTTTAAGCAGTTGATTTATTTAACTGTTGCTCAGCAGCTGAAACTTATCTGTTTCTTAATTTAGATAATCAAACCCAATCACTTATTATATGATAAGGTGACATTGGACACCAGAAAAAGTAATTTTAACGTTTAACTTTAAAATAAATAACTGGGTCTTTGGGAATGATCAACCGCAGTTTGGATCTCCTTGTCAGAATTAAACCAAATGGGACAATGACAAAAGTAAATAATACTCACATGGAGTAATGTCTGGACTCTATAGTGGTGAGGTAGAACATCTCATTTAACTTTTTAAAGCTTCCTTTGAGTTTCTAATGTGACAGGTGGTCTACTTCCTAAAGAAGCTCATTTTTGAGCATTTCATGAAATTGGCCAATTTTCTACCATTAGACAGTTGCATTGTTAGTTCAGCTTCTTGATAGATAATCAACATGTATAATTCCATGAGGAAAGAACCATACAGTTACCAAAATCTTTCTTAGGTTACGACTAGTTTTAAGAACTATTTTATTAGGCCATTCATCACCAACAGTATCTTTACCAAATTCATATTTAGTGCCTCATCTGACTTTTGAAGCAAATTTTGGTCAATTATACCACTTGAATGCCCCATTTTTAACTCAAAAAATATTTTAAATACAACGTAGGATAAAACTAAATTGGATGATGACAAAAACTTTCAAATATAGTTTCAAATTTAACTAAAATCTTACAAATTAACGGAAATATCATTTGCCAGCCATCATAAATTGGTATTCCTTGAAGAAACTTTTCCTAATTGATAATGGCTGATAACCATCGTCCAAATCACTTATTTAATTATTGCTGCAATTAAAAATATGTTTAAACTATTGTTAAACTTTAACACGACAACTAAATTCGTCATAGTCGTATGTTACATAAAAACATGCGATTTGTTGCAAAACAATATTTAGCGTAAATTAAAACTACTGTACGTAAATTATTTTAGACATATTGCTATTATAATAATTGCATAACAAGTATATTAACTTTAAATATGCTACATCAGTCGATAATGATAATCGTTAATATCGAAACTCAATAATACAAACTCCATTAACTTATTATAATAGATATGTAATAAATAATTACAGAATGTTTTTGTTTGTCATCTTTGAAGCGAATTAGTTTTTCAAGTTGAAAGTGCAAAATGAAAAAACTCTTATTAATAGACGCACTTCGTAACATGATCGATCAAAACAAACAAAACAAAACGAAGCATTTCTCCACACAAACAAAAGTTCTCCTTGTTCCAGGGCATGGTGTCCCAGATTTGCAGGAACAGCCCCTCCCATCCCGGTTCAATACCAGAGATCCCCGAAGAGAAGCTCCGCAAGTTTGATCAATGGTGGTCCTCGCAACAGTTCAGTCTCCAATCCCCCGTGGGACGTTCACAATTCGTGCCCACTTATCCCAACCAGTATTCGGTACCACCCCAACCTCCGACGCCCATGGATCGTACGTTGTCAGAGTCGGAGTGTAAGCACCCCGCCATGCAGACCGTGCACAACCAGTTCCCCACACAGAAAACCAGAATGCGTACCAGCTTCGATCCGGAGCTGGAGCTCCCCAAGCTGCAGAGATGGTTCACGGAGAACCAGCACCCGAGCAGACAACAGATACAGCAGTACGTCAAGGAGCTGAACAGTCTCGAATCTCGACGCGGCAGGAAGCCGTTGGACGTGAACAACGTGGTGTACTGGTTCAAGAACGCAAGGGCCGCACAAAAACGGGCCGAAATCCGGAACACGCCCAACCTACCCTGTCACTTGGCGGTCAACGGCTACAACAACCACAGTCCGACTAACGGAAGTGGATTTCTCCTGTCGAACGGGTATTTGAATTCCGAAAGATTGGTGGACCACAGGATGAAGCCGTTCGAGAAGAAGGAACCACACAACTCACACACCTCGGACGAGTTCTCCAACGCTGGCTCGGACCTGGATGATGAGGACATGGGAGATGGGCCGCCACAGAGCCCTTCGTTACCCTTGTCGTTGACCACCAGGAAGGACTCACGGGAGAACAGTCCACGATCCACTAGTCCTCCACCACCTCCTGATATACAAGTAAGTAATTCGGTCTTTTGTGGCAAGAATATAAGTTTATGGGGACACAGTTTTGGTCTCGCCCACGAGTTTAAAAACAATTTGAATGTAAATGTCTTGTTTTACAGTGTAAACTAGCGTTTGAACGACGTATAATAAGGACAGCGTTTCACCCTTCATATTAGGGGTTGTGCGGTCTGAACAGCCACCCCAAACATAATCACGTTGCGATAGGGAAACAAAAGCAGCGCGTGCCAGCCGAAGCCTTCTTTTTAATGGGGCGAATCAGATTCGCAAACTTACATCTTTTTAAAGTGAACGTTTGGCGTTTTAATTATGTTTGATTAACTGACATGTTTTATTACAAAAAGGCCATTACTGTTGAAAATATTTGAATATGAACTTATATTCTTGCCAAACGAGAAGGCCCCTTTAGCATAACACTAATAAAGCCGTTTGCTTCAGGTTGATCAGTGCAAAGAAGAACCCAAAGAAGATCAGCCCGTTAGTTACACGCCGGGCGATCACATCAACAACAACAAGTGTCACGAGTCAGATATGGAGGATGAAGAGGGCGAAGCCGAGAACGACGCAAAGAGTCACATCGACGGCGCCTCAATGGCTTCGCCTTCAAGTAGGTCTTTGTCTCAACGTTTCTGTAATTCCCCAGAAGAAAACCAACTGCTGCCTCGTGACGGTTTGGAAAGGATTGCCGCTGCTGGTTTCCCTCTGGTACCAAACTCTATGTTTAGCCATAGTATAATGTATATGAGTCATTACATTCCCGGCTTGTCACATTCCGCTGCTTCTCCACCTAGTTCTAGTGCATTAGGTATAGCTGGCTTAACTGCGGATGAGCGCAGGAAAAGGAATCGTACATTCATTGACCCGGTCACTGAAGTACCGCGATTGGAACAATGGTTCTCGGTAAATACTCATCCCTCTCACAACCTCATTTTAAAATACACCGAGGAATTAAACTGCATGGCTTACAGGCAGAAATTCCCGAGGCTTGAACCCAAAAACGTCCAGTTTTGGTTTAAGAACCGCAGGGCCAAGTGCAAGAGGCTTAAGATGTCGCTGTTTGACAGTCAAACGGCCAGTCAGTACCACCACGCAGAACGTGATTAATTCTTAACAAAAAAAAAAACGTACTTAAGCCTGATTTTTCCTCATGTCTGATTAGCGCCGGGCTTGACCTATTTTTGGTGATACCTTTCCGTACTAATTAAAAGAGGATATAAAAGACTTACGTGTGATCTGTTTTATTGGTCTTGTTCGCGTATGAATAAGTGAATAGGAAGACTGAAAAACAATATTCAAAGCTCTCGAACTACCGTTGTTTTTTTCGTGCTTGAAAATTGGTTGCTGAGAACTAGTCGAAGTTTTGAAAGCTGTTATTGCTTTTCATTGGGTGTGAGGAAAAATTACACACGTACACTTGGGGTCGTACATATTTTTTTGTCTCGAATGTGCCTCGGTGGAAAAGTACTGCGACCCTTGGTACTAAACCATTGTTTATTAGATAGTTTTCAATAAAATTTTTAAGAGGGTGTGAATTATTGTAGTGTTAAGACAATAAATGAGTCTCAAAGTAACATTCCACTTTCGAAATTTGTACAGGAAACGTAACAATTCGACAGTAGAATATGATTATTAGAGGAATATTTTTTGAAACTGTAGTGGTACTTTGAAGGGCGTTTTTTAACAGGTTATATTGCCCCATTTTTTGTTAAATTTAATTTAGTCGGTAGTAGAAGATCAAGTCCATGGGTACTATGTGAATAATTAAATAATTTATATTAATTTAAAAACTCGATGTGATTTAGTTGTATGCAACCCATATAACTTATTAGAATAATTGTATATACACCAGCATATTTCATTTATTTTAATACAATTACATTTCTGAACCGTCTTCCTTAATAATATTTATATGGCATTACATTTTCAGTGGTTTAAACCCGGTGTTGTCTGCATTAAAATAAATGAAACAGTTGTTGGCTAATTTATTATATAAATGTAAACAGTCCCTTTTAAAAATTTTATAGCGATACACAGATGTACCAAAGATTGTTAAAATTACTGATTTGTAAAGTTGTCCAAATACGTTATGTTTATTAAAATGGGCATATCTATTATACCCCTGAAAAATAATGTATTATTCTGCATAATAATTGTTGTGTCGTAGTATGTGGCCATGTCTTTGTGAATGCAATGTATATGATACTCTGTTTTTGAATATTTTTGTTGAAATTTAACTTCTATGTTTACAAAAAATGTATGTATGTACATAAAACAAATAAATTTCTTTTCCCAAACCCCACATCTTTTATTTTAACACCCACAAAACCTAAAATCACCACCAAAAAACTAAAAGGTAAGTAAGCCAAAATAAAAAGGTAAGTAACATTATTATTAAAAATTTTGGAGACACGTCTTTGATTTACCAAGATCATAATTATACGAACTGAGAGAGCATCGTCGACATTAAGTGGTTTCAAGCCCACGGTTGCTAATGAATTACTTACGTTACTAATTTTCGGATTAAGTCTGATTTATATTTGCCACTTCACTGTAATATTCAGAATTATGTTACACGTAACAATAAATCTGAATTGTGCATATATTTCAGTGTGAAATTTTCATATAGACCTACAAGTATGTATGTAAAAATGGTTTAAGCACATACGTATGTTCTAAATTCTTAAACACGTCTATATTTAATCTGGAAAATTGTTAGGCAAGTTGTCAAAATTGACTACTCCAACAGAAAATTACAATAAATACATACATATTATAAGAGCAGAATGGTACCTCAAATAATTTAAAAGTGATTTAACTTCTTAAAAAATGGGACAACATTTAAGATATTGCTTATAATTAATAAATTCTAAATAACAAAGTGTTACTAATTAGTTGTCATTTTAAAAAGTAATATTTAGAGATTTAAAATACAAATTTTTTATCATTAATATAAATAACATATACAGTATGAAAAAGGTTTGGGCCGTCTGAATTTTTGAGAGAGACCTCTACAGGGCAAACTAGAGACTATTACTGCTATTTCGCTTTTCGCACTGTATATAAATTATGAATTAAAAATAAATATTAAAGCTCACAATAAAGTTTTGTTGGTAACGTACTCAATATATTTTAACGTATTTATTTTCCTATAAATTTTTATGTTAAAATTGGAGTGAACTAAAAGAAAGAAAATAAAATAATAAGACGAGAAGCATCCTAGGTAAATACACAAATAACGTAAAACCGTAATAAGGATCAGTTGTAAGAGGGGTGGATTTTTAGTTGTGGTAGCTACAGCAACATAATAAAGCAGTTTGATCTTTAGAAATTTAACAAAGCGGAAGAGAACAGGAGTATATAACACCTTGGAAATGTTTGTAGTATTTCGCATTCTCCGTTAGTCATTTCTAATTATGCTCGTTAACTGGAGATATATCATCGACCTAAAACAAGATCCTTCTGAATGCATATAATCGGTATTAGTATATAATCTTTTGTTTTATTGCAGTAAAGTTCTTATACTTGTGCTCGAACGTTCTTTAGAAGATGTTAGAATAGGGATAATGATGTCAATCCGATTTTCTCAATTAAAAATGCTTTACATTAAAATGTCTGATACCTGGAAGCATCTCAGAAAGTTTCAAGAACTTTACTCGAACGCGAGTGTTAAAACGCAGCAGGACACAGTCCACTTCCAATACCAATTACCAACAGATTAGAATAAATTCAAGGCTCAACTCGTAGAGACACACGAGGAATCCAACTGATGGATTATACAATTGGGTTTTAAAGGGAGAAAACACAAACGGAAAAATTTCCTTGCACGAAACACAATTACAAAGCCGTACGAATTGAACAATTGACTCATCTCCAAATCAAGATAAGGACGTTAACAGCGATAGCGTTTAGTTTTGTAGTGTAGGCGTGTAACGCGTCAGGATAAGACTTGGTATTTGAAGTTTGAATCTAAACAGTGCTGCGGATGAATGATTGTAAGGGGGACAACGGCTGCTATCTGAAGACTGACGTAGATTATCATTGGTTGGTGTTTGGTTTCCTGGAGACTTGGAAACTTACTCGATGACGGTTGCTTTGTCGCACACCCCAAACAATTGTCACCTATCTGATCTAATGAATTGAGACATCTGAAAGACACCCAGTCCGTACTCTATTTCAAAGTCTCTTCCGATAGCGGCTCCACACGACTGGCACACATTTAAATGTTTAACTTATTATTGCGAATCTACCCACCACCACCACATCTAATGCATGCACGCCTGTTTTAGTTTTGTATTAAATTCGTTATGAAATATATGTAGATCTGTGAGATAATAGGCTCAATACTTGAATGCGAATAACTGGAATCTCAATGTTTTATTATGTCACTCCGTACTAAGGGGTAAGTTTACTATTTCGACATTGTTATTTTATATTGGAACATTTTAAATTGTACAAAGAAACAACCAAAACACAAAACAAAATCTCCCACTCCAGATAAACAATCTCATAATTTAAGACGCAAGAAATATTTTTTCAAAACAATTAATAATTCAAGGAGCATCTCAATAATTTAATGCACAATTTATTTACAATCATTATAAAATTTGTGCTTTCTTTTTATGAAGCGATATTTAAATATCAGTAATTTTATTGGAAAGTAAAAATGGTGATACATTTAATATAATAAATCAATAATTCAGTTCAAAATTTAATTGCAAATGCTACAAAAGATTAAAATTAATTCTAATAACATGAAATTATTATCTATTTTAAATAATTTATCCATTTAATGGCGTTCACTTTAATTGTTATATTTTTGTGCCATTAAAACTATTATTAATTTATATTGAACATATGGATTATTTGTTTAAATTATAAATATAATCATTTACCTGTTAAATGTTTAAGGTTCCAATTTATCTAGCAACAAAGTGACTTTTTGTAACAATTAATTCTTAATTAAAGTTTTTTTTTTTTTAAGTTAAGTGTGAAAAATAAAATAAAATAGAAACAGGGAAAAGCAATTTATGTTGTTGGTTCATAAATAATTTTATATATTATATTTTAACATTTTTATATTCAATTATACGAGTTTTTTATCTCTATCTAACTACGCCATTTATTTTTTTCTTACATTGAATTAAACACTTTTTTAGGTTAAAAATTGTATATTCAGTGTTATAATTCGTTCGATTTTGTCTGCTTAAAGATGAATGAAGATGGCAACTCAAGGTCATCCTGAAAATTGTACCTGTACGAAAAAACAAAGTATTTTCTCACGTAAAAATCTCATGTAACATGTTAAACTGTGATAAACCATTAGAAAAATATTTCATACATTTCATTAAAAATTTGAAAAATGAATTCCAGTTGAATTAAGTGAGGTTAACAAAATTTGACATTTGACAATTACCAATTCTCTCCTTGCACGTAATGCAAATGAGCTTAACTTGGTGATATTGTTACATGCGTCAAAAAATAAGTAGATTATTACAATCCTCGCCGGTTTGGAAGAAAGGTTGAAACTGATAAACCTGATGGAACATTACTTAATAGAAGTCTTAATTCAAGAAAGGTTTTGATGTTGAATAACCATCTACCAAGAGATCCAACAATCAATAAAATTATCTTCTTCTCGTAAATTGACCAAGTTTATGTCAATTACATATATTATATTTTATATAATATAATATAATAATATTTATCTTTCTAACTACACCATTTATTTTTTTTCCTACATTAAATTAAATACTTTTTTAGGTTAAAAATTGTGTATTCTGTGCTATAATTCGTTCGATTTTGTCTGTTTAAAGATGGCTGAAGATGGCACCTCAAGGTCATCCTGAAAAATGGACCTGTAACGAAAAAACAAAGTATTATCTCATGCAAAAACCTTGTGCAACATTTTAGTCATTAAAGAGTGATGAATAAACCAATAGAAAAAGATTTCATACAAAGAATCTCATTAAAATTTTGAAAAATGGATTCCAATTGAAAGTGAGGTTAACAAAATTTGACATTTGACAATTGCGGTCCTCTCTTTGCACGCAACGCAATTGAGCTTTTCATTGATCATATTGTTACATACGACAAAAAAATAGGTAAATTGCAACAATTCTTGACGTTTTGGGCGATGAATTTGACCTGGTAAAAAAGTACTAAGACTTCTTAACTCAAGGAATGTTTTGATGACTTTACATATTAACCATCTACCAAGTGATCAAACTGTCAATATAATTGTCTTCTTCTTGTAAATTGTTCATGTAAATCTTCCTGATTCTTCATGACAGTACAATGCCACATATTGGTAACTGTATGCATCAATGCAACTATCTACTGGTAGAAAATTGACCAATTTAGACCATCTGTCACATTAAAGTCTCAAAGGAATGCTTCAACATGTTCAATGAGAAGTTCTAGTTCATTCAGCATATAGTTTTTTACGTAAAAAGTATGAAGGTGAGGTTAAAACTGAGGTTAGGTTAGGTTAGGTTAGGATCATTTCTTCAGTTCAAAGAACCCAACCAATTTTTTTTACGTGCTTGTAGATAGTTGGCAAACAATTGTTAGTTATAATCATTATTTTGTTGAATAAAAAGTATTTTAAAAAAAGTTCAAAATGTAAATTACTTTTTTCCAATACCTTGGACTGGTGTATCATCAACGGAGACCACGTAACCTAACCTAACAATCATTTATTTATTAATTGTTTAATTGTTAAAAATTACTTTTTTATTTAAATACACAAATTGGTGCTATGTACTAAGAATATAGTAATAATTGTCCATAGTGCACTTACAATACACAATTATCCAATTATATAGTCTTGCGTAACTTCTTGACGAAAGAGTCACTCAAAACAATTTTGATAAATACATTCAACCACATAATTGCGTATTGTCTTTTCACAAGTAAAATGATAATGTTCATGTATTTGGTGCTATAACTTATAACCAAATGGTCTCAACATCTTTCTTAGAGTAGTCGATTTAAATTTAAAATTATTTAAGTATTGACTTTGGATAAAGCGTTCCCAGCCCCTCAGACAGATTATCTCCAGTGAGTGAAAAGTGCGGTAAACATTGAATCCATTTACGGATTCACTCAATTCACTACAGCCACTAGTCTATAGTCTTTTGTCGTTTACTTAGACGACTTGCAACATTTAATTTTATGCCGACGCAAAATGCACCGAAGCTGCGACCCCGGATTGATAAAAATTTAATATTATTAATCCGCGAGTTGGTTAAGGTTTCAATTTTTTGATCGTCAACGACGACGGAATGGCTTAATTTTATTCTCGCTTATCTCGGTATATTGTCGGTGGGCTGGTTTGTAGAGTGGAATGGAATCTCCAGTCGGTCTCCCCCTTTTTCCCTATTATCCCTAATTTTTATTGCCATTTTTATCATTACCGAGATTGCGACAGTCTCACGCCGTAGAGTTAATCGGATCACAACTCGGTCCTTTAAGTACGTGATCAGTGGAGACGGTTAGGTTAGACGGTGCGGATTTGCTGTGTACGCTTGTCTTCGTCTTAGTCCCACATATCTACTGGCTTTGGCTTTGGCCCCTCGATCTCTCACCTCATCTGCCTCTTCCTCCTCCTCCACCCCCTCGTGGCCATTCTCCGTTACTTTGCCACTTTTTCTTTTAACACATCCATCAACTAAATATGATATGATAAACTTTTATTGTTTATTTATTTATTAGCTCCAGTTGGCACGCAAATTAATTTAATGTGTGTTACCTTAATAAGACATCTGATGTCCTTAAATTAATACAAACCGTTATTCCTAATTATTAACCTTAATTAAGTCAGTGCAACTCGCCCACCGAAAATGTTTTAAATAATGATTAAACGCAATAAAAACCGGTTATAAATTACCTGTGTTATTAATTAAACCGAGACCGAACGTCAAATTAGAGGAGTGTAAAATTGGCATTAATTACGATAGGCGAATTTGAGGACTGGATAAAGCGGGAATGTTAATGATAAAAGCGGTGGGATGTAGAACAATTGAACGTGGAAGAGGCGAGGAAAACGGCCCTCCAATACCCCAAGCTGAAAATCTGGAAGCTGGGAATCTGGAATCGGAGAGCGGCGGTGAGTCTCTCTGAGCCAGCAGGATGGAAATTGAATAAGCCAACTTAGAATGGACGTGACAGTATATTTTTTATCTTTAATTTAGCAGCGGGCTGATAAGTAGCTACTCCCCGCTGGAACGGGAGAATATGCATCTCGGTTAAAGGCGTTGGGCTCAGATTACGCCCTATATCAGTATTTATTATTCATAACCAACGCGGAAAGTTGAATTACTACTATAACGTATGATAAAGGAGCTCTAAATGGTGCCCGTCGAGATCATCCCTTTATGTTTTCAAAGCGCTCCTTACTGTCGGGCCGACTTTACCCTAAACCACCTGTCGATAATGCTTAAGGAAATACCGTTTGATCTTTTATGTATGTATATCGTGGATATTGACGACTTTAATTATTAACGTTTACTTTTTAGACAAAAGATCAAAAATCCCTATTGTAAATTTTAGGGGATATATTTACATATTTTTTATATTTATTTTAAAAATATATTGTTTTATAAAAATAATAAATGTCTGTAAGATATTTTACTTTATAAAACTGACAAAAAACTGTAATTTAGTAATAACTAAAAATACCAATCACTGTTAAAGCTTCTTAACTGAATCAATATATTAATAGAAAATTAATAAGAAATTTTAATTTTTAATAATATTAATAATACTCACTCAGTTTTTTTATTTGTTACCTATTATACATTTAATATGTTTTTAAATGACTACTTGAAATTCTTTTTATATATATTATCACTGCAAATACCAACAAATTTTTTAATTAAAATACTGTTTTTATTAATGAATAGTTTTTAAATTCTTAATTATATTCAATAAAATTTATAAAATTAATACGGTAAATTAAAAATAGTTTTGTAAAAATTGATAAAAAGTTTTGACTTTTGTTAATTTTGAATTAAAGCTCATATTGTTTAAACATATAAGAATTTCCTAATTAAAATTTTGTTTTTTTGTTACTTTTTTATATTTAATAGGCACTGTAAATATCAACATTTTTAATTAAAATATTGTTTTTATTAATGGATAGTTTTTAAATTCTTAATTATATTCAATTAAATTTATAGAATTAATATGATAAATTAAAAGTAGTTCTATAAAAATTTGAAACTAACACCAAGAATTGATTAAACTATTTAACTTTTGTTAAACTTGAATTTTAGGTCACACTGTTTAAATTTCAGAATTTCCTAATTAAAATTTTGTTTTTATTTGTTACTTTTTATACATACATTTATTTCATTTATATTCATTTATCATTTATATTTTAAAAGATGTTAATGTTTTTAAAAATTATCATGTTTAATTGAAATTCTTTTATAAAAAATATTATGTCTTTAAATATCAACATTTTTAATTAAAATATTGTTTATATTAATGGATAGTTTTTAAATTCTTAATTATATTCAATTAAATTTATATAATTAATATGATAAATTAAAAGTAGTTCTATAAAAATTTGAAACTAACACCAAGAATTGATTAAACTATTTAACTTTTGTTAAACTTGAATTTTAGGTCACACTGTTTAAATTTCAGAATTTCCTAATTAAAATTTTGTTTTTATTTGTTACTTTTTATACATACATTTATTTCATTTATATTCATTTATCATTTATATTTTAAAACATTTTTAATTAAAATATTGTTTTTACTAATGGATAGTTTTTAAATTCATTATAAAAAAATTATTAAATCAAATTATATTCAATTAAATTTATAGAATTAATATGATGAATTAAAAATAGATCTGTAAAAATTAGAAGCTAACACCAAGAATTAATTAAAATTATTGATTTTTATTGAATTAGAATTTTAGCTGATATTGTTTAAAAATATCAAAATTTCTTAATTGACATTTTGTTTTTATTTGTTACTTTTTATACATTTAATATATTTTTAAATGGTGTTAAAGTTTTTAATAATTATCATGACTACTTGAACTTCTTTTATAAATAATATTATGCATGTAAATATCAACATTATTAATTAAAATATTGTTTTTATTCATGGATAGGTTTTAAATTTTTAATTATATTCAAGTAAATTTATTTAATTAATATGATAAATTAAAAATAGTTTTGTTAAAATTCGAAATTAATTAAAATTTTTTATTCCTAATTGAAATTTTGTTTTTTATTTGTTACTTTTTACATATTTAATATATTTTTAAATAATGTTCAAGTTTTTAAAAATAATCATGACCATTTGGAATTCTTTTATAAACAATATTATGTCTGTAAATATCAACATTTTTAATTCAAATATTTTTTTTATTAATGGATAGTTTTTAAATTATTAATTATATTAGATTAAGTTTATAGAATTAATATGATAAATTAAAAACAGTTCTGTAAAAATTAAAAATTTTTGATTTTTGTTTAAAAATATAACTCCTTAATTAAAATTTTGTTTTTGTTAAACTATAAATTTTAATTGTTTTTTAATTATATATTAACTGAATTTTTATTCCATTCAATTAATATAATATATTATATATTAATAAATATTGTATATGATTGAAAAACATTTTATAATTATGAGACACATAGATAATTGAAATATTCTTATTAGTCTTTCAAAAAATGTGATCAAAATCGATTGATTTAGACGTGAGAACTGCAATGACTAAAGATTAAAAACAAACATAACCCGAACAGTTATGTGAATTGAAATATGGTTAGGCTTACCCCTGAATTCGGTTGATATGATATTATCTCATCATTTACATAAAATCACTCAAGCTTAAACAAGGGATATTTTTGTTCAACGTCGGAGGATTAATTTGCACCTACAAGGTATTCACGCTGATTTAAACATAATGAATGGCGAATGTAGTATTGTAAATGCTGAGCTTTAAGCACAACATTATCGATGCATATGATACAGCAAATGTTTTGGTTTCTGTCTCCCACGAATATGCATTCTAAAAGAAAAACCCCGACTTGTTTCATCGCAGTCGAATTTCGGGGGTTGTAATGTACAGTTCGATTTAATCCAACATTTAAATGAATTCGATCTGAAATAATATATTTTAATATTGCAGAAAAATTGAACCTTTCTATAAAGTTGATGCTTAACCCCTAAAAAGCAACTTGTGGATCTCCCCCAAGAAGAATTTTAAGTTACTACGCACAAAGTTTGACTTAATCCATGCCAGCCTGTCATTGGCATGGAGGGAAGACGTTGATGAATGTGTGAGTCTCCATTCAAGAAGACGCTATGTTAATCACAGTTGTAATAACCGACAATGAGTTATAAAAGTAATTACAATCATGTCATGTCTACTTGAAATTCTTTTATAAAAAATATTATGTCTGTAAATATCAACATTTTTAATTAAAATATTGTTTTTACTAATGGATAGATTTTAAATTCATTATAAAAAATTATTAAATTAAATTATATTCAACTAAAATTTATAGAATTAATATGATGAATTAAAAATAGGTCTGTAAAAATTAGAAACTAACACCAAGAATTAATTAAAATTATTGATTTTTATTAAATGAGAATTTTAGCCCATAATGTTTAAAAATATCAGAATTTTTTAATTGAAATTTTATTTTCATTTGTTATTTATAACACACTTAATATATTTTTAAACGGTGTTAAACTTTTTAAAAATTATCAGGACTACTGAAATTCGTTTATAAATAATATTATGTCTGTAAATTTCAATATTTTTAATTAAAAAATTATTTTTATTAAAGAATGGTTTTTAAATTCTTAATTATATTCAAATAAATTTGTACAATTAATATGAAGAATTAAAAATAGTTCTGTAAAAATTTGAAACTAATACTAATAATTTATTAAAACTTTTATTTTTTGTCAAATTTAAAGTTTAGCCCATATTGTTTAAGAATATTGGAATTTCCTAATTGAAATTTTGTTTTTATTTGTTACTTTTTACAGATTTAATATATTTTTAAATGGTATTAAGGTTTTGATGCTTAACACCTAAAAGTTAACTTGTAGTTAATTGTGGATCTCTTCCAAGAAGAATTTTAAGTTACTACACACAAAGTTTGACTCAATCCATGCCAGCCTGTCATTGGCATGGAGGGAAGACGTTGATCAATATGTGAGTCTCCATTCAAGAAAACGCTATGTTAATCTCAGTTGTAATAACCGACAATGAGTTATAAAAGTAATTACAATCATGTCATGTCTACTTGAAATTCTTTTATAAAAAATATTATGTCTGTAAATATCAACATTTTTAATTAAAATATTGTTTTTACTAATGGATAGTTTTTAAATTCATTATAAAAAATTATTAAATTAAATTATATTCAACTAAAATTTATAGAATTAATATGATGAATTAAAAATAGGTCTGTAAAAATTAGAAACTAACACCAAGATTTAATTAAAATTATTGATTTTTATTAAATTAGAATTTTAGCCCATATTGTTTAAAAATATCAGAATTTTTGAATGGAAATTTTATTTTCATTTGTTACTTATAACACACTTAATATATTTTTGTACGGTGTTTTTAAAAACTGTCAGGAGTACTGAAATTCGTATTTAAATAAATTATGTCTGTAAATTTCAATATTTTTAATTAAAAAATTATTTTTATTAAAGAATGGCTTTTAAATTCTTAATTATATTCAAATAAATTTGTACAATTAATATGAAGAATTAAAAATAGTTCTGTAAAAATTTGAAACTAATACCTATAATTAATTAAAACTTTTATTTTTTGTCAAATTTAGATTTTAGCCCATATTGTTTAAAAATATTAGAATTTCCTAATTGAAATGTTGTTTTTATTTGTTACTTTTTACAGATTTAATATATTTTTAAATGGTGTTAAGGTTTTGATGCTTAACACCTAAAAGTTAACTTGTAGTTAATTGTGGATCTCCCTCAAGAAGAATTTTAAGTTACTACACACAAAGTTTGACTCAATCCATGCCAGCCTGTCATTGGCATGGAGGGAAAACGTTGATGAATGTGTAAGTCTCCATTCAAGAAGACGCTATGTTAATCACAGTTGTAATAACTGACAATGAGTTATAAAAGTAATTACAATCATGTCATGTCTACTTGAAATTCTTTTATAAAAAATATTATGTCTGTAAATATCAACATTTTTAATTAAAATATTGTTTTTATTAATGGATAGTTTTTAAATTCATTATACAAAATTATTAAATTAAATTATATTTAATTAAAATTTATAGAATTAATATGATGAATTTAAAATAGGTCTGTAAAAATTAGAAACTAACACCAAGAATTGATTAAAATTATTGATTTTTATTAAATTAGAATTTTAGCCCATAATGTTTAAAAATATCAGAATTTTTTAGTTGAAATTTTATTTTCATTTGTTACTTATAACACACTTAATATATTTTTAAACGGTGTTAAACTTTTTAAAAATTATCTGGACTACTGAAATTCGTTTATAAATAATATTATGTCTGTAAATTTCAATATTTTTAATTAAAAAAATATTTTTTTTTAAAGAATGGTTTTTAAATTCTTAATTATATTCAAATAAATTTGTACAATTAATATGTAGAATTAAAAATAGTTCTGTAAAAATTTGAAACTAATACTAATAATTTATTAAAACTTTTATTTTTTGTCAAATTTAAAGTTTAGCCCATATTGTTTAAGAATATTGGAATTTCCTAATTGAAATTTTGTTTTTATTTGTTACTTTTTACAGATTTAATATATTTTTAAATGGTATTAAGGTTTTGATGCTTAACACCTAAAAGTTAACTTGTAGTTAATTGTGGATCTCTTCCAAGAAGAATTTTAAGTTACTACACACAAAGTTTGACTCAATCCATGCCAGCCTGTCATTGGCATGGAGGGAAGACGTTGATCAATGTGTGAGTCTCCATTCAAGAAAACGCTATGTTAATCTCAGTTGTAATAACCGACAATGAGTTATAAAAGTAATTACAATCATGTCATGTCTACTTGAAATTCTTTTATAAAAAATATTATGTCTGTAAATATCAACATTTTTAATTAAAATATTGTTTTTACTAATGGATAGTTTTTAAATTCATTATAAAAAATTATTAAATTAAATTATATCCAAATAAAATTTATAGAATTAATATGATGAATTAAAAATAAGTCTGCAAAAATTAGAAACTAACACCAAGAATTAATTAAAATTATTGATTTTTATTAAATTAGAATTTTAACTCATATTGTTTAAAAATATCAGAATTTTTTAATTGAAATTTTATTTTCATTTGTTACTTATAACACACTTAATATATTTTTAAACGGCGTTAAACTTTTAAAGACTACTGAAATTCGTATTTAAATAATATTATGTCTGTAAATTTCAATATTTTTAATTAAAAAATTATTTTTATTAAAGAATAAAAATTAATATGAAGAATTAAAAATAGTTCTGTAAAAATTTGAAACTAATACCAATAATTAATTAAAACTCTTATTTTTTGTCAAATTTACATTTTAGTCCATATTTTTTAAAAATATTAGAATTTCCTAATTGAAATGTTGTTTTTATATGTTACTTTTTACAGATTTAATATATTTTTAAATGGTGTTCAGGTTTTGATGCTTAACACCTAAAAGTTAACTTGTAGTTAATTGTGGATCTGCCCCAAGAAGAATTTTAAGTTACTACACACAAAGTTTGACTTTCATAACAGCCTGTCATTGGCATGAAGGGAAGACGTTGATGAATGAAGAAGACGCTATGTTAATCACAGTAGTAATAACTGACAATGAGTTATAAAAGTAATTACAATCAATAAAAGTTATTACAGTACCTTCCCTTGAAGTGTAAGGAAAGAAGTGAAGGTTAATGATTGCAACGTTAATTTTAGTTAATTGTCGATTTCTCTAGTCGTGTTAATTAAGCGAGATTACATTAACAATTTCTGGTGATAATTAAGGAGACCGATTGTACGTAAAATGGCAGTATCAAGTAGATAATTAAATATAAATTAGTGCGGTTAGGTCTGGAATGAGGAGTGTAACGTAATATGCAAAAATATAAAAGTGCAAGAAGTTAGGAGCGTCCACCCGCCCTAAAAGGCAGTTTTATCTCGTAAACATTCTTTACTTGTTCCATTTAAGACACATAATTTTATCGACGGCAGTAGAGATACTGACAATTCACTATTTAAAATGTTTTCTTAGGCAGAGCCAAAAGAGATAACACTCTGATAAATGCTACAGCGTTACTTTCTGATTGAATTTTAATTAAATTTCTCTGCGCAGATATACTCGTGATAGGCATCCCTACATCTCGTTACGGCAGTTAGAGTTTTTCTTATTAGCTGGCGAGCAAACAATATGCGCGGTTAGATCAAATGCACGCCGCTTGTCTCCCCTTTTTTAAAGAAAACTGACAGGAAATTAATTCTCAAAAATGAAAGCTGCCAAAGTGGTCGGTTCGGCGGCAATCATCAGCGATAACAACACATTCGTCTTATTTCATTTAATAAAACCTTCGGCGGATGGGTTATCAGACCTCTCAAAACGTAACAACTTTGCATACAACACTGAGCAACAACGGAGATAACTTTCTTTCATATTGTTTATTTATCTCTTTTCTTTTACTGGATTTTTATTCCCTAATACACAGTTCGGGCGACGAAATTTATTTACGCCCTCTCAAATCAACGTTTTTTAATCAAATTCTTTGCTTGTGTTTAGAAATTTCATTTTCCACCTCAACAATATTTTCATTAATTCATTTACTGATGTTTTTTTAATGATACAGTATTCACTAGTTATCAGTAAATGTTTCAAATATCTGGATTACTGGACTTTTATTTTTTAATACCCTCTTCAGTTTCCAACTTTATTTATATCTCTCGAATAGACACTTCAATTATATTTTCCAGCTCGGAAATGTTCAATACATTGATGATGAGCTTTTTTAATGATAATATTTATTAATTACCGGGAAATGTTCCAAATAAGTGGATTACTGAATTTTTATCCTCGAATTTATTTATCTCTCGAATCAACACTTCATAATCAAACTCAGTACGTGCATTTGTAGATTTTATTTTCCAGTTTAACAATGTTGTTGTTCACTGATGTTGTTGTTCACGTCTCTCGAATCAGCGTTTATTGAAGATGAGCTTTTTTATAGAATTTACTAATTACCTGCAAATATTTTAAATACTGAATTTTTATTCTTTGACACACATTTCAGGCAACATATTTATTTACATTTCTGAAATTAACAAATCATAATGAAATTTACTACGTGTATTTGGAGATTTTACTTTCCAACTTAAGAATATTGTTGTTCATTGACGTTGAGCTTTCATTGACGGTAATTTTTACTGACTACCAGTAAATGTTTCAAATAAATGGATTACTGCATTTTTATTCCCTGATACACATTTCAGACGACAAATTTATTTACGTCTCTCATTTAGAATGAGCTTTTTGATGATAGCATTTACTAATTACCAGTAAATGCTATCATCAAAAATTAAATTATAATTGAATTACTGAATTTTTATTCTTTAATACTCATTTCAGATCACACATTTATTTACGTTTCTCGAATCAACACATCATAATCAAGTTCAGTACGTGTATTTGGAGATTTTATTTTCCAGCTTAACAATGTTGTTGTTCATTGACGTTGAGCTTTCATTAACGATAATGTTTACTGACTGCCAGTAAGTGTTCCAAATAAATGGATTATTGCATTTTTATTCCCTGATACACATTTCAGGCCCCAAATTTATTTACCTGTCTCATTTAGAATGAGCTTTTTAATGAGAGTATTTACTAATTACCAGTAAATGTTTTAAATAATTGAATTACTGAATTTTTATTCTTTAATACTCATTTCAGGCCACACATTTATTTACATTTCCCGAATCAACACATCATAATCAAGTTCAGTACATGTATTTGGAGATTTTATTTTGCAGTTTAATAATGTTGTTGTTCATTGACGTTGAGCTTTCATTAACGATAATATTTACTAACTACCAGAAAATGTTTCAAATAAATGGAATACTGCATTTTTATTTCCTGATACACATTTCAAGCCACAAATTTATTTACGTCTCTCATTTAGGATGAGCTTTTTGATGATAGTATTTACTAATTACCAGCAAATGTTCCGAATAATTGAATTAATGATAATGATAATTAATTCTTTATTGTACATTTCAGGCCACACATTTACATTTCTCGATTCAACAGATCATAATCAAACTCCGCACATGTATTTGGAGATTGTATTGTCCAGCTTAACAATGTTGTTGTTCATTGATGTTAAGCTTTCATTAACGATAATATTTACTATCAGTAAATGTTCCAAATAAATGGATTATAGCAGTTTTATTCCCTGATATACATTTCAGGCCCCAAATTTATTTACCTGTCTCATTTAGAATGAGCTTTTTAATGAGAGTATTTACTAATTACCAGTAAATGTTTTAAATAATTGAATTATTAAATTTTTATTTTTTAATACACATTTCATGCCACAAATTTATTTACATTTCTCGAATCAACAAATAATAATCAAATTAAGTACATGTATTTGGAGATTTTATTTTCCAGCTTAACAATGTTGTTGTTCATTAACGATAATATTTACTGACTATCAGTAAACGTTTCAAATAAAAGGATTATTGCATTTTTGTTTCCTGATACACATTTCAGGCCACAAATTTATTTACATGTCTCATTTAAAATGAGCTTTTTAATGACATTATTTACTAATTACCAGCAAATAATCCAAATAATTGAATTAATGATAATGATAATTAGTTCTTATTCCACATTTCTGGTCACACATATATTTACATTTCTCGAATCAACACATCATAAACAAATTCAGTACATGTATTTGGAGATTTTATTTTGCAGCTTAATAATGTTGTTGTTCATTGACGTTAAGCTTTCATTAATGATAATGTTTACTGACTGCCAGTAAATCTTTCAAATAAATGGATTATTGCATTTTTATTCCCTGATACACATTTCAGGCCACAAATCTATTTACGTCTCTCATTTAGGATAAGCTTTTTAATGAGACTTTACTAGTAAATGTTTTAAATAATTAAATTACTGAATTTTTATTCTTTAATACTCATTCCAAGCCACACATTTATTTACATTTCTCGAATTAATACATCATAATCAAATTCAGTACGTGTATTTGGATGTTTTATTTTCCAACTTAACAATATTATTGTTCATTGACGTTGACCTTTCATTAACGACAATATTTACTGACTATCAATAAATGTTTCAAATAAATGGATTACTGCATTTTTATTCCCTGATACACAGTTTCTGCAACAAATTTACGTCTGTCAGTTAATAGGATGTTTTTAGTGATAGTTTTTACTAATTATCAGCAAATGTTCCAAATAATTGGATTACTTTCTTCTGGATTTTTATTCTTTAGTACACATTAGTCACAAATTTATTTACGTTTCTTGAACCAACGCTTCATAATCAAATTATTCTCCTCCATTTGGTACCTTCATAGTCCAGGTCAAACAATAATTAATTCGTCTACGTTTGGCAGATTTTTAATAATAATGCATTTTAGCAATTACCAACAAAAGCTTCAAATAAAATCATAAATTAACAGTAAATTCATTTTTCTCCACATAAAACATGGGACTAACATAAACGAAGCGGAGACTTAAGTAGCTTGCCGGTATGCGGTGCGGTTTGAAATAACATGAACTGAAATGTAGTAGAACGATTAGCGGAAAGGCGTTGAGGAGACAAAACGAAAGGCAAAACCCGTCGAATGCAAAGCGGCGAGAAACTAAAAGTAAGCAGCCCGAAACTCGGCGAAAACGAAGCATTCTTTGGACCGCACATAGGCAACTGAGATAACGTCGCGGCACCATATAATGCCCACATACAGAATGAAATATGCTTGTCTTCTGCGCCAAGGTTTTAGGCGGGACCGGTGATATATGCAGCCAAGTGTTATTTCTCGCATTAGATTTACCATGGGGTATCTTTTGCTATATTTAACGGTTATTGCTGATTCCAACGGCGCGGAATATGAGAGATTAACACTGATACTATGTGAAATATGGCGCAGACTTGTCTGCATTCCCACTGAATTTTATTTGATTATTGCTGTTTTTAGCTGTTGCACGATTGCAGTTTTAATGGGATTTAACGCTATTAAATGCAATCCATAGATGTCACTATATATTCAATTATTATTCGTGTTAATAACCATCGATTTCTTCCAAACATCAGAAAAACTTTTCTTAGTTCTTTATAAATAGACTTAAATTGTCAATTTAAAGCTACAAAAGTTTTAATTCAATAAAATAAAGTTTTTAATATCCATAAATACTGTAGAAATTACTTTCTATACAAACAATATTTAAATGACTAAAAAATGTCATATAAATTAATTAAAAATCTTTCACAAGGGTTGAAAATATTAAAATATAGTATAGATATATATAAATCATATTTATAATAATGTAATTCACATATTTACACATAAGTATGATTAACATGGAAGAAAAATATTGGTTTTCATTTCATTTAAATTCATTTTATAAAATAAATACTACATATTTTATATTCTTCAAGGGTTGGACGTATTATATTAAAATTAATAATTAAAATTATAGTTTACTAATTAACTCGACGTTCTCCAAGGGTTGAATATTATAAATTTTGATTTTTATACACAGATTATTGTCGATTTAAAATAATTTGTTTAGTTGAATTTTCCCACTCACCCCAATAATATTAATATGTCGAATTATAATTAAAAAAATATTTATATATTTACAGAAAAGTATGATTAACATGGAGGAAACATATTGGTTTTCATTTCATTTAAATTAATTTTATAAAATAATTACTACATATTTTATATTCTTCAAGGGTTGAAAGTATTATAATAAAATTAAAAAGTAAAAATAATTTACTAATTAATTCAACGTTCTCCAAGGGTTGAATATATAATATAAATTTTAATTTTTATACACACATTATTGTCGATTAAAAATAACTTGTTTAGTTGAACTGGCCCACTCACCCCAATAATATAAATATGTCGAATTATAATTAGAACAATGTAATTCATATATTTACACATAAAGTAAGATTAACATGGAGGAAAAATATTGATTTTTATTTTATTTAAATCAATTTTATAAAATAATTATTACATATTTTATATTCTTCAAGGGTTGAAAGTATTATAATAAAATTAAAAAGTAAAATCATAGTTTACTAATTAATTCGACGTTCTCCAAGGGTTGAATATAACAAATTTTGATTTTTATACACACATTTTTATAGATTGAAATAATTTGTTTAGTTGAATTGGCCCACTCACCCCAATAATATAAATATGTAGAATTATAATTAAAACAATATAATTCATATATTTACACATAAGTATAATTAACATAAATTAAAAATATTGGTTTTCATTTCATTTAAATCAACTTTATAAAATAACTACTACAAATATTAGATTCTTCAAGGGTTGAAAGTATTATAATAAAATTTAAAAGTAAAATCATAATTTACTAATTAAGTCAACGTTCTCCAAGGGTTGAATATATAATATAAATTTTGATTTTTATACACACATTATTGTCGATTAGAAATAATTTGTTTAGTTGAACTGGCCCCCTCACCCCAATAATATTAATATGTCGAATTATAATTAAAACAATGTAATTCATATATTTACACATAAAGTAAGATTAACACAGAGGAAAAATATTGTTTTTTATTTTATTTAAATCAATTTTATAAAATAATTACTACATATTTTATATTCTTCAAGGATTGAAAGTATTATAATAAAATTAAAAAGTAAAATCATAGTTTACTAATTAATTCGACGTTCTCCAATGGTTGAATATAACAAATTTTGATTTTTATACACACATTATTATAGATTGAAAATAATTTGTTTAGTTGAATTGGCTCACTCACCCCAATAATATAAATATGTTGAATTATAATTAAAACAATATAATTCATATATTTACACATAAGTATAATTAACATAAATTAAAAATATTGGTTTTCATTTCATTTAAATCAATTTTATAAAATAATTACTACATATATTCTTCAAGTATTGAAAGTATTATAATATAATTAAAAAGTAAAACAGTAGTTTAATTAATACAACGTTCTTCAAGGGTGGAATGTAATAAATTTTGATTTTTATGCAAACATTAATGTGGACTAAAAAATTATTTGTTTAGTTGAACTGGACCACCCACCCTAATAATATTAATATGATGTCAAAAGTGGAACAGTTTTAGATACGCTGTTGATTCGGCATTACATCCTCTAGGGAACAGGTCTCCACCCTTGTACTTTCAGTGGTCATACAAAGATAATACTAAACGACAAACCCACCTTTCAGCGGTTCGGGGGATGAATTGACTCTGTGTTTGCGGTTCGATTGAATTCAAGCCGTAAGCCACTCCGCTTGTCAACTGTGGTAAACTACTGAACGATAGAAGAAGTATCATCCCACTTCATCGCGAAAGATCAGGCTACAGATAAAGCATTCTCGAAATGGGAGATTACACGTGCAGTCGCTCTTTCAGTGCCCTCACAAGACCGTCCCAGGGGTTTGGCATTGATCAAAACAATACGCTATTTGGGATATTCAATAATTCTACTTGCTTTATATTACGAAATCTACGTGTATCGCGTATCGGCCACTAATTCCAAATCGATACGTGGGTTTTTATATTTGTATACATCAAATCCACTTACGTCCATTCACGATAGGTCAATTTCTAAGAAACTGTATGTGGAGCAAAGAAAATAAATTAATTGTAATAATATGGAAGTTCATATTTCAGTTTGGCACGGTATAAAAATGAGGGGGGGCTGTTCGCCCCATTTCCTCGCGAAAGAACCGCCTAATCAAAATTTAAAGGTCTTAGGATGAAAGCGTTCCACGAGTTAAACGGTCGCCGTGGCGTAATAAAATTTCCCGATATTGTGGAAAGTGTGAATAGAATATCCGTGACGGTGGTTTTAAATTTGGATGAGCCACGAACGCAACAGGTTAGTTGGGGTTGGAACCGTTGGCGGATCAGCGTTTTGGGGGAGAGCAAGATTAAATTTGGGTAACTTTATACACATTCAGAATGGTAAATTGGTTGTGACGACACTGTCGCCTCTAAGATGTATAATTAGCCATTAATGGTTATTTTATGCTCATCTTGTCATTGAGGGTGGTGTATATGTGGTCAGATAGACATCCCAGGTTCCTTTGCCGCAACTCCTAAGTATCGGTTTAAACTTTGCGAGCTATAATTACTTGAAAGCTCACTTCTCTTTGCCAAAGATTGGCGCAACAGTCTTAATGCTATTCAAATTAGCTTATTTAATGACCACACTACAGGCGGAACATTATGATTAAATAGAAATATTTATCGACAGTCAATTAATAGCAAGATTCGCTAAGAGGAGATTACAGAGGACTGTTTCCAACTTTATTAATAAACTAACTTTATATGCTTTACAAATCTTTACCTTTAGTTACTATATCTGGTACGCCAACAATTACACAAATCAAATAGTTTATGTGACCAATTATGGTCAAATTGTTTAAGCGTGTTAATAAAACATGTTTTATTGAATGTGTCAGGTGATTCTTAAAAATTGTTATAAAGTTATTGCTGATTACTAACGTGACGTTAAAATATATGATAAATACTTGGCCTCGTTCGTTTCTATTAAATAAATATAAGACGTTAATTTTAAAAATGCGTCATTTTATTATAACAATAAAATGTCTACTGCTCTAGTAAATAAATTCAATATGTGATTATACGAATAACAATTAAATACAGGTCCCCGACAGGAGACACAATTGTAATATTTTAAAATTTTCAACCTCTAAAACAATTAAATATTTTACTTGTACAGGATGACCCCAAAAAGTCTATACAGAATTCTCGGTATACTAGGATTTTTTAGTTAGTAGTTAGTTGTTAAAAGAATAAAATATCATTTTTAAATATATTCTATATTTTACTTGTATAGGGTGTCCCCAAAAAGTCTCTACAGATTTCTACCACCAATTCTTCTTCATTTTTTATTGACAGAAACGTGTTAACGTTATAAAACTCGGTATATAGAAATTTTCTAGTTAGTAGTTAGTTTTTAAAAGAATAAAATATCATTTTTAAATATATTTTATATTTTACTTATACAGGGTGCCTCCAAAAAGTCTCTACAGAATTCTACCACCAATTCTTCTTCATTTTTTATTGACAGAAACGTGTTAACGTTATAAAACTCGGTATATAGAAATTTTCTAGTTAGTAGTTAGTTGTTGAAAGAATAAAATATCATTTTTAAATATATATTATATTTTACTTGTATAGGGTGTCCCCAAAAAATCTGTGCAGATTTATACCACCAATTCTTCTTCATTTTTTATTGACAGAAACGTGTTAACGTTATAAAACTCGGTATACCGGGATTTTTTAATTAGTAGTTAGTTGTTAAAAAAAAATAAAATATCATTTTTAAATATATTTCCTATTCTACTTATACAGGGTGTTCCCAGAACGTTGACAGAAACGTGTTAACGTTATAAAACTCAGTATGCAGGGATTTTTTAGTTAGTAATTAGTTGTTGAAAGAATAAAATCTCATTTTTAAATATATTATATATTTTACTTGTATAGGGTGTCCCCAAAAAATCTGTGCAGATTTCTACCAAAAATTCTTCATTTTTTTTATTGACAGAAATAGAGATTTTTAGTTAGTAGTTAGTTGTTGCAAGAATAACATATCATTTTTAAATATATTTTATATTTTACTTGTACAGGGTGTTCCAAAAAAGGCTGTACAGAATTCTACCATCAATTCTTCTTCATTTATTATTGACAGAAACGTGTTAATGTTATAAAACTCGGTATATAGGGATTTTTTAGTTAGTAGTTAGTTGTTAAAAGAATAAAATATCATTTTTAAATATATTTTATATTTTACTTGACAGAAATAGAGATTTTTAGTTAGTAGTTAGTTGTTGAAAGAATAAAATATCATTTTTAAATATATTTTATATTTTACTTGTACAGGGTGTCCCAAAAAAGGCTGTACAGAATTCTACCACCAATTCTTCTTCATTTATTATTGACAGAAACGTGTTAATGTTATAAAACTCGGTATATAGGGATTTTTTAGTTAGTAGTTAGTTGTTAAAAGAATAAAATATCATTTTTAAATATATTTTATATTTTACTTGACAGAAATAGAGATTTTTAGTTAGTAGTTAGCTGTTGAAAGAATAAAATATCATTTTTAAATATATATTATATTTTACTTGTGTAGGGTGTCCCCAAAAAATCTGTGCAGATTTCTACCACCAATTCTTCTTCATTTTTTATTGACAGATACGTGTTAACGTTATAAAACTCGGTATATAGGGATTTTTTTAGTTAGTAGTTTGTTGTTAAAAGAACAAAATATCATTTTTAAATATATTTTATATTTTTCTTATACAGGGTGTCCCCAAAAAGTCTGTACAGAATTCTATTACCAATTCTTCTTTATTTTTTATTGACAGAAACGTGTTAACGTTATAAAACTCGGTATACTGGGATTTTTTAGTTAGTAGTTAGTTGTTAAAAGAATAAAATATCATTTTTAAATATATTCTATATTTTACTTGTATAGGGTGTCCCCAAAAAGTCTCTACAGATTTCTACCACCAATTCTTCTTCATTTTTTATTGACAGATACGTGTTAACGTTATAAAACTCGGTATATAGGGATTTTTTTAGTTAGTAGTTTGTTGTTAAAAGAATAAAATATCATTTTTAAATATATTTTATATTTTTCTTATACAGGGTGTCCCCAAAAAGTCTGTACAGAATTCTATTACCAATTCTTCTTCATTTTTTATTGACAGAAACGTGTTAACGTTATAAAACTCGGTATACTGGGATTTTTTAGTTAGTAGTTAGTTGTTAAAAGAATAAAATATCATTTTTAAATATATTCTATATTTTACTTGTATAGGGTGTCCCCAAAAAGTCTCTACAGAATTCTACCACCAATTCTTCTTCATTTTTTATTGTCAGAAACGTGTTTACGTTATAAAACTCGGTATACAAGGATTTTTTAGTTAGTAGTTAGTTGTTAAAAGAATAAAATATGATTTTTAAATATATTTTATATTTTACTTGTACAGGGTGTCCCAAAAAACCTGTACAAAATTCTACCACCAATTCTTCTTCATTTTTTATTGACAGAAACGTGTCAACGTTGTAAAACTCGGTATACAGGGATTTTTTAGTTAGTAGTTAGTTGTTAAAAGAAAAAAATATCATTTTTAAATATATTTTATATTTTACTTGTACAGGGTCTCCCCAAAAAGTCTGTACAGACGTTATAAAACTCGGTATACACGGATTTTTTAGGGTGAAAAATTCAAATATGTTAACAAATTTGATGTACAATGTAGAAGGCATTTACAAACCGTCCTAACTTTTTTGTCATTCACTGTATATGTTTCTGGAATGGCAATATTTATTCGTCTACGAATTGCTTTTAAAATATGTATGTAGTTAATATCGCTAAGAGCACCCGTTTGACATAAAAATGCAATTAAATTACACACAATGAAATAAAACTGAAATAATGTGATTTTTATTAATTATACAAATATATTTTAAGCAATTGTTCAAAGTAAGCATCGTTGTATACGGAGATTAATACGACGAAGATAATTAAACTGCATTCTTTGCATCATTTCCACATCTTGCTTTAAAATGTTGAATCTTGAATACGTCTACATAATTCACCTTCAGTATTTATAAATCTTTACTAAATCTAAAAAACAAAAAAATATTGAAAATAAATTGTTAAATTCTCTACAGACTTTTCGGGGATGCCCTGTATAGAGTGATTCAGTTTTATCTTCAGAAAATTATTAATTGTAAGTTGTTGACATTAAGAATTAAATTAATTGAAAGAACTCTCTGATATTCTGATATATTTATGAGCTTTGATTCTATTGTTTAAATAAATTCATATAAGAAGCATATTAATTTTATTATTTCGATTGGTCTATTTTATATTCAACTATTTTGAACTAAATGAAAATCCAATGATTTATTTCATAAAAAATATCCCAATCATTATTTTTTTCAAAATACATCTTAAATGAGTCTGAATCTTGAAAATAAATTATTATTTTTGATGCCTTGTATCTCTATTTTCGCCACGAGATACCCTGTATATAAATACAAAAATGAATTTGGAATTATTAAGTAACAAAAGATTTATTTATGAATTAAAAACAGAAACCTCTATTTAAATTTAAGACGTAATCTGGGATGAAAAGTATTATGATTAACAAACACTGAACCATCATATCACAGTGATATCTTTTATATTTCTCAGAAGGATTGTAAAGTGAAATCACTATTATAATAGACAAACACAGCAAAGACTTTACAATATCAATAAACACCGATTTCACTACGATGAAAATAAATTTGTTCACAATATTTTTAATGCTATTAATGTTAAAAATATTATTTGATTAATTAAATAATATTAATATAAAAATTATTTCAATGATTAATTAATACATACGAATAAATTATAATTTCTACCACAAAGAATAAATATTTGACATTGTTTTCTAATTATAATTAATTAAATTTTCAATAAAATCAAGGTTATAAAAATCAATATTTGAACTTAATATGCCAACAATTTTATGCAAACAAATTAATGCCAAAGGAAAAAATATTAGGTTCTTAGAACTGAAGAAAAGACTAACATTACTATTTAACATTTTGAAGGTTCCTTTAAGTCTCTGTAATAATAAATGTGGTCTTGTGTGTTTCTGTTAAGCAAAGAAGACCGTCTTTGAGTAAATTTTTCTTGAATTTGTTCAATTTCCAACCAGTAGTCAGCCAAACTTGACGTCCAAACCATCAACCCATTATACAGACCATCCAGAATTACCATAATCACCCATTAATGAACTCTGTAACAATACGATCAATAAAATGCTCCTTTGCCCAACTTTTTGATGAAATACATTTTATGAATGTATTCTAGAGTTGATTCAAAGTAGTTTAATATATAGCTTATTATTAATTTCTTCATTGATACAAGTTTAAGGATGACCTTGACGTTGTTCATCTCCAAACCACTTTTGTCTTCATTATATACAGCTTCTCCTGCTGTTACTTAATTTTGGAGACTATAAAGCAAATTTGTAGGAATAATAAAAAAATGTAGGAAAAAATCATAGTTATAATGATATTTATTTAAATAAGTCTAAAACAAAAAAGAAATGTTACTATTTCCGGTAACTAATATTAACAAAAGCTTCAATTTAATATAAATAATTTAAATTAAGAATATTGGAATTCATCATCAACATGAAGAATAATTTGTTTTTTTAATTTCATTAATATTATTTTAAACGAATAATTTTCCGTAAAATTAACTAGATATTATATTAATCTATTTATTTTTTATAATATTCTTCGTATGTGTGACAATAATTAAATGATTTAATTATATGTAATAAATTTATTATCGTTATTGCTTAAACGTAAAATGATTAAATGATGCTTCGTTGGGTCAAGTCAAACGAAGTTAATTAACTCTCAAGTAAACTCATAAAGATTCACAAGTAAAATTTGGGACAGTCTGTAGAAATTTTCAATCACCAATTTACGGTCCGTTTTGTTTAAACATACAAAGTAAATGTTATTGTGGGTATTATATTAATTATTTTATATCAATATTTTAAACTAAATTAGTTGTTGCACATTTATTACTATCATTACTGTATCTATCGATGAACGTGGGATAAAAATAACTACATGTGATATGTCTTGTAATTTATGGGCTATTTATAATAATAGAAAGTAGAATAATACAATACATAGTTTAAACACAGTTAAGTATGTTCATTATGTAATAAAATAGCTCTAACTTATTATTAAGAGGCAATAATAATTCTTAATCAATTGTTCAAGACATTAGTTTTCACTATTATATTACAATTTTAAAATTAGATAAAATATCTACATTAAGTTAATCTAAAATAAAAATTATGTAAATATTTACGTCTTCTGAATTAAGGTTAATACCCATCAACTTTTTTTAAATACAGCCCTTAATTACCTTCATTTGTTTGTATAATTTAATCAACATGAGGCTAAGATCAGATCTTTATTATTGCTTTATTTTGAATTCAAAAATTTTAAAAAACAAGAAACAATCAACAACAATAGAAGTAAAATTGGTATCCATCAATGTGTGAGGTTGGTGGCCGTTTCGAAAGTCTAATGGAAGTCACGTATCAGCTGAGCTAATAAAGATAATTAGTGTCTAATGGGGATTTATAGAAACGGTTTTGGTAGTAGATGTCCCATAAATCGATATAAGGCGTCTTGTAAGTGTAAGAGGTAGTCAGCCACTGATAATCCGGACATCGCATAAATATGATCAAGTGTGAAGCTAGGGCCGTAAGTAGTAAGCCCGGCTTAGAGTTTGCTTGTGTCCCCGTAGAGCAGCTGAGACGACTACTGACGCTTTCTAAAAACGATCGAACGATCGCCTCCCGACCAACTTTGCTAAGCGTCTCCTTATTGATTGCCAGATAATGTAAACTTATTACTTACGTCTAATTATGAACATAATAAGGAGGCTCCAGACATGCAACTACTACGTTGTACGGCGATATTTTAGTAGTGGACAAGTTCTTCTTCTTGAAACTCTGGTGATGTCATTAGAGAACTTTGGGACGTAGTGCACAAACTTTTGTCTCATTTTTCACATGAAGCTTACGTTCACTGTGTCAAATTTCTTGAATAAACCAAATTATAGGCAATAATCCCTTCGATTTTTTACAAACACAGCTTCCTACAATAACTAATTACTGGTTTATAAGAAGATAAAGTTAATATGAAGTAGTGATTCATCATAAGTAAAGAGAGAATAAGAAGGTGGATATGATGAGTTTTTAAATAGGTCGGTTGATATACGAAATGAGGAAATCGGAGGAAGTTATACATCAAAAGAGATGACGGTATCCTGATTATGTGGAGGTAAGAGTGCCGCATAGGCAGATTAGAGAATGTGGCTGTTGTCAGCAAGCACCAAGCAGCAACCAAGGAGCGTTGATCGGGGTGATAAACGATTATTGAGTTAAATAAACAGTCCGGCGGGCGCAGAAGGCCGTAACTTATAAATATCTATCCTGTTTTCCTTACAGGACTTAGTAGTGATATATAGCGGTGTAGCTGGAAGGATTATACACCTACTCCTTTCTTCATAAGTTCGCGGGCCCGCTCGCGTTTTCTCTCCCGAGCGCATAACTCGGTATCGTCTGGTGTTACGGATATCTTAATAAGATTCATGAAAGGACGCCATATTTTATATCCTCCCTATCTAAAGTAATGCCTCGTGAGCCATTCGCCTCGCAATGCAGACCGGCTGCCCCCATCGCACAACCAAGATAAGCCCTCTAGCCCGCTCAGACACCGCTACCCACCGGCACACACCCTACACAAGCCGATCAAAATTATGAAATATTTTTAATTAAATATTAATTTATATATTATTTAATGAACGTAGCCGAACGACATTTTTAATATATGGCTTAAAACGTTCCCTTCACAGTTAATATAGAAAAGTCTAAATGATGATTCCAAAAGTTTTTTTAATCCTAAAATAGTAAATAAAAGTAAATAAACAATGAACAAAGAATATATATATATATATATATATAATATGATTTAAGAGTAATTTTTTTTGTTAACTCAAATAGAAAAATATTTGCTGTTCTTTGATAATATTTCTGTCGAAAGATCAGTTTATTTAGAAGAATATCATTTATTTTTTAAAACGACAATGGATATAAAAGCAAAATCTTTACAATAAAAAGTTTTTGAATAGTCTCTTATGGGATCCTCAGTTTACTCCCATTTTTTTTATAGAACAAAATAAATTGTATCCAGTGTTTCTTAGATTGTCTCTCTATTAAAGGCAAAAATTAGAAGAAGATGTCAAAAGTAATAAAAATAAATTGTCACTAATTTGTAGATATTGCTTGTTACTTTGGATTTAAAGTTTTCTTCAAAAGTAATAAAATTTAACTTTTTAAAAAAATAATAGAACAATAAAAAGTTTATTGGATTTTAACTTCAATTCAAATCATTTAGGAGAATGTCATAAGAAAAATATATAATTATGTGTCACAAGGAAGACAATTATTTTTCAAAATTATATAGAAAATGAAAAACAACTTATTTCCAATAAAAACGTTTTGAATTTTCAAACTGAAACTTGAAACTACATTCATTTATCTTAGATTGTCTTTTCATCAAACGCAAAAATTAGGAGAAGATATTAAAAATAATAAAAATAAAGTGCCATTAATTATTAGATTTTGGTTGTTACTCAGGTTCTAAAAGTTTCTTGAACCTAATGAATTTAACTTTTCAAAAAGTAATAAAACAGTTTATTAGATTTTAATTTAACAAACTTCAGTTCAATTTATTTAGAAGAATGTCATAATAAAAATAAATAATTATGAGTCACAAGGAAGACAAGTATTTTTCAAAATGGCACACAAGATAAAAAACAACTTATTTCCAATAAAAACTTTTTGAATTTTCTTCTGCGATCTTTAGTTTACTCCCATCTTGAATTGAAAGAGAACAAATTGACATTAGAAGATACTAAAAATAATACAGTGTCATTAATTAACAGATTTTGCTTGTTACTCAGGTTCTAAAAGTTTCTTTTAAAGTAATGAATTTAACTGTTTAAAAAGTAATAAAATAATAAAAGAGTTTATTAGATTTTAAATTAAGAAACTTCGTCAATTTATTTACAAGAATGTCATAATAAAAATATATAATTATATATCACAAGGAAGACAATTATTTTTCAAAATGATATAGAAAATAAAAAGCAACTTATTTCCAATAAAAACTTTCTGAGTTTTCTTCCGTGATCCTTAGTTTACACCCATCTTGAATTAAAATAGAACAAAGAGGCATTGTATCCAAATTGTCTTTCTATCAAAGGCAAAAATTAGAAGAAGATATTAAAAACAATAAAAATACTGTGCCATTAATTAACATTATTTTGCTTGTTACTCAGGTTCTTAAAGGTTCTTCAGAAGTAATGAATTTAACTTTTTAAAAAGTAATAAAAAACAAAAGAGTTTATTGGATTTTAAATTAACAAACTTTGTCAACTTATTTAGAAGACTGTCAAAAAATATAATTATGTGTCACAAGGAAGACAATTATTTTTCAAAATTAAAAAAACAACTTATTTTCAATAAAAACGTTTTGAATTTTTTTATATATAATCCTTAGTTTACTCTCATCTTGAATTAAAATAAAATGAAGAGAAATTGTATCCATTTATCTTAGATTGTCTTTCTGTCATAGGCAAAAATTAGAAGAAGATAATAAAAATAAAAATAATTTCAGATTTTGCTTATTACTTTGGTTCTAAAAGTTTCTTCAAACGCAATGAATTTAACGTATTAATAAGTAATAGAATAATAAATGAGAATGTCATAATAAAAATATATAATTATGTGTCATAAGGAAGACAATTATTATCTTGGATTAAAATAGAACGAAGAGACATTGTATCCAGTTATCTTAGATTGTCGTTCTATCAAAGGCAAAAGTTAGAAGAATATATTAAAAATAATAAAAATAAAGTGCCATTAATTAGCAGATTTTGCTTATTACTCAGGTTTTAAAAGATTCTTCAATAGTAATGAATTTAACTTTTTAAAAAGTAATACAATAATGAAACAGTTTATTAGATTTTAATTTAACAAGCTGCGTCAATTTATTTAGAAGAATGACATAATAAAAATATATAATTATATATCACAAGGAAGACTATTAATTTTCAAAATGATATAGAAGATAAGAAACAACTTACGGGTATTTTCAATAAAAACTTTTTGAATTTTCTACTATGTGATCCTTAGTTTAATCCCAACTTGGATTAAAAGAGAACAACGATATATTGTATCCAGTTATCTTAGATTGTCTGTCTATTAAAGGCAAAAATTAGAAGAAGATATTAAAAATAATACAAATAAAGTGTCATTAAATACTCAGGTTTTTTCAAAATTAATGAATTTAACTTTTTAAAAAGTAATAGAATAATAAAAGAGTTGGATTTCAAATCAACAAACTTTGACAATTTATTTAGAAGAATGCCACAATAAAAGTATATAAATATATCCCAACGAAAACAATTATTTTCCAAAATGATAAAGCAACTTCTTTTCAATAGAAACTTTTTGAATTTTCTTTTATTTAATCCTTAATTTAATTCCATATTGGATAGAAGATAAATTTTATCACCTAAGGTGTCTTAGGTTACCTTTCTATCAAAGACAAAAATTACAAATATAAAACAACTTTTTTTTAATCGAAGTCTTTTAGATTGCCTTTAAAATCAAATGTTTCTCTGGTCTTGGATTAAAAGAGGACAAAGGGAAAATTTAGTGTTTTTTGAATATCCTTCTATTAAAGATCAATCTTGGAAGAAGAAAAATAAAAGAAATATTAAAGTAAAAAAGGACTTCTTCTCATATAAATTTTTCTGTTTTTCTTTTATACAAAAACAATATGTAACCTTTAGTTTTAACTTTAGCTCAAACTTTATTTTGTTTTATTTTTACACACCGAAAGAAAATAATTTCTAGTTTCAGTCAGTAATCAAGTCCCACTTATAACTAAATAAAACTTTTTTATTTATTCAAAATGTTTCTTTAAACTATGGAAATACATAAACATAATTTTAAATAACTGAACTTGAAGCTTGTTTCAATCAATTTTAATGGCCTGACTAAATTTGGTTCAATATAGTCCTGTCTAAGATATTTTTATCCTCTTCCCTTACTGCCAGCCCGGCATAAATAATTAGAAAAAGTAGGGGAATATAATAGACAACAATATATACTAGAAAATAAACGTCCACCTCACTGTTTAATGTGTTATAGTGGGTAGTATGGTAGTTGGTAGATTTCGTTTAGATATATCATAATAATTCCTAGCTAACTGCAGTAACGTTCAGTCGGTTCGCCATGGCTTGCAAGCCAACAATATAATTCCCTGAATGCCGTAAATCTCAACTTTTAGGAGCGCACTCCTTGCAGAAGGAAGGGGATTAAAGATCAGTAATCTTATAGGATAGATGAATTATGGCGGTATTTCCCAGTCCTGCTCATTCCTTGCGGTGCTCCGCAAAAATCCTTTATGTTTTCCAAGGAATTGCCATTTAATTGCTTTAGATTACGACTACGAAATTAATTAAGATTCTATAGGGTATGCATCTTAATAATACCAGGTGCGTCTTCCGATATTTCTATTCTAACTATATTTCCCCAGACGATTATTTATTATGGATGTCTGATACTGATAACTTATACCAGCCAAAGAATTTAAACCAGGTCTTAATTGTGTTTTAAGAACAATGATTTTTACTCATCACATCACATTTTTAAAAATGCACTTTTACATTTTTTAAATCAATAACCTTTAAAACTTTTTTGTTTTGTTTTCACTGTTAATTAACATAAGTTAAATTAACTGTATGTCTATTTTTTCTCACTTTTAATTATGTAATATTTTACTCAATTAAATATGACGAATCTTGACCTGGTTTCACAAGAAGTGTATGTAACTAGAAATTTTATAGCCTATCCAAAGTCGAGTAATTGCACAGATTTGTTGTTTAAAGTTATACCCGCAGTTACAATAAAACTTGTAGTTTTTATTTTGAAACTTTCGTGTCAGATTAACCCGAAATTCCAGCACATAAATTCGGGCTGAGTAAAGTTTTTCGTAACGTAATATTTTAACTGGGCTATATTTTATGTATATCCAATAATAAAAGTCCATATATTTCATAAATTTGCAAGTGGTTGTAATTCAAGCATCTTCTGAGACTGAATCTCGCTTTATACATTTAAGAAACTTAGAATAAATCAAGACAGTTTTAGGGAATTAGTAATATGCCAAAACTTAATTAAGGGTTATAATTTAGGGCTAATGTACAAGGGCTGAATGCGCCAGTACTACAATTTCTTATATTTTAATTTAACGGTGAAATAATTACTATCTCTAATAGTTCATTAATTTATGGCGAATTACCTCGCACACAATCAATATTATCAATTGCTGGGCCCTTTTAATTTCTTCTTAAACGGGGTTTAATGTGACTGCTTCCAGAGGTATTCGATAGAAAGTTTCAAAATAAGATTCTTGGAGTTTTTACAAATGAATGTGTTTTTATTTAACATTATCTAGTACGTGTGATCAAGGTGTGTTCTAATTCAACATCCAATTCAACACCATTTATGTTGCCACTGAACATGATATACTTTTTGTATTTGTAATATTTATGTGGAAAGTGACATTGCTGAGATTTTGTAATTTAATATATTGAATTCATTAAAGACTATCAATTTCAATCAGTAAAATGTAAGTGATTCATCAAATTGATATTATATCTGGTGCATAAACAACCTAGATAACCAATAATTTGGAGACTAGTATGAAGAGAAATTGTATCCATTTATCTTAAATTGTCTTTCAATCATGGGCAAAAATTAGAAAAAAATAAAAATAATAATTTTCAAATTTTGCTTATTACTCTGGTTCTAAAAGTTTCTTCAAAAGCAATGAATTTAACTTTTTAAAAAGTAATACAATAATAAAACAGTTCATTGGATTTTAATTTAACAAACTTCGACAATTTATTTAGAAGAATGTCATAATAAAAATATATAATTATGTGTCACAAGGAAGACAATTATTTTTCAAAATGAAATAAGATAAAAAATAACTTCTTTTCAATAAAAACTTTTTAAATTTTCTTCTATGTGATCCTTAGTTTACTCTCAACTTGAATTAATATAGAACAGACATATTGTATCTAGTTATTTTAGATTTTATTTCTATCAAATGCAAAAATTAGAATAATATATTAAAAATAATAAAAATAAAGTGTCATTAATTAGCAGGTTTTGCTTGTTACTCAGGTTCTAAAAATTTCTTCAATAGTAATGAATTTAACTTTTTAAAAGGTAATAGAATAATAAAGGAGACTATTGGATTTTCAATTAACAAACTTCGTCAATTTATTTAGAAGAATGTCATAATAAAATATATACTTATATGTCACAAAAAAGACAATTATTTATCAGAATGATATAGAAGATAAAAAACAACTTATTTCCAGCAAAAACTTTTTGAACTTTCTTCTATGTGGTCCTTAGTTTACTCCTATCTTGAATTAAAATAGAACGAAGAGACATTGTATCCAGTTATCTTAGATTCTATTTCTATCAAATGCAAAAATTAGAAGAATATATTAAAAATAATAAAAATAAAGTGTCATTAATTAGCAAATTTTGCTTGTTACGCAGGTTCTAAAAGTTTCTTCAATAGTAATGAATTTAACTTTTTAAAAGGTAATAGAATAATAAAGGAGATTATTGGATTTTCAATCAACAAACTTCGTCAATTTATTTAGAAGAATGTCATAATAAAATATACACTTATATGTCACAATAAAGACAATTATTTATCAGAATGATATAGAAGATAAAAAACAACTTACCTCCAACAAAAACTTTTTGAACTTTCTTCTATGTGGTCTATCTTGAATTAAAATAGAACGAAGAGACATTGTATCCAGTTACGTTAGATTCTATTTCCGTGAAAGGCAAAAATTATAGGAAGATATTAAAAATAATAAAAATAAAGTGCCATTAATTAGATTATTTAGAAGAATGCCATAATAAAAATATATAATTATGTGTCACAAGGAAGACAATTATTTTTCAAAATGATATAGAAGATAAAAAACAACTTTTTTTCAATAAAAACTTTTTGAATTTTCTTCTATGTGATCCTTAGTTTACTCCTAGAACTTATATAGAACAAAGACATATTATATCCAGTTATCTTAGATTGTTTTTCTATCAAATACAAAAATTAGAAGAAGATATTGAAAATAATAAAAATAAAGTGTCATTAATTGGCAGACTTTGCTTGTTACTCAGGTTCTAAAAGTTTCTTCGAGTTTATTGGATTTTCAATTAACAAACTTTGTCAATTTATTTAGTAGATCGTCATAATATATAATTATATGTCACAAGGAAGACAATTATTTTCCAAAATGATATAGAAGATAAAAAACAACGAGTATTTCTAATAAAAACTTTTTGAATTTTCTTCTATGTGATCCTTAGTTAAATGAATCGTCAAATTGATATTATATCAGGTGCATAAACAACCTATATAACCAATAATTTGGAGACTTGTCCAAGTTTGATATTAATACAGTACGTCACACCATTGTCAGGGACCGAAGTGAGAAACTCTAATTATTTACATTACAATATTGACGTGCACACAAGCATATCTCACAAATATCAACATGGTGTGTTCGCTATCTAAAACCCAAGAAATTCTTTATCAGCACTCGATTGTACAAAAGAAAAACATTTAGTCGTTCAGCGATAGAATAAATTCTCGGTTCTCATATTTGTGACATGAGATAAAAATATTGTAATGCCCTTATCATTTTATAAGCTACCTAGGACGAATATAAAATATTGGATTGGGGCAACTAATGAAAATTGAATTGCCGCATTATCCAGATGACTTGAGTGACTTCCGCCTTAAGAAAAGGTCCGGGGCTTTAGCTGACCACTCAATATGGGATTTTGGGAATTTAAATTTGCTGATACTGAAATACTGCAAATTGCTTTGAATATAAAAAAATCATCTGTTGTCCAGCCCACTTCGGGTGCAGTGAATTTAAGTCGTGATATAATGCACTCGAGACCCAGTTTTTTATATTATCTTGACAAGATAATCAAAATAAATACTCTTCTACATATATATTAATAAATAAAATTCCTTTATTTATCTCCATTTATTAATAAAATACAATAAATACTTTAATTATTGATACATTTCTTCTTGGTTGTTGATGAATTTAAAAGAATAAAAAATCAATAACGTAATTTTTTGGTTAATTTTATACCTTTTCAATTATAATCTATAATAAATAATTTTTGTTTATAAAAGAAACTGTATATTTAACGTAAAATTGAAATATTTTTGTTTTTATGATGAAAAAAAATTGTTTTGCCGAAAATATCTTACGTTTTTCTTATTTTTTTATATTTATTTTCAGAAACATTTTTTATATTTCTATATTCTATTGTTCTAAAAATTATAATTATATTTCTGTATTTTAAATTCTCATAAAATACAGAATATTTTTAAGATATGATAATAAGTAAAAAAATAATATCTATTTACATGTTTATTTGGTTTGTTCTCAAATTTAAATTTAAATTTTTATTTGCCTACAATTTTTTTTACATTTTAATTTTTCAGTATTCTAAATTTTTAAAAAAAGCTTTTTTAATCTAAAATTTTATCTTTCAAATATAAATTTTTGTTCTATGTTGTCTTTTATTGTATATATTTTATTATATTAGAAATCATTTAATAATACTTCCATATTTTAAATTCTCAAAAAATATAGAAAATTATTTATCCAAAATATAAAAATAAATTTGAAACAACAACTCAAGAGACCATATTTTTATTTGTCCCTTTTTAGTTTTTTAAATTTTATATTAGATAATTTATTTTTATTTATTTAAATTAAATATTTTATCATTTTTTAATCAATCAATTTTAATTGATCAATTTAATTTTGATAATTTATTGTTTTTTATACTTTATTATTGTTGTTAATCGATTTTTTAATTTTAATTTAAATACATTTTTTTTTTAATTTAAATTAATTTAAATAAAAAAATAATTAGATAATTTAGACATATTTAAATTAAATTAAATAAAAAAAATAAAGTATTTAAATTAAAATTAAAAAATTGATTAATAACAATAATAAAATATAAAAAAACAATAAAATATCTAAATTAAATTGATCAATTTAAAATTAAAAAATAATAAAATATTTAATTTAAATAAATAAAAATAAATTATCTAATATAAAATTTAAAAAACAATAAAATATATGTTTAAAATTTAAAAAAAAAATAATACATTTATTTTACAATTAAAAAAATATTAAAATTTAAAAATCGATAAAAAACAATAATAAAATATAAAGAACAATAAAATATATGAAGTAAATTAATCAAATTAAAATTAAAAAGCAATAAAATATTTAATTTAAATTAATTGAAATAAAAAAGTGAAAAAAAAAAACATTTAGTATAAAATAAATAACAAAAAATAAATATTTAGTTTAAATTAAAAAATAAATTATTTAATATAAAATTTAAATAAAAAATTAAAATATTTAATATGAAAAAACTAAAGATTTAGTTAAAATTAAAATTAAAAAAATATTAAAATATACAAATTGATAAAAAACAATAATAAAATGTAAAGAATAATAAAATATCTAAATTAAATTAATCAAATTAAAATTTAAAAACAATAACATATTTAATTTAATCTAATTTAAATAAAAAAATAAAATAAAATATTTAGTAGAAAATTAAAAAATAAATAAATAAATATTTAGTTTAAATTAAATAATTAATATATTTAATTTAAAATAAAAAAGTCAATACAATATTTAATTTAAATTTAAAGATATGAGATATTTATTTTAAAATTAAAGAAAAACAAAAAATATTTTATTTAAGTAAAAAGAAAATAAATTATTTAATATAAAATTTAAAATGTTTGGTATAAATTAAAAAAAAAAACATTATAATATCTAATTTAAATAAAAAATTAAAATATTTAATATTAAAAAACTTAATAATCAGTTAAAAAAAATAATAATATATTAAATTTAAATTCTTAAAAAATATTATATTCAAGAATTTATCTTTCAAACAACAAATGTTATAAAAATTAATTTTTAATTATTAGAATTATATATATTCATGATTTCTTTATTTGTTTATCATTATTTATTGATATTCAATCAGATTATTTTCTAAATGTTTTGACAATGCAAAACAATAATTGAACACAAATACTTTAAAAAATCTTTATCTTTATTAATTTTCACTTCCCTTTATAAATAATTGTTACATGGACATAGAAGACAACCCATGCTTATTCAATACCTACCTCTAACGCCACGTTGTAGATACGGTTGCCTAAAAAAAAATTTTTTTTCGTAATAAATCCTTATCTGCATTATCAGATAATGTTGACACACCTGATAAGAAATCTGGATCAAAAGGTATGATCAAACAGGTACTAAAACTACGAACAACGCAAAGACATGTTCGTAGTTGTTTTTTCCCTTGAACATGTTCCGTTTTATTAATTTCAACGTTTTCTAGAACTATGTACGGGTGGTTAGTTATTTGTTTAGTGATATGTGACGCTCTGTTGTGCAGTGGTAGGTCTGTGTTGAATCAAAATTGCCCCACAATATGTGTGTGTCAGGAATTCGTAACCAATTGTGGAAATCGAAATCTGACAGAACTGCCAGACAACATCGATAACAATGTGAGTATGTTCGAATGTTTTGACTGCGACTGCAGTTTTGTTCTGTATAATTTCCATCGTCTAATGTTGTTTTGATACACCTATTTTGTTTGATGTTTGAATAATTAATTAACTGAAGGAATATTTGGTTTTTATCCTAAAGGACAAAAGTATAAACTTATTATATTACAATTAATATGCAAAGGTTGAATTATGAAAAAACTGTTTTGTCCACCAGCAACAATTATAATAAAATTATTGTTAATGAATTTTTTGTTGTTTATATTGGAAGAATTTTGGATTTGAATGTGTTGAAACATAACAAACAATAAGAACGGATGTTTTTTTGTTTGATATGAACATACATCTTAAAATAATGTATACAAACATAAATCATAGTAATTTTCCTTTAATATAGAATTTTTACTGGCAGTAAATAAGGCAAAGTTTTTATCCACCATGATTCATGTGTGATACAGCAATAATCTAAAACAGTTTTCTTACAAATTGCAGGCTACCTCGTGATATATGTTTAGATTAATCATAGAAAACTGTTTTCAGGGCAAATTATATCAATTTATTAGTGGCCATTTATTACAAGTACTCAGGTACACAATTAACATGTAATTATTCTAGCACTAGTTAACTGGTTTCAAGATTTTTTTATGAATGGATATTATTACCACTGTAAATGGTGAAAACGTATACCATATATGGTTGTAAAATTAAATAATCCTAAAACTTTAATTTTACCTAACTGTTTCAGTGTAATTAACATTTACTATTTTCAGGTTTATGTGGCATAAAAATGTGTATTTTTATAAGGCACAATGAAAATTAATGATACGGTTTTAAAAAATTATCGCCACAACAAATATATCAAATTTAAACAAGCAAATAAGATAAAGTTTAATTTAATTGTTTGTCCCTATAAATTTTTTGTTTTCAAGTTTATATATTTATTTTAGTAGCTTATTATTGTGGATAAGACAAAACAGATATACAAATTAAATTAAAAAACTTATTTAACATAAATATCAACGAAATAATTCCCAAAAATATGATGGAAGCTTAAAATTTACAATCTTATTTTTCTATGTAGTCAAACAAAACGTGAATAATTTTATTAACATGTTAGTTTTTATTTATTTTTAACCGGCATATTTATCTTTATCATCACCACTATGAAAATAAATTCCAATTTAACAATCATCCTGCATTTGTGCAATTTTATTTTGTAATTGAATATTTTTATTAGAAGATTATGGAGGTCCAAAGTTATTGATTTTAAATTTGTTTATAGAAATTATAACTATATTTCTAAACTATTTGTTCTTCTTATAAATAAGTTATGTGATTCACCCTGTATATACAGTAGTAACCATAATTATAGCAACTTAAACTTATATATATAATATTAAAAATATGAACTGTACTCCTGGATTGAATGCCAGTATTATATTTATTGTTTTTCTGTTATTGTTGTGTCTACTATATAAAATGGTCAATCTAATTTTATTCTTTCAAAAATTGCGTATCTTTTATATTTTTCAGTGGACAAAATTCTAGTAATTTTTTACCTTATGATATTTCATTGATCTCTGTGAATTTAAATCAATTATTTACTAGTGGTCTTTTGCTTATTATAATTATTTAATCATTGATCGAAATGAAACTGTAAGAAAAATTATAATTCAACGTTACCAAAACTCAGAGAAACAAGAAAAGACTAAAAGTTTATATATATTTAACTTTTTAAAAATTCCTACAATAATGAACACCTCTGTAAATATAATAATAATCACATATAATAATCTTCATTCAAATTAATATTTTGTCAATGTTCTTCAAGAAAATTCATTTCAAGAAGAGAAGATTCTGGGTACTTGGGTTGGATTGAAAATAAAAAACAATAGTAAACTCATATTATTTTAACAGTTCACATTAAATAAAAGAGTTATGAAGGAAATATTTAACTTTTTAAAAATTCCTATAATAATGACCACCACTGTAAACATAATAATAATCATATATGAATAATCTTCATTCAAATTAATATTTTGTCAGTGTTCCTCAAGGAGATTCATTTCAAGAAGAAAAGATTCTGGGTACTTGGGTTGGACTGAAAATAAAAAACAACAGTAAATTCATATTATTTTAACAGTTCACATTAAATAAAAGAGTTATGGAGGAAATATTTAACTTTTTAAACATTCCTACAATAATGACCACCACTGTAAACATAATAATAATCACTTATGAATAATCTTTATTCAAATTAATATTTTGTCAGTGTTATTCCAGGAAATTCATTCAAAAAGAAAAGATTCTGGGTACTTGGGTTGGATTGAAAACAAAAAACAATAGTAAAGTCATATTATTTTAACAGTTTACATTAAATAAAAGAGTTGTGGAGGAAATATTTAACTTTTTAAAAATTCCTACAATAGTGAACACCTCTGTAAATATAATAATAATCACATATGAATAATCTTCATTCAAATTAATATTTTGTCAGTGTTCTTCAAGGAAATTCATTTCAAAAAGAAAAGATTCTGGGTACTTGGGTTGGATTGAAAATAAAAAACAATAGTAAATTCATATTATTTTAACAGTTCAATAATGACCACCACTGTAAACATAATAATAATCATATATGAATAATCTTCATTCAAATTAATATTTTGTCAGTGTTCTTCAAAGAAATTCAATTCAAGAAGAAAAGATTTTGGAACTTGGGTTGTATTGAAAATAATTCCTACAATAATGACCACCACTGTAAACATAATAATAATCATATATGAATAATCTTCATTCAAATTAATATTTTGTCAGTGTTCTTCAAAGAATTTCAATTCAAGAAGAAAAGATTTTGGAACTTGGGTTGGATTGAAAATAATCCCTACAATAATGACCACCAATGTAAACATAATAATAATCATATATTAATAATCTTCATTCAAATTAATATTTTGTCAATGTTCTTCAAGAAAATTCATTTCAAGAAGGGTACTTTGATTGGATTGAAAATAAAAAACAATAGTAAATTCATATTATTTTAACAGTTCACATTAAATAAAAGAGTTATGGAAGAAATATTTAACTTTTTAAAAATTCCTACAATAATGACCACCACTGTAAACATAATAATAATCACATATGAATAATGTTCATTCAAATAATATTTTGTCAGTGTTCTTCAAAGAAACTCGTTTCAAGAAGAAAAGATTCTGGGTAATTGGGTTGGATTGAAAATAAAAAACAATAGTAAATTCATATTATTTTAAGGGCTCACATTAAATAAAAGAGTTATGGAGGAAATATTTAACTTTTTAAATATTCCTACAATAATGACCACCACTGTAAACATAATAATAATAATCATATATGAATAATCTTCATTCAAATTAATATTTTGTCAATGTTCCTCAAGGAGATTCATTTCAAGAAGAAAAGATTCTGGGTACTTGGGTTGGACTGAAAATAAAAAACAACAGTAAATTCATATTATTTTAACAGTTCACATTAAATAAAAGAGTTATGGAGGAAATATTTAACTTTTTAAAAATTTCTACAATAATGACCACTACTGTAAACATATGAATAATCTTCATTCAAATAATATTTTGTCAGTGTTCTTCAAAGAAATTCAATTCAAGAAGAAAAGATTTTGGAACTTGGGTTGGATTGAAAATAAAAAACAATAGTAAATTCATATTATTTTAACAGTTCACATTAAATAAAAGAGTTATGGAGGAAATATTTAACTTTTTAAATATTCCTACAATAATGACCACCACTGCAAACATAATAATAATCATATATGAATAATCTTCATTCAAATTAATATTTTGTCAATGTTCTTCAAGGAGATTCATTTCAAGAAGAAAAGATTGTTTCATACATTTTTAGTAAAAATATGACATACATTTTCATAGAGAAAGTTCTCTATTAAATTTATTATCCTTCAAAAGAGATTTAAACAAAATTTCATAAAAAATATTGCATATTAGTTAATATGTGACAGAATTTAACAGACTTAAGATATCAGTTTTCACAGTTAACTTTTGTTTTTGTTCCCTAATTAGACCATTCCTTCTTTATTCAGTTTAAAACATTAAAAAACTGAATTCTATCACTGACCTATTAATATATAATATCTTTTAAGTTGGTGTGGATCCATTTTGAAGGATTGAAAGGATCCATAAAAATATGTTGAGTGATATGGATGAAAATTTTTGTACTATATGTTACATATTGAGTTTTCATTCACAATTAAACTACTATTCATTAAAAGCTTACAATACTACCGCTCACTCTGTATTTACTCTTTTACACTGTCCTTACATTTATGTACAGCAACATAAAAGTAAATGAATTATTAATACATTAAATTACATTTAATTAATATCATCTATAATATTAAAATCCAGCTTAAAATAATAATGACAAAACAAATTTAGCAAATACAATACCAATATTCAATTGTAAATTCTATGCGATTGATTTCATTGTAATATTTGAATAATTGTAACCGACAAACCCTTTACTCGACAAATAAAGGGAATCACAGACAGTGCACAACCGAAATCACAATTGAATGGGGATTTTTAAACGACTCAACTTTGCAATAACGACATAAAATGTGTTTCAAAACGAGAATCAGTAAAAGTTCAATTAATTAACGTTTATGAGTATGTATTACTGAATATAAAATATATCATAACTGAAAAAAAAAACAATTTCATTACTCGTGTCCGGTAATTAATATATTTTATTTTATTGTAGGTCATCAGCTTAAACCTGTCCCACAACAATTTCTACCAGTTTCCGTTTAAAAGGGTGAACTTTTCGAGTTTGAATTTTCTCAATCTGGCACATAACTACATTGGGTTCCTGGATCATGAAGCTTTCACGATGGTACCTTATTTGAGTACCTTGGACTTGTCGCACAACAACTTCAAGGACTGGAGGGATATCGTATCGTCGGCGTTCGATAACTTAAGACAATTGACTGAATTGGACCTGTCTCACAATTCTTTTGGAGGAAGGCTGAGCTTCCACAATGTGCCTTCACTGAGGGTATTAAAGTTAAACAGGTGCAACATAAGAAATATCGATAGTCTTCTGGATCGACGTGATGGTTTGGTGGAGGTACACTTGGCACACAACAAAATTGATTCCATAACAAGCAATTTGTCGTCGATAACTTTAGAGCATCTGGATCTTACAAACTGTAACATTGCAAATATATCTCAGACAGCATTTAGTGGCTTAACGAATCTGAACACCTTACTGCTTAACAAGAACTCCAAGCTTCAAACCTTTAATGTTGATACTGTGTATGCTAAAAAATTGGATATGGTCGACTCCTCCTTGGAACAAATACCTCAAGGGAATTTTCCTAATCTTGAATCCGTAAATTTTGCCGGTAACAAAATAACGGAAATCAAAACCTTCCAAAAATTTGTGACGACCAATATTTTAGCTCTAAACATGTCTTTTAATTCCATCAAAAAGGTTTACAATGGGGCCTTTTATACCATTCAGTGCAGCGTCATTGATTTATCTTATAACAGAATTACATACATCGAACCGAATCTGTTCAGCACCCAAACCGAGTTAATAAGTCTCAACTTGTCACACAATTTCCTAAATAAAATAGCTTGGTCCATTAATACTGTGAAATATTTGGACGTCAGTTTTAACGAAATTAAAACTTTAGACGCAAATGATTTCCAAGACATGTATAACATTGAAATATTGAAGTTGTCCAGAAATTTCATAACGAAAATTCCCGACAATATATACCTGCCAAGTGCTGTAACATTGGACGTCAGTAACTGCAGGTTGCGAAGCATTAACAACCTAACCTTTGCGAGAATGGATAGACTTAGAATATTGGACATAAGTGACAACCAGCTAACAACAATAAGTCCTGCGTTCATATCCAAAATCCGGGAGATAACTTTGTACAACAATCCTTGGAGATGCGACTGTGATAAACTGAAGCAAATGTACGAGAGCATCGGCTACGGCAACGACGACATACTAATATGCGACTCCCCGGAGAAGTTCGAAGGACAAACCTGGTTGCAAGCCTGCAAGGACGAATGGTACCCGGGGGGCATCATACACAAAAAGGACAACCTGTGGATCTATTCCTTGGGGATATTGACCGCAATGTCGATAGTGCTCATCGTGCTCATCACCATGAGGCGAATCGCAAGGGCCAAAGCTGAAAGACTAAGGCGGGAAGAAGCTGAGAGACGGGCCGAAGCTGAGGAGGCGCTGAGACGAATGCAACGTGCACATAGAGAGGTAATTCCCACTCTATTTATTAACTGGTCTTACTTTTGATTAATTGTAGGCACGCGAAGAAGCCAACAGGAACGCACCGGACCCACGCGAGGCACAAGGCCCGCCATCTTACATCGAGGCGTTGCAATTTCCGAAGCTGGACTCGTCCCATCCGAGCCTCAACGGCAGCATGCACAGCATCGCGTCCAGACAAACGTTGACCGGCGGCAGCAATCCGGACCTGTCGAAAAGGAACAGCAGAAGGAGGAAGCGCAGAAGGAGAAAGTCCTCGGACGAGGAACGTCCTGCGTCTCAGCTAATGTTAGATTCGGAAACGTCGGACAGGGAACTGACTCGGCAACCTCGTGAACCGTTAGAAAGTGATTTTTAAAAGAAAATCAGCGAATTGTAATGTAAGAAACCAATTGTATTATTATGGTGGCCTTGATACTGTACTTTTCAATAGCAGCACAGTACTTGGTAAAGGTGGCCGCACACCTAAGATGAAAGTACCATTAACAAACGATATCTTTATACAGTTTTTATTAGTTGTGTTCCAGTGAATGTCATTCTTTTGTACAAGAAGTACAAGACTCTTATTTATATTAGTTATTATACTTATAACTTTTAAAAGTAAATAAATTATACTAAAAGTTTTTAGTCAAGTTCAATTTGAAAATTACGTTTTAGAATAATTGATGGTTAACAATAAATTATGTTTCCGGCAATATACAGTGTGTGCCCAAAAATTCTGCCATAAATTCTAGAGATGGAGATAAACCTATGTGTCTTATCTTATCTTAGTAAAAAAGTTGATAATGACGGAGATACAAGGTGACCAAGTTAGTAATTTATTTTAAATTTTCTTCAATTTTTATTAACAGAAACATGTCAACGTTATAAAACTTGGCATACAGGGTGAAAAATTCAAATATGTTAACAAATTTGATGTATGATATAGATGACACCACATACATTGTAGAGAGTATTTACAAACCGTCCTAACTTTCTTGCCATTCACTGTATATGTTTCTGGAAAGATAATATTTATTCGTCTACGTGTTACCTTTAAAACATACATACCTAGTTAATGTCGCTAGGAGCACCCGTTTGACAGAAAAATGCAATTAAAGGACACACAATGAAATAAATCTGGAAAAATGTGATTTTTATTAATCATGCAAAAACACAAGCAAATATATACAGTAGGAAAAATGTCTGACCCGTCTGAATTTGAGAGAGACATCATGCGTGACAGAGACAGTCCCATAGTGGGAGATTTACTGTCTTTATTGTACGTGATGTCTCTTTCGGGATTCAGATGGATCAAACTCTTTTTGTATTGTATACAGAGATTCTTCATTACCACATCTCGCTTTAAAATGTTAACTGAATCTTGAATACGTCTCTATAATTCACCTTCGATTCCATTTATGGATCTGGTGTAAACCATTGATTTTAGAATACACCATAAAAATTTTGAAAATAAATGATTATCTTTGACGCCCTGTATCTCTGTAAATGTCAACATTTATAATAAGGTAAGATAAGACATCTATTTCCTCCTAGTGGTGATACAATTGTGTACACATCTTTCAAGGAACCTCTATATAGCACTCTATACAGATATTGTCACAGTCAGAAATAGTCCTGCTTTTTTTCAAAATATTTCTCCACGTATAAAACAAAAAATATCTGGAAGAACAACAACTACATCTATATTTTGATATTTTGGCTTTAATTCATTATTTTAATATTAAACAATAAATATATTTTTTTAATTTTTTACTTCCATATTAAATGAGTCACACTATATATTATGAAAATATTTTTGACACTCACTCATTTTTATAGTTTTTTTATTACTATTTTTCAAACGAGTAATTTATATTTATATATTTCTGTGTTGAGATTACCTAATTTGAAAGTCCTGGAAAATTTTGGGGCCAAAGACTTTGTCCAAGATTAATTTTTTGATTAGACTTCGTCTATCAAATCTGCTTTTTGTTATGTTATCTATTGTTCTCATTAATACCTTCGATATGCACGAGATAAAAATTGCATTCCTTGTGATGATATCATGGTTCCCTCCAAATCATTGGTAGGTCAAACTTTAGGCTCTGTCTTTGTCATGGTTCACAGTCCAAATATTCAATTCATGTTTTATATAAAAAAAAATTGAACCCAATATTTATGCTGATCTCCCAAATGAACGCCAGAGTTTGATAAATAAGCCCTTTTCTCAAAGTCAGAAATAGGTTTCCTAATTTCTTTCAAAATATTTCTCCACATATAAAACAAAAAACATCTGGAAAGGCAACAACTACATCTATTTTTTAATATTATGACTTTAGTCCATTTTTTAATTATAAAACAATAAATATTTTTTTTTTAATTTTTTACTTTATAGCTTCCATATTAAATGAGTCACACTATATATTATGAAAATATTTTTGACACTCACTCAGTTTTATAGTTTTTTCATTATTATTTTTCAAAAGAGTAATTTATATTTATATATTTTTGTGTTGAGATTACCTAATTTGAAAATCCTGAAAAGTTTTGGGGCCAAAGATTTTGTTCCAGAGTAATTTTATTCCTTCATCTTAAACAGAAGATAACTTTAATATAAATAGTAAACAATTAATTTTGTTAGTATTTTTTTAAAAATAGAATTATTTTTGTTGTAATTTTTAAATTGATATTTTATATAGATTATTTATATTTTACAGTTCTAAAATATATAAATAACATTATACAAAAAATGTATGCTAAAATTAAATTATTAATAAAATTATAAAGAAATCTCTGTATATATTATAAACAGTATTTTTTTAAAAAAGCCTTTTAAATTTAGTAGTATCCAAAAAATGTTTTTTTTTTTTAATTTAAATACAGTTTCTTGTCAATAATAGAAATTTGTATTATAAAAATAAACAATTGTTTATTGAAAAATTTTCATCATAAAATGAATAGTCAATATCACAAAAATATGCTAATTATTTTATCCTAGTAAAAAATAATAACTATTTTATATAATTTTTTAAACAAAAATTAGGTTATTTGATGTATTTTTTTATCTTAAATATAAGATAACTTTAATAAAAAAATAAAAAATTAATTTTGTTTAATTTTTTTATTTTATAAATTATAGGAGTACATTTATTGTAATTTTTGACATTCAATAAGAAAGTCATTTTTATAGTTTTTTCATTATTATTTTTCAAACGAATAATTTATATTTATATATTTTTGTGTTGAGATTACCTAATTTGAAAATCCTGGAAAGTTTTGGGGCCAAAGATTTTGTTCCAGAATAATTTTTTGATTAGATTTCGTCTATCAAATACATTTTTTAAGATTACATTGTATCTATCGTTTTCATTAATATCTTTGACATGTACGAGATAAAAATTGCATCCTTGTGGTTCCCTCCATATCATTGTTAGGTCAAACTTTAGGCTCAGTCTTTGTCGTGGTCCACTATCCTAATGTTTAATATATATTTTATATACAAAATTGAACTTAACATTTATGCTAGTCTCCCAGATAAACACCAAAAGTTGCAAAATAAGTCCTTATCACAAGTTCTGTAATCTTTGAAGGTGTTTCTCCACATATAAAACAAAAAACATCTGGATAGGCAACAACTGCATCTATTTTTTGATGTTAAGGCTTTTGTTCATTCTTTCAATTCTAAACAACCTCAATAATCTAGACTAAAATCTAAATATGTCACAACTCATGAAGCCCGAAAAGATAGATAAAAGATAAGGCCTAGGTCTTTTGATCTGGATCAAATCATCCAGATATATCCAGCTAATTGACTTTTATTTTTTTATATATGAAATATCTTTTTTAATTTAACAAGAACTAAAATAAATAAACGAAATTAAATTAATTAAATGAAGCTGGATCACCCCGTATATAGTTTTTTACAAAAAATAAATTTCAAAATTATAAAAGTGATTAATTTTCTTTATATAATTATTAGAATTTTGCCCTGTAATAATTATTCAATTTCTTTTGTTTCAGATTCCAGCAGGAAGGAAAGACAGAAGAACTCTTCCTAAAATAAATTATGATCCCTTTTGATAGCCGTCCTGTGATTTATCCCATAGAAGTAACGTATAAATTTAAAACGAATATCGTACAAAGAGAGATTCGAAATAAATGTAATTTCACTGTAGTTATATCTTTATTAAAATATTGTTTATCTACTTGGTTGTGTGTCATTAAAAAAAAAGAAGACAAAATTAAATTATTTATTGATTCTTTAAATAGCCAGAACATTTACATAAACATCTATATCTTTACGGTTCTAAGAAAGTCGACAAGACAAGAAACGTGAGGACAATGATATTTTTATTTAAAAAATAATTTTATGAAAGGGAAAGGTTATCGTTAAATGTAAATCACAAAATATTCTGTTAATGGCGATTGCCAATGGTTCCGTTGTATGTGGATTTTATGAAAGGACGATTAATTGGTTCATTACATTTCATCATAAATACTGGTTATTCAAGTTGGCTCAATAAATTTTAAATTATAGATTCATTTAGATAGAATTCAAGTAAACTCCTTTTATTTCGTGCATATTTTAATATAATTTGGCTCAACCGATTTACTTCCACATTAAATTGTATCTTTCAATTTGTTTAGCAATCGTCTGAGACATTTTAATTGACCCACAACTATTTAAATATCGTAAAGTAAATTTAAATAATTGCAAAATAAATTGGCACAATATAATTTAATGATCTTATAAAATTATTACTGATAAAAAAGCACGAGCAAAAATTCAACCTTCTAAGTAATGTCGGATTTTTTGTTGACCAATGTCAGCTTCTGTGCAGGAATTGTTTCAATTAAACAGTCTCCTTAAAAGACATAATAGGGGATTGCCAAATAAAATTTAATTGAGTACGTATTGGACCACATTGGACTGAGTCTGGCTTCCGCATCCAAATTTAGTGTCGCACTGGTCTCCTGAGTACGTACATTTCTTGTATATCAAAGCTAATTAAGTAAAAAATATAAAATGATATTATTCATTGATCAAGCAGCCATAGTACCGGTTTTGTGGTGTCCTACATAAAATTTGCATAAGCATTTAACGCACTGACATGATCTTGAATAAATACCTATATATAAATAAACGTTTTTGTTTTATTTATCAAAATAAGAAAGTGCGATAACGTGATTATTCCGCTGAAACATTTATTATTTGTTTTGTAAAAACGGCAAGTTTCTATTTTACTCGATAGTCTCCGTTAAGGTGACATCCAAAAATAGTAAAAAGCATTCTATTATAGAAGTATTATAGTTCTAGCCTGCTTGTAAATGTAGATTCAATGGGCAATACGTTTTTATACTGGATTGCTTGCAATTTATACACGATGGAACTCTTTCTTTTGTCTTTGAGATCCACACTCGGCCACTCAACTTGGTTAAATAGGTTTCTAATTGAGTATGCGCAAGGTTTAAAATTTTATTCATTATCACCTATGGTTTTCAATAAAACAACCTATTTTAATAAACAAGTGCGAGGACGGGACTTAGTCACTGTTTCTTGTCCTTATTCGGCAATCGTAATAACGTGGCGTTTTGTTTACTGTTCGTGAGATGTCATACCATATTTTTCATCGTCTAATACAATAATTTAAACAATTTTATCAAGTACTTAGTATTTTATATATATATATATATATATATATATATATATATATATATATATTTTCTTAAATATAATTGATAGTAATTTCTTAAAATTAAAATAATAATGAAATTATAAAAAAAGAAGTAAGAAATTAAGAACTTTAGTAATAACATATTGAAGAAATTAAAAATATTAAAATAAATATTTTTTTTTAAATAATATAAAATATAAAATTAAAAACAAACTATTAATAATATACAATTTTTTTAAATTAATCTTGCCAATATTAGAAATTTGTAGTATTAAAAAAATAAACAATTGTTTATTACTTATGGATCTCATACATATTCCGTTAATTAAAATAAATATAATAATTATCATCCAAATATCCAAAAAATATGTAAAGTAATATATAAATAAATTGCCAATGGTTCAATAAAACTTACACTTATAGAATTAATATGCTCTAGAAAAAGTAATTTACGTTTTTGGTTCATAATTTATTTGAATAAATTTTTATCTTATATTTTTATTATAAAAATATAATTATATTAAATATTATTTGAAAGATTTTTTATACTTTTCCTAACTGTAATAGTAACAGTAATTGAAGAAATAAAAATTATTAAAATAAATTTTTTTAATAGCATTTTAAAATTAAAAAAAAAAAAAAAAAACGTTTTAAGATTAGTAATATCCAAAAAGTGTTGTGAATCTGTATGTCTTTCTAATTACATTATTCATTTTTCCTTACAATACAATAAAGCATTTCTTAATAATAATTAATATTTATCTTTGTTATTATTAAATATTTTACGTATTAAACTATTTAATTCTGAAGAAGTTTTTTTCAGTTTCAGGAACCCAGATTTCTTTTCTCGTAGTATAAATTAGCTTGAATATTATTAATTATTATGATAATCATATTTTTAAATAAACGTTGTTTTAAAGAAATTTTCATTAAATTACTTTTTTATCTAAAATAAAAAATAACTATTTTATGTAGGAATTTTATTTCTTCGTCTTAAACAGAAGATCAGTTTAATATAAATAGTAAAAAATTAATTTTGTTTAAAATTTTTATTATTATTTTTTTTTTTAATAATAGGATTATTTTTGTTGTAATTTTTAAATTGACATTTTATATAGATTATTCATATTTTACAATTCTAAAATATATAAATAACATTATACAAAAAATGTATGCTAAAATTAAATTATTAATAAAATTATAAAGAAATCTCTGTATATATATGTTATTTATAAACAGTAATTTTTTTAAAAAAAAAAAGCTTTTTAAATTTGGTAGTATCCAAAAAAAGTTTTTTTTTTAATTTAAATACAGTTTCTTGTCAATAATATAAATTTGTATATTATAAAAATAAACAATTGTTTCTTGAAAAATTTCCATCATAAAATGAATAGTTAATATCACAAAAATATGCAATTACTTTATCCTGGTAAAAAGTAATAACTATTTTATATAATTTCTTTTTCATATTTATTTAATTTATTTAAAATTAGGTTATTTAATGTATTTTTTTATCTTAAACATAAGATAACTTTAATAAAAAAATTAAAAATTAATTTTGTTTAAATTTTTTATTATTTTTTAAATTATATTACTTTTATTGTAATATTTGAATTGATATTTTATATTGACTATATTTTCTATTTCATAAATTCATATGTAACATCAAATAATTTATGCTAAAATTAAATTATTAATAAAATTATGAATAAATATGTGTAACACATATATTAACATATTACACACAAACGTTGAATTAAATATTTTTTTTAAACAGTATGTTAAAATTTAGAAAAAAGCTTTTTAAATTTAATAGTACCCAAATAATGTTTTTTTTATTTAAATACAGTTTCTTGTTAATAATATAAATTTGTATTATTATAAAAATAAACAATTGTTTATTAAAAATTTTTCCATCATAAAATGAATAGTCAATATTACAAAAATATGCTAATTATTTTAGTTATGAATCTCATACATATTCTGGTAATGAAAATTAAAAAACTAATAACTATTTTATATAATTTCTTTTTCATAAAAATTAAGTTACTTATTATTTTTTGTTTTAAACAGAGGATAATTTTAATAAAAATGATAAAAAATTAATTTTGTTTAAAATTTTTATTATTTTTCAAATAATAAGATTATTAATTACGAATCTCATACATATACTGGTAATTAAAATTTAAATAGTGTTATAACTATTTTACAAAATTTCTTTTTCTTTTTTATCATCTTGATATCTAAAAATTGTATAGAAGTATAGATAAAATAAAAATTATTTTAAAAAAATGTTTTTTTCTATTCTCTATAAGTTATTTATTTTTTGTCTTAAATAGAAGATAACTTTAATATAAAGATTAAAAACTAATTTGGTTTAAAATTTTTATTATTTTTTAAATATAATAATAAATTTAAATTATTTTCTGTTGTATATAAGTATTATAATTTATTATTTTCTTAAACAGAAGATAATAATTTTTTATTTTATTTTTTTAAATTTAATAATTTTATTTTTTTTAATTAGAATTAATAGAAAAAATACTTTTGTGGGTATTTCATATATTTAAATATTATTGAAATTATTTAAAATTAGACAGGACAAATAAACAGCACTTAAGAAATCCAATGAAGTGAATAAATATAATGTGGCAGATTGAATAATAATAAAATTATATATACATTAATATTATATTTAATTAAGCCTTAATTTATTACTAAAACAAATAAAAATATAAAAGAAAAAATGGCTATTACCATTTTTATTGATGCAGTACTCTTGAATGTATGTGATTAACATTGAAATATGTAAATATAATCTTTTCATATGAATCACTCTCCTTGGCACTTTTAACCAGAACTGTAAAGGCGCTATGTCTCTGTCATTAGTAAAAAATCCAATTATTAATTATTAAATCAATAATTACCCAAAAAATTTTAATATAATGTAATTAAGATAATTACTAGGTTTTCGGTCATTAAACAATAGAAATTCACCAGTCATTCATCGTAAATAATTATGGTATAAAAATCAACTTATAGCTTAGCAAATGTGACATTGGCATAATTTATGCATTCTCCCATCCCACTCATTGCGCCCAAAAAGAACCAATTACCTCATTAATCGCCCCATAATCTATAAATAAATACTTTGGACAATGTGTATCACTAAACGAGAACTAACCTCATATCCTAAGCATATCTATTTTTGTGTATGGGTCAGTTATCACTTAATAAGGCCGTAGTCTGTAAACAGTCTTGTTATCATATAAAACTGTGGGTGGGGTGCAATTTTTTTATTTACATATGTACTCGGTTGTCCAGTTATACATGAACACATGCGCATCCTGTCATATTAGGATTATTAAAATGGTCTTCCTCTTCCTAATTTTTACTGAAATAGTCAAACAAGGACACATGCTAATAAAGATGTATTAATTTGTCGATAGTTGCATAGTCTAAATTTTTAAACGTATATCTTTGTGTTTATTTTTATTTAATATGATATACAAATTTAAAATCATACGTAGCACCCTCAGGAGAAGATCTAAAAAACACTAAAAGTGAAATGCTTGAACAAAATTTGAAAAGAAACAAGTGACTGGTGCGAAAAAAGTTTTGGTGACATCTGCAGTTATAAGAACATGGAGAAAGTTATTTAAAGATCAGAATTATGCAAGATTTAAAGGTCGTCCTAGAACGTTTCAAGGACGTGAGTCACATCAGGTGACTAACGTTATTTTAGACTTGGAAGAAACCAGAATAAGATTTCCGAGAAATGTTCCAGTTACCAGTAGATCTAACATATATCTGGCCATCTACTGGCTATGGTGATTGTCCTTTGGACTGTCATCAATCAGAATCACTTTGGACTTCCAAATAGATACAATTTGGATCAGTGAATTTATTTATATTTTCTAGAAGTAATCTGAAGAACGTGGAAGTGTCAGTCGTTTCCGGACCACCCTTAGTATATACCGGAAGCAATTTAATAACAGTGTTCATACGTAGTTAGTTTTCCAGCATAATAACACACTGCATACCATACAGCCTTGTCAACTTCATAGACCATTGATCTTGAGCAATTGTCCTAAAGACCTGCAACATTAATGAATTAGAAGGGTCTTTGTCATATACCTAAGACAATCACTCTTAGTTTTCCAAAGCTTCTAAATGGAAACACTTCCTCAAAATCTCCATATTTATATGAACATTTCTGTGATAGCATGAATTTACCTCTCGGGCAGTGACCTCCAAAGACCTGGAAGAATTTTGCATTATATCTAGGATCTTGTCGTAGAAAGACATGGACCATCTGATTCTGTTCTCACCTTGTAATAATTCTTCTTTACATATTGTAAAGTAATGGATTTTTTTAACAACTAAACTAATTAAAAAAAAATTACTAAATGATAAAATGGTTTTTCCATTTGCTTCAGTTTATTATTATTATAGTTAATTATTATTTATGTTTTTATCATTCAATAAAAGAAAATAAAATTGAATTTAGCTTTGATAAAAACTTATTTTAATTGTAAATTCGACAATTGTTTATTTTTATATGTGATTATTAAAACTGGAACATTCCAAGACAACAAAACATCGTCATACAATACAGTTCCAACATCGTACCAAAAACGTAAGATGAAAAATTATTTACACGTACAAATATAAAAATGTCGTTTTTTTGGATCTAAAAATACTTGTATATTTTTCAAATTTAAATGTCAAGAGATAATGAAACGTCGGAAAATTATGTTTTTCTTTGAGTACTTTATTGACGTGTTTTGTTTGAAGATTTTATAATTTCACAACCATCAAATATTCAAAGAAAATAAAACATTTAATGTTCATACACAAATTTCTTCAAAACAGGTTTTTTAAGTTTTTAACGTTTTGTTTCTAAATTTTGTGGACTAATTAATCATTAATAGATTCTTTTGGTTTTTAATGTAATTTTTGTTTGTTCACATTATTAACATATAAATGATCTCACTAATAAAAGTTAAAAAGATTTAAAAATCATTTATTTAATTAACACTGCTCCTATAAATAATAAATAACTATCCATTATTCAAAATTATTTTGATAATTGAAGTATCGTCTCATGACAAATGATAAACCCTGTGAAATAGACAAAGACATGTCTCAGTATCATAAAAATGTCATCACCAGCTGATGAGCAACCAAATTCCAGGATTTATTGTTATTGGTGTTTTTTTTGTTTATATTGTCATGGTTTTGTATTATTTATTAAATGATTCTTAAGCCTGACTAATTAATTGTTTGAGAACTCTAGCCTTTTAAACAATAATGTGGATATGTATAATTATACTTCTTCATTTACTAATTATTAGGTTAGGACATTTTTACCCAAAATGTTAATCTTTTATCTTCATTAAAACTCGTTTTAAGATTTTTACCTCTAGTTTATTTAAGAAAATATTGTTTCTTAAGATTTTTTGCTTATTTTTGAAAAAATTCTTAAAATTATTATAGGAAAAAAGTTTTTGATTCAACATAAAAAAATATAAAAATAAAAATGTCATTTAAAAGTAAAGCAAACGAGATAAAAAAAAAGAACATTTACATTTTTAAGTACTCATTTTTTTTTAATATACATGTGTGCTCATAAAATTTATATTTACCATTTGAACATTAGCAACTTTTTTAATAGAAAGGTTAGTCTTGTGATACCTCATTTAAAAGATTTTTTAATCTCTATTCAATGCTTCTTTCTGTCTAAAATGTGATAAGTAGTTATAGAATTATAAACAATAATATATTGATAAACTTAACTTACTTTACTAGTCTTTATTACTAAAAATTCAGCAAACACAACAGATGACAATTTTAGTACTTTGTTTTCTTCTGAATTGTACTGTTTATAAGAGGGGGGACTTTTTATGACCTCACTGTATATGTTAAGGTCAGTCATTTTTTCCAAATGTATTAAATAACATTTAAAATTTATATACATCTTAAATTACATCTAAAAATAACATCATTTATCTTCATTACCGTTTACTGAATAAAAAAAATTAGGAAATAGTTATTACAGGTGTCATCCAATTACATAAACATCAACACGTCAATACAAATAACGTCAAATAATGTAACAAACTAATACATGACATGAAACATGGATAATTAATATACAATCAATTAAATATTATCAGATGTTTGAACATTTCATCTGAATTGTACTTATAATAGTTGTAAGGGGAGACTTTTCAAGACCTCACTGTATATGTTGAGATCAGGCATTTTTTCCAAATGTATTAAAAACATTTAAAATTAATTTACCTACATACTTACACACCTTAAATTGCATCTAGAAATAATATCATTTATCTTCATCATCGTTTACTGAATAAAAAGAATTAGGAAATAGTTATTACAGCTGTTAACTAATTACATAAATATTAACACATCAATGCAAAAACTAATACATGACATAAAACAGGGATAATTAATAAATAATTGATTAAATATTGTCAGATGTTTGAACATTTCTTCTGAATTGTAGTTATAATAGTTATAAGGGGGACTTTTCATGACCTCACTGTATATGTTGAGGTCAGGCATTTTTTCCAAATGTATTAAAAACATTTAAAATTAATTTACATACATACTTACACACCATAAATTGCATCTAGAAATAATATCATTTATCTTCATCATCGTTTACTGAATAAAAAGAATTAGGAAATAGTTATTATAGCTGTTAACTAATTACATAAATATTAACACATCAATGCAAAAACTAATACATGACATCAAACACGAATAATTAATAAACAATTGACTAAATATTGTCAGATGTTGGAACATTTCTTCTGAATTACATAAATATTAACACATCAATACAAAAACTTATATATGACATCAAACACGGATAATTAATAAATAATTGATTAAATATTGTCAGATGTTGGAACATTTCTTCTGAGTTGTACTTATAATAGTTATAAGGGGGGTCATCTTATGTCCTCACTGTATATGTTGAGGTCAGGCATTGTTTCCAAATGTATTATATAACATTTAAAATTAATTTACCTACATACTTATACATCTAAAATTGCAACTAAAAATAACATCATTTATCTTCATTACCGTTTACTGAATAAAAAGAATTAGGAAATAGTTATTACACCTGTCAACTAATTACATAAATATTAACACATCAATACAAAAACTAATACATGACATCAAACACGGACAATTAATAAACAATTGATTAAATATTGTCAGATGTTTGAACTTTTATTCTGAATTTTACTTATAATAGTTATAAGGGGGGACTTTTTATGATCTCACTGTATATGATGAGGTCAGTCATTTTTTCCAAATGTATTATATAATATTTAAAATTAATTTACCTATATACTTATACATCTTAAACTGTAACTAAAAATAACATCATTTATCTTCATTACCATTTACTGAATAAAAAGAATTAGGAAATAATTATTACAGCTGTCAACTACTTATATAAACATCAACACGTCATTACAAATAACGTCAAATAATATAACAAACTAATACATGACATCAAACACGGCTAATTAATAAACAATCGGTTGAATATTATCAGATGTTTAAACAGAAAATAAATAGTAATTATCAGAATTTTCCAATGCACTTTCAAGGCAAAACTTTGCATCCCAAATTAAGCGATGCTGCAACTGTTATTCATCAGCCGCCAACGCTGTTATTCATATTTTTTTTGTCACAGAAACAATCCTCGAATTATTTGGTGAGTGGCCAAAAAATTTTATCGAGAAAAAAAAAACTGAATGAAAAATAATTCCAGGCCGCTGCCAAAGCCACACGACTATTTTTATTGCTGCTAATCGGTGAAAACTACATTGCGAAGGAAAAAGTCGACGTCTGAATTTTAAAAATGTGATAAATCATTTAAATACCGCCGAGGTCGAGTCAAAATATTCGGCAGATATAGTTCATACATACGTTTTTGGGTGGACTAACGCCGTGTGTCGGTCGTGTCACACCACCAAACTCGTTTTCGTACGTATCCGCGATTTTATTTGGAATCGTCGAATGCTTGAAAAGTTCAAATTATAATGCCGAATTATTGCACAGTGGGAAGAACATGGGAACGCAATTTAATGGGGTTACGTCGTAATTTGTAACAATGCTGCAATTAATCACGATACTTTGTACATTACCTAATTACCTAAATGAGCTTTTAATTTTGTTGGAACAATTGGTTTTGACATTTTGAGGTAACGCAGTGAACAAATATATACACGAATATATCTTACAGCAAAAAAAAAGTGTTAAGTAAACTGTAAACATTCGACATTGATATTCAGAACATCTAATGTAATTTTGGCAATGAACAGTTAACAAAATAAGAGGAGAAATCGTGGTCCACACAATTGATGCAGATCTAATTCTTAGAACCAATACGAACGTCACATTTCTGCATCATTTGCCTGATTTCGGATTCATGGTATATTCTGGTTTTTCCCATGGTGTCAAATATTAGTTTTCGATATACCACCACTAATTCATTCATAGAAAAAGGTCAATGAACAATGGTAAATTCACTATCAGCTCATGTTACACATCGTCTGACTTTTTTTATGCAGAATACGAAAAAAATAATCATGTCAGTGATATGCAATAGGTTAAATATGATATTGATTTAAAGGAATTTGTGAGAAACATAATTCGTTCATGTCGTCATATTTTTGGCAGTTATTTATAATTTTTTATACGAATTTGTCGAAAACAACTTAGAGATCATTATATTAAATAATTGTTTAGCAATAATTATAATTATTTACTTTTAAATTTTGATCAGAATTTTGCACTATTAAATTGAAATATTCTTTTTTAATATTTGAGATAAACTTACAATTAATTCATTTTTTGACAGCCAATTATAATTTTTTAACAAAATTATTGAAAACGAGTTAAAAATAATAATATTCTTTTTTTAATATTAAATCAAGTAACTGTTAATGATTAATTAGCAATAATTATAATTATTTACTTTTAAATTTGTATCAGAATTTTGCAATATTAAATTGAAATGTATTTTTTTAAACATTTGAGAGAAACTTTCAATTCATTCATATTATCATTATATTTTTTGACAGCTAATTATAAATTTTTGACAAATTTATTGAAAACGAGTTACAAATAATATTTTTTTAAATTTTAATCAAGTAATTGTTTATAATTAATTAGCAGTAATTACAGTTATTTACTTTTAAACTTTTATCAAAATTTTGCTCTATTTTTTAAACATCTGAGAGAATCTTTCAATTAATTCATGTCAGCATATTTTTGGCAATAAATTTTAATTAATTACTAATCCTTTTTTTAAAATATTAATGCAAATAACAATAAACAATTATATAACAATAATAATAATTAGTTACATTTTAATTTGTATTAGGAAATTAAAATGTATTGTTTTAAATAATTTTAATTATCTTAGATATTATTATTCGACAAATTAATAACTCATTGTTTTAATAAATAATTTTTGTCGATGATTTATTTCAATTCTTCAAAATAATTAATGAGAATTTTCTCTTTGAAATCAAGTAATTAAACGAATTCTGTAACACTATTATTTCTAAATGTGTGTTGAAGTAGAAAGGATGCTGCATAATAAATAGTAAAATATTATTTTTAATAAATAATTCTGCACTAAAATATTACTTTATTTACTAAATATTAACATTTATACATTGTATTATATGTATTAGTACAACAATTTATCATTATTTTTTATCGAAATATGTTCCTCAGAAATAAAAATTAAAAATATTAGTTAAAATACATAATTTTTTAATTAATATTGAGTATTTTTAATGTTTTTGTTAATGAAAAATCAGTAGAGTAATAATAATAAGATACAAATTTTAATAAATATAATAATTAAACCAAGATAATCACATAAGTTATAAAAATAACAAATATATTATTTAATTTAATTATATAATGCCTTTAGTAACTTTTTTAATTAATATTATTATTAAACCTTCCTAGGAGACAATAAATATTTATTATTAGTTTTAGTATATTTTTGATAGTAATTTAAATAATATAAACATAATTCTTATAATTTATTTTTTAAATTTTTATAATATATTTTTAAATAATGATAAAGGAATTAACATTATTTTTGCAAGTTATTCCACTTCCCAAATATACTTTTTTAATTCAATTTAATATTATTTAAAATATACACAGTGAGGTCATAAAAAATGTCCTCTCCCACCACTGTTTTGTCATAATTTAAAAATAAGAAAATACAATAATTGTTTTAAATTTTTGAACAATATAAAAAATTAAAGGGTTAAAATTGGTACAAGTTTTTTTTAGTTTTTAATTTTTCTGAAGAAAAAATACATTATTACACTATTTAATTAAATCTTATTTAAAAATACATTTGATAAATTAAATAGATTAATTTTAATAGTTTCAAGTGATCTCATAGTTTACTTTTTAAATTTTTATATATTTTTAAATAATGATGAAGATAATAATAATTTTAGTGGATCACTTTTGCAAGTTATTCCACTACATCAAACATACTTTTTTATTCAATTAAATATTATATAAAATATATACAGTGAGGTCATAAAAAGTGTACCCTCCTCCCATTTTGTCAGAATTTATAAATAAAAATATGTAACAGTAGTTTTTGAAAAATATAAAGAATTATAATGTAAAAAATGGTACAAAGCTCTTTTTATTTTTTAATTTTTCTGAGGAAAAAGATACTCTATTACAATATTTAGTTAAATCCTAATTAAAAAGGACACTTGAAATATTAAATAAATAGAATATTTTTAGATAGATGTATAGATTAAAAAAGCCAGGTTTAAGATACATACGTCAACCCACCACCTCAATTTTAGTTTATTTGCTACAGTCCTATTTAAATGTATATTTTGAATATTTCGACTGTCACCATTACAAACAAGATTTTATTTAGTTGAAAGATGCGTGGCTTAAATATACGTTTATCTTTATTAAACGTAATTATATTAATTTAAACTAACTGACTTGATCTTTCAAATAAAACAAAAAAACAACCTGAGAGTTACCAAAGATTATCAGATTTTTTCACTATAATTATCGAATTATGTAAAACACGTAACCGAAATCCAATATGTTGTAATTAACGAATCAATTCTATTCCAATAATATCGAACTGAAATCTAGCTCATTAAGCATAATCACTGTATTTTTGTTAATTAACCTTTGTAAATCGAAACCAGAGTTTTCGTACGTAAAAAAAATGCAATTTCCGTGATACGTAGCTCATGTGAAAGTCAGTCACATTTCTTAGTTAATCAAGATTTTGCAGCGGACCGAGATTGTGTATTTTAGATTAACACACATAAATTTCAGTCAAATTTGTCGGCTTCAATTTTATTGCTTTCTTTTGCAAACCGAAGGGAAAGTTTCGGGTTTATATGTGTATATGTTTTTAGTGAGATATTGCCCAACTACATTTAATTTACCTGTACTTTCTGATTAGACTGTGTACATATTATGCCCCGGCTAATGTGATGACAATATTTATCAACTATTTGTTGCTTGAATGGCTGCAACTTTCATTGTGTCTAGTTGCATTTGTAAGATTGGGAGTGTCAATAAATAATTATTTTTAACATCTTTTCAGTAACTGGAACTTTCTTGGGAAAATTTATTATCACTTTCCTCCCATCAACGTTTCTAACACGCTGCAACTGTAATTATATTGTGTTTGTTTCGGCATTTTTATACTGCATATCAAGATTACATACATACATACATATATAAATATTTATATTTGATTCTAACTTTATCTTATTTATTTTCAAAAAAAAAAATTAAAAATTTCAGATTTCAGATTTTACTGATTTTTGGTGAACAGTTTGGAAATATACAGGGTGTCCCCCAAATGTTATGTACAAAATTCTGCCACCAATTCTGGAGGTGAAAATAAGTCTTTTTTTGACAGAAACGAGTCAACGTCATAAAACAGGGGATTTTTAGGGTGAATATGTTAACATATTTGATGTATGTCGTAGAGGGCGCCACATACAGTGTATAAAGCATCTGCAAACCGTCCCAACTTTTTGCCATTCACTGTACATGTGTCTGAAATGACAATATTTATTCGTCTACGTGTTGCCTTTAAAACAGGTTTGACAGAAAAATCAAAGGACACGCAATGAAATAAAACTGAAAAAATGTGATTACTATTAATTATGCATAAAATATTTTAAGCAAGTGTTCAAAGTAAGCACCGTTTTCATGTGTACAGAGATTGATACGAGGAAGAAAATTAATGTGTATTCTGTGGATCATTCCCACATCTTACTTCAAAATGTTAACAGAATCATGAATACGTCTCCATAATCCCCTTCAGTATTTATAGATCTGGAACAAATCATTGATTTTAGAAGTCCTCATACAAAATATTGGAAATAAATTATTAACTCTGACATCCTATATTTCAATTGTCAACTTTTGTATTAAGTTATGATAAGACAAATTGATTTATTTTCTCCTCGTGATTCTGTACAGACTTTTCGGAGACACCCTGTATAAAGTGATTCAGTTTTATCTTCAGAAAATTATTAATTGAAGGTTATTAAGATTAAGAATTAAATGAATTGGAAGAATTCTCCGATATTCTGATATGTTCATGAGCTTTGATTCTATTGTTTAAATAAATTCATATAAGAAGCATTTTAATTTTATTATTTCGATTGATTTTTTTTTTTTTGTTCAACTATTTTGAACTAAAAAAATTATTGATTTATTTCATAAAAAATATTCCAATCATTATTCTCTTCAAAATACATCTTAAATGAGATATTAATAAAAATATTTTTGATATTATATAATTATTATATGACTAATTTGAAAGTATGAATCTTTTGTAGACACCCTGTATATACAATTATACCTATTGTCAGATTTCAGTGATTATTGGTGTATAGTTTGGGATAATATAAAGTAAATTCAGACAAAAATATTGAATATATTCATCAGTAAATGAATTGGACCTCCACGATGACCCAGACACTCATTGACTCACAAATGAGGTGATCAATTTTGTTCTGATGTTCCTCATTTCATGTTACGTCTATCTGATACTCAGCCAAAATCTGTAGGGGGAGAATTGAATATCGATGTCTTCTACTTGTGCACATGTTCAACAGGTGATAGGTCCGGAAATCTTGCTGACCATAGCAACAAATTTACATTAGAATGTTGGAAATACTCCAAAGAAACTTTCGGAATTTGTGGTAGGGCATTATCCTGTTGGCAAAGGGTATTTTGAAGGGACCTAAGCTAAGACACTTCGTATAATAAGAAGCCTCTTCTGTAAACCAATGCTTGGCAAACACCAGAACGGTCACAAAGACATCTCTGGTGGAGATGAAGATACAAGTCATCCTCTTTCTGAAGCTTCTTTAACAATTCCAGACAGTTACTAACAATTAATCATGAAAACGATCCAAATATTTAAACCCAGAAACTTTCAACGAACATAACTTGAAACCGCAACAATTTAGATTTAATTTTTAAAACAAACCCAGTACAATTGTTATTACTTTTATGGTTTTACCGCTTCCGTAATTGTCCGTTGTTCATCTTTTTCGGCAAACTTTCACCTAATTTAAAATTCAGTAAAAACTAGATGATATGCAGATACCAGAGTCTGATCACCAGACAATCTTGTGACTCACACAGTCAGTCGAGTATTACAGTCAGTTTTTTTTCAATCAGCACAACCGATTACGTAAGTTGCAAGAATAAATTGAATGCGATTATTCAGTTATTAAGTCGCTTAATTAGTCACTTTTTGCATGTAAGTTGTAAACGTAAAATGTAGGCCATAATTAAATCCAATCTACACGAGACCTGTAATCAATTTACTACAATCGATCACAATTCACTAACAAAAAGAATGTCTTTGGCCTTACTATTTTTAAACGGATTGGCGTATTGGTTTTTATTATTAACTATTAATAAATCGTACCAAATTGAATCAATGGTCTGTAGAAGTCATTAAGGCTTATCAATTCGACTTTGGATTCAATTGGTACATAGATACGAGGGTAGGTTGTTAATCGACTGCTTAATTATGCACATAACACTTACCGCGTTTAGTTAATTAAACGATAAAATGAATCATACCAAAAATTTATTCGTGCATATATGACCATTGTATTCGATTTTAGGACCGGAAGAAACCTTGGGTACTGCTGCATACAAATCGTCATAGTTTATGTTTTATATTTCCTATATGTCCACGAAGTGCATTTGAATGTGACACCAAAATGGGCACGAATTTATTTTCACATTGAAATGGCCGCATAAGTAGAAATTATATCTGAAACAATATAATGTTAAGTATAAAACAAATAACTATAAAATTTTTTAAAGGCACTGACATAGTTGTGTGTTGCATTATAAAAACTATATATAATATATTCTTAGGTTTATTCATGTAATAATATTATAGAACTATTAAACTACTAAAGAATAATTAAATTTATTTTTATGGTAGTACATGTCAGAAAGTCATTACTTTAGCATTTTATTATATTAGTAGTCTTACAGTTAGTCAGTTACTACTGTTGACTAATTAATAATAAGGGTACTAATTATTATTAATAATGAACTTATCTAAAATTATGATTTATAATAATATTATCAGTAATGGCTTATTCCTTATAATAGTGTTAAGAATTATTAAGTACTATTACTAATAATTACTAATAATTTCTATAATACCACTAATATAACTGATTATTCACGATATTCATATATTTTTTATATAATTAATTTAGTTTTATTTACTTCTTTTATCTTTTTTATTTATTTAGCCTATTATTTTATTAGTAATCTTTATATCTTTTATTAAGACAATCATATAATAATCATATAAGTAAATACCTATCACTAATAATAATTATTAATAATTGTGAACTCTCGTTGCCAAATATTGATTCATATTAATTAATTTCGAAAAAATATATGTATATACAGAGTGATTCACCTAACTTTTCTAGATGTTTTTAGAGAACGGAAAAAGGCATTGATTTGAAATTTTCATATCAATTATAACTTGACTTGAACTACTTTATTTAATTTTAAACAAAAATCATTTCCGGTTTCGCCGGAAGTGGCATCAACTTTGTTATTTTCAATATAACACCCTGTATATTTTTCGGTTTTTAAAATCTACATGTAATTGCAAATAAAATGGCTATACCATGTTCTATATCTGAATACAATAGTTTTTGAGTTATTAATATTTTTCCAAAAAATTTGACAGATTGATGGTCTAACTAAAATGTCTGTAAAGTCACCAATTTTGACGCCGGAAAGTTCATTTTTGGCATACACGTTAACTAAAGACCTTTCTATAAAGAGTCATTATTAGTGCTCCCAAATTTTATACAGGGTGTTCATTATTTATGTTTAATTTAGTGCATCTCAAAACATCAATAAGTTTTTTATTTTCAACGAAACACCCTGTATATTTTTGGGTTTTTAAATTCTACATGTAATTACAAATAAAATGACTATATCATGTCCTATATCTAAATATAGTAGTTTTTGAGTTAAGTTTTTTCAAAAAATTTTGACAGATTCGTCTCTAAACCCACCAATTTTAATGCTGGAAAGTTCATTTTTGACATACATGTTAATCGAGGATCATCATATAAAAAGCTATTAATAGTACTCCCAAATTTTCTACAGGGTGTTTGTTATTTACGTTTAGTTTTGTGCATCTTAAAACATCGATAACTCTGTTATTTTTGATAGAAAACCCTGTATATTTTGAATTTTTGAATTCTACATATAATTTCAAATAAAATGACTCTACCACGTCCTATACCTAAACCCAATAGTTTACCAGTTATTATATATTTTTCCAAAAACTTTGACAAACTATCTAAAATGTCTGTGAAGCTACAAATGTTGATGCTGAAAAGTTAATTTTTGGCTACACATTAACCAGTAACCATCTTACAAGAAGCCCTAAGTAGTACTTCCAATTTTTAAACAGAGTTTTAATTATTTTCGTTTAATTTTGTGCATCTTAAAACATCGATAATTTTATCTTCAAGTAATGAATAAGTTAGTTGAATCACTCTATATATAAAATGATATAATAAAAAATATATTTATATGTGAATTTAAAAGAATTATTAATAAGTAAGAGGCTTACTACGTGTCTTAAGTATAAGACTTTTAGTTAATATTAATAGATAATAACAAACAAAAAATTGACAATGTGAAAATAAATTAAAATTAAATATTTTATTCCCAAAAATAGGAAAAATTATTTTTGAAGAGCCTTAAATATTCAAGAATTTTAAAAATCTACTTTTTTATTCATAAATACTGAATATATTAAAACTTATCTTGAATATAAAATGTATTGAAAAAAAATATATCAGATAAATTATTTTTAGCTCTAAAAATTTTTATAAAATATGCATATTATAAAAATGTAGTATAATTATATTTAAATATGAATATTTTAAAGAATATACAGGTTTATCCATGTCTTGATGCTGTCTGTTAACAAAACTACGTAGAATTAATTCATAAATTTTGTGAACTTGAATATTAATCGTGTTCAAAAATAAGCCTTGTTTAATATGTAAAATAGCGATATTAAGTATTCTAAAAATAGGTATAAAATTAGATTAACCGTTGTGTAACAAAATTAGAATAACTTATACGATATTTTAATCAGTTTATGACAATCTGAGAAGTAATACGCATAAATATGATACATTAATGAATAAAATACGATGTTATAATAGTTTATCATTCTAAATATAGAATGCTAAAAATTACACAATTTAAAACAATAATCAAAATAAATAATTTATATTTTGATTAAGAGACCATAAATTTAAATAAAAATCAAGTTACACAATACATTATAATTATTTATTGTATACGCATATTTAATATATTTTGTATTTTGTAGTGTCATAAATATGTGTTAAATGAAGTTAAATACTGTATTTAATATTAAAAAATATTTAGTTTAGTTTAAACTAGTCAAATTGTCAATTTTAGATGCAGTTTTATTAAACAACCAACATTTAAGCCAATATTTTTAAGTAAAATAGCTTTTTAATTCACAAAATTATATGTTGATCATTATTTTATTGTAGATTAAAAAGAGGACCTCGTATACGAGATAGTTTAAGACCATTCTTACTTTTTTATTTATGGGTATAAATCTGAATCACAAATTCATTGTTTGTCAAAAAATAATTATTTTAGATTATAGGACATCCAAAGTGTTACTAAAATTGAGTAAGTGTAATTTTTATTAGTTTGAACATCTTAAACTTGTAACAAACTTCTGTATTTGTCGTGATATCTTAACTATTAAATGTAATGTAAATTACTTATTTGTTATGTGGCAACAATGTATTATAATAGTAGTTTAATTTATTAGACCATGTAACTTGGTGTGTGTATGTCTTTATTTAACAGTCTAAAGTAAATCAAACAGCAAATATGTCCATTGTAGTTAATTAGTTACGCAGTTTTATTTGAAGTTATAAATTAATAGGTAAATTTGTCCTTCACACTTTTATTGAAACTATTACGTACTCGCATTAAATCAATTGC